>NC_045545.1:53817714-54150630 GCF_009769535.1 Thamnophis elegans
AAGAACATGAAAAAGGTTTTCCTTGCTTGTAAAGGAGATACATATGAATGTATGTACATATGAATAATAGGAGGAGATGTGCTCTAATCCTGGCTTTACAAATGCTAAGTTTTCAGATATTTGTATAATGTTCCTTCGCTTATTATCTTATGAGGGTATATGGAATGCTCTTGTCTCTCTTCCATGTAAGGGATCAATAAAAAAAAATTAGATCAACTTTTTCTGCTATAAATAAAATAGTATTCTCCATTTAGAAACTTCCTCCTGGAGAGCTAATGGAGTATAACAATAAGAGCCGTAGTGGCGCAGTGGTGGGAATGCAGTACTGCAGGCTATTTCTGCTGTCTACCGGCTGACTGCAATTTAGCAATTCAAATCCCACCAGGCTCAAGGTTGACTCAGCCTTCCATCCTTTCAGGGTAGCTAAAATGAGGACCCAGATTGTTGGGGCAATATGCCGACTCTGTAAACTGCTTAGAGAGGGCTGTAAAGCACTGTAAAGCAGTATATAGGTCTAAGTGCTATTATGAATGACTCAGAGATTTGACCTCTGAAACATGCCCCCTTATATATGTCACAGACATTGCAGGTAGCTTTAGACAAATCACAGCCTCTTGACTCCAGTGCCTGACCTGTATGAGGGAGAGCATACCAATGCTGACTTACAATACAGGGTTACTTATGAATTCCAAGACATTGTCTGAGGAGCACCCTGAAGTCTGAAAAGTGCTATAAAGCTATGGTAGATTTTCCAATTTCTTATATTGTTTTACTGCAGTTTACTTTCCCATTTCTGTTGATTTGAAAAAAACATTTTGGATAGCAGTAAGAGAACTGAATCAGTGTAGAAAGAAAAGTTGGAAAAAAATAGGCTGGACTACTGCAGTGCTCAGATAACAATGAGAAAGGCAAATTTTATCTCTAGAACAGTTTGTTTTCATGCTTTTATTTAAAAGCATGCAGAAGATGGGCAGTTGTATGGTGTGTAAATATGTCATGGTAGAATGTATTTTAAGACTGTTGTAAACAGCTCCAAAGGAATTTCTCCAGGTAGCAAAGCACTCTTTTTCGGATTCTAACATTCAACCCAGAATATTTTGCTTGTGCTTGGATTTAGAGAAACCAACTTTGTGTCAAACCCGTGGCTATGTTCATAAAATAGATTGTTAACACCCAAGCAACATACAGATGGGATAAAAATTGGATAAACAAAATCCATAGCTTTTTAAAAACATTTACAAATTTTAGCATTTTTGGGGGGTGAAAGGTGGATAAATCTATATATTTCCTATACTTTTTGCCCCAGTTCTCAACTATTTCTATCAAATACTACAGGTAATCCTTGACTTATAACCACAATTGAATGGAAAATTTCTGTTGGTAAGCAACAGTTGCTAAAGGAATTTTGCCCCATTTTACGACCTTTCTTGCCACAGTTGTTAGGTGAATTCCTGTAGTTGCTAAGTTAGTGACATAGTTGTTAAGTGAATCTGGCTTACCCATTGACTTTGCTTGTCAGAAGTTCGCAAAAGGTGATCACATGACCTTGGGATTCTGCAACCTTCATAAATATGAGTCAATGCCAGGCGTCTGAATTTTGATCACATGACTCATGGGGCTACTCCAACTGTCATCAGTGTGAACAACGGTCACAAATCATTTTTTTTCAGTGCCTTTGTAACTGAACGGTCATTAAATGAACTGTTTTAAGTCAAGGACTACATGTATTGGCAAAATTTAAGTGACACATTGAATGGAAAGCATATTTCAGTTCACATTTTTCCATGAGTGTCACTCACAACTTCATACAGTCTAATATAAGTTAAAAATGAACAGCATTTTGCAATATAAAATTATACTATGTGTTATTATGGCCCTATGTAATTACTTTGTGTGCCTGTATGTTTGTATATATTTATATGTACATTTGTTTTGTAATTTGTATTGTTTTGCCTCATTCATTAAAATACATTCGTTCTGTTTCATTTACATCTACATCCCAGCTTTTCACATATAAATAAAAATGCAGTTTGTATTCAGATTTTAAGCTGTATCAGTATTTTAAGCCAAAGACAAGTAGGCCCTTCATACATTTCTTAGAGGTTAGCAGATTTATAAGGGTCATTAAAGGTTTTGTTCTTTTGTTTTGATCTATAAGCTGGCTATAAGTAGCAAGAAAATCTAAAGGTAAACAAATTTCTCTATTCAAAGACGTTTTGAAGGAAGGTGTGATTTTTTTCGTCTATTTTTATCTTGGCATCTCACTATCCCATACCATTTGAACAATTTTTATTCTATTGCAAGAATGGGGGGGATCATTTTGTAAGCCACTTCAACAGTGAGATGGGTTTCATATACATATTTACTAAATAAATAAATATATCGTATTTTCCCAATGTGGATAATTGCTAGTGGTATGGTCTTCGATTCCTGTAATTCTCAGCAATGGCCATGGTTACTCAGCAATTTCTAAAAGTAACAACTACATGGCTGGAAGGAACCCATCTTGAGGAAGGTTGGCATATATATCCATTCATGGCATAAGACTACACTTGAAATCTCATCCCGTTCTCCATCTTTTCAAATATGCCATGTTGGAAAAGATTTCCAGATGAATGATCAGAAGAAATTCAAGAATTGGAATATATAAGACAAGACAGACCTCTTTCTCATCCTCAGAAGATCCAAACTGTCCTAACCATGGTCCTAAACGTAACCTTCAATTATATGATTGTAAAAGGTAAAGGAGTCCCTCTGGATTTAACTCTGCTAGTTGTTAATTATGAGGGTGTTCATCTCTTTTTCAAAGCCATTGAGCCAGCACTGTCCAAAAGCATTTCTATGGTCATGTGGATAACATGATATCACAGAGCACTATTACCTTCTGACAGAAGTGGTACCTATTTATCTACTTACATTTGCATGCTTTCAAACTGCTAGATTGGCAGGCGCTGGGATGAGGACAGGAGCTCACCCCATTGCATGCTGCTTGGATTTCGAACCTGGGCTGCCAGCGTTCCAGCTGACAAGCCCAGCGTCTTAACCACTGAGCCACAGCAATGCCCCATATGATTATGGCCAAGGCTAAGATCCCTTTTGGAAAGACATGAGCATACTCTACTCAGATAAGACTGATTTTGAATATCAAAAATGTGTGTTTAAGAGAAGAAGAAAATGTGGCAATCTCATTCCATAACAATCTCATCCACTTGATGAACAGATGAAGGTTACTAAGTTTATCAAACATTGTTTTGCGTGATTTTTTTTTAAACTTTGGGTCATGTTTATGTATCACAGCACTTATTTCAATGAAGATTCTCAGTCATCTAGATAGAATTGCCTGGAAGTTGAGTCACGGCAATTGGATTTTTCTTTTTTGGTTTGAAATGTTTTATTACATATCTAACTAAGTAGCTTCTTCAATCTGAGCAAAGTGGTTAGGAGGATCTCATATATGTGCTCCAGGGTGGTTTCATTGTTCACCTAATCTTAAATAAAGTTCTACAAACACTCTAGCAAATTTATCCAAATGTGATTATTTTAAAGAAATAGAAGCACTATTTGAATAGATGATGGAAATGTAATCACTTGACTCCAATTGCCCACCTTCTCAATTATAAAATGGGGCAGTTACCTATTTCCCTTCCTTCTTTCTAATCTCAGGGCTTAAATTGCCAATTGTTTCCTATATCTGTGCCCATTTTGAAATGATATATGAACTTATGTATACATTAATGTGGGGGTTTACAAGTAATACTCTGCTTTTTTTTATTCTTACTTAACCAAGTCTTTCAAAAGCCTTCAATCTGCAGTTCATGTGTCAGCCCTTCTTCATTCAAAAATCAGGAAAGAAAACCACAGGACTCCATTGGTAGAAATCAAGTGTACTTTTACTAATTATAAATGAATCGAAGCGAAGCTAAGCGAAGTCTGGTTATTTAGGTGCGAAAGCGAATAATATATTGTATATTTCATTCCCCTCCCCTTGGCATCCCGTGCACAGTCCAATCATAAAACTCCCAAATGTCAGGTGTGAGATAACTTTGAGAGGCATCACCAGGATGGAATGCTGATCCGTTGGCCTTGGCGGGAAACCTCCTCCTCCACATGCGCAGTAAGGTGGACAGTTCAAAATCCAGAATCTTCCTCCAGCACAACAATGAATCCCCTCCCAAATACCATGCCCCCCTCCCCGTTTCAATGGCAGCCGAAGCAGCAGCAAAGCAGAGGCCGACATCATGGTTAGTTGTCTGCATCTTACAAATCCAAATATTGACAGGAAAACAAAGTGTGCTTGTTTCACTCTGATGTCAGGTAACTCAGTTCACATTCCCCAGTTCTCATTCTTATGATTTCAAATAAAAGATGCAGCATCAAGACATTTTTAAAAAATAAAGAAATCATTGGAAAAATTATTTTCAATCATTACAGCTTATAAAAGGAAGAGTCATGATGTACTTAGGTTAAGATATAATTGTACTTAAATTTGCTGAGATTGGAAGCTCTTTTTTATATCTTTCTTTGTATCTTATTTCTTTCTCTACTTTTCTATTATTTTTCTTTTTACACTTTTTATTTCTTTTCTCTTTTTTGTTCTACCATAGTTTGCTTTACTTATTGTAGTTAAAGTTTTCGATATTTTATATATGCACAATATATGCGTACACATGTATATGTGTGTGTATGTATATATGTACATGTTTAAGGTTAATTGGACTCTTGTTGATTGATGCCTGGGACATAACATTATCATTAAACAATATTTTATGCTTGAAGGCCATGGGTGCTCTCCTGTCATTAGGAAAGTTCAGGCAAGGAAAAGGCAGGGATTCAGTAACTGAATAAATGAAAGCAACAGTGAGGACAGTACGAATAACCTTGAGGAACTATAGCAAGAACTACAACCAAGACTGGGCAAATTAAAGAAATGAATTCAAGACAGAAATGTAATTGGTTTTACTCTTCCTAGCTCTCTAGAAAATAAACGGAGGGACTTGTAAGATTGATGCCAGGCCTTTAAGGCAACTCAGGTTTGGAAACTGAAGTCATGAGTACTATGTTTATTATGCAGTTACAGTAACAGAATCTTGCCTGTGTAGATGAACCTCTCTCCTCTCTTCCTTTATCTGCTGGAGAATTCTGGGAACTGAAGTCCACATGTCTTAAATTGCCTAATCTGAGAAATGCTGCATTAGAATGTGAAATGGGTTGTTTGAATCTCATCTTCAATACTCATCTCTAGCTCACACGGTTCTTCCCAAACTTGGTGAGATTACCATTCTTACTGAGCCTAGTTATTGACTAACCTGCTAGGAATTCTGAGATATGTGTTCCCAAGATATTGGGAGAGTATCCATTTCTTTAAAAAACCTGATCTATGTTGACTTGGAAGATATTCCAATGTTGTAGGGATTCTTTCCGGCCCTAAAAACTGAATTTAGGATTTTCTATATGAAAGCATGTACTGAACTCACATCAAAAGATGTACTGATTTACATGTTTTGTACTGTCTTTAAAGTTTTATGAAATACAATTAAGGAACAAGATATATTATTGCTTTCTAAATACATTAAGTGACACTGTGATTTTACAATCTAATCTTAATAACTGTAAACAATACAGCAAAATGATTAAATACAGCAATCAGCATACACGACTACAAGAAAAAACATTTTTATTCTTCCACATATCCATAATTATTGGGAACTTTCACTAAATAGTAGAAAATGTTGTGCAACAAGATTCCTCCTACTACACCACTTCCAATGCCTATTGAAAATACAAAGAGAGTTCTTCGGCGCCAAAGGTGCTGCTGGTTCTGGACAGGAACACCAGTGGCATTCTGCTGGTTTTCTTCCTTCTCACCTTCCAAGTGCTGATCCAGAGTCAAGGATTTGTCAAAGTTCAGATCCACCAAGTGACCAGGGATCACACGAATTCCAAAGTAGATTCTTTTGACAATCTTATAGCTTCTCATGAACTGCACGTCACACCTGTATGTCCCTGCATCGTATTCTTTGGCTGGGGAAAGCTTAATGACAAAGCCAGCAGTCTTGAATGGTTTAAAGAGAACATCATCAGTGGTAATGATACCTCTGGCTATCCTCCATGAACAACTGAAGCTGTTACTTTCAGGGCCAATTTCAGTAGAGGACAAGCACTGGAATTCAAAAGGCTTACCTACAAGAATAGTGAAATGGAGCATCCCACAGAGCCAGTTGGTCAAGCACTCCACTTTCTGAATATCACAGTACCTCCTTTCACCATTAGGCCCAATCTGACATGTTTCTTCAACTTTGTAACCCATGCCACAGGTCACGCTGCAGCTGGTGGAACTGATTGAAATTCTGGCAGTAGCAGTTCTCATTTTGACGGGAATAGTAATTGTTCCAATAGAAGCCATGGAAACAGGTTGTCAGAAAGCAAATGCTAACAACAATTTAACAATAAAATAGGCTTCTGCCATCGTGATACCTGAAGAGACCTTTTAGGATCCATTCCATTGTCTGATCAAATGATCTAATTGTCATTCATTTAAAATATCAACAAAGTCCCTGGACATGAGGAATCCACAAAGACTGCTCCTTGACGAAGAAAAGAAAGCAGCTTATTAACATGGTAAAATGTGTTTTTTTTTAAATAAAAATCAGACTGCAGGTGATACAGATAAAGTACAACTCCTATTGTATATTAAAAATCAATTTATTATGAACTTTTTAAAAATGCCTGAAATTGAAAGTTTTATATAAATATTTAAATAAAGTTATTTCCTTAGTAAAATATAAGAGGAATGTAATAAGCTTCCATATACATATTGATATTTTTTCATATTTTCAAACATATATATGGGTCCTTAATTGATCATGTGATACCTGAAGCAGCCAAGCCAGGAAAATCAGTTACAGCTATCTTTATGAGCAACTACCAGTACATCTTTTCTGTCTCAGCTTATAAATGGACCATTATAAATAAAGATATGCATTGAAAGCACTGCTCCATACCAGTGTCTCAGATTTACTACTACTACTAGTCTTAGCATCAGTATCCTATGAACTAGTGAACTCCAACAACAGGCTGCGATAACCCTTTTTTTCTTCAAAATTATCTGATTTGGCCTAGAAATACAGAAACTCCTAAGGCCTATTTATGCTATAATTATGTGTTTTCTCAGTTCCGTGAACAAATGAGATTGCCTTAAATTGAAATAGACCATTTCAATAGCTTGCCAAATCTTTTTTGTTTAAATACCAATATTTATGTAGAAGCTTATTACAGTCTTATTATATTTTACTAAGAGAATAATTTTATTTAAATATTTATATAAAACTTTCCATTTCAAGCATTTAAAAAAAATACTGTCTGAGGGATTTAAACTAGGAACCTTGATAGGCAATGAACATTGTCCACCTGCAATGTTCTGCAGTAAGTCACCAGGTATAGGTGAGAAAGGGGAAACATCTACTACTGATTTAAGGCATTCAGAGAATGATGGGGTTGGATAACTGACATGCATTTACCCCAATTCTTTCGTGAAGATACGGCTGCCCTTCCCATAAAACACTTTTATTCCAAAAATCCACTAATGTAGAAAATATTGGATTCAGACAAGGGGGGAGAGTAAAAGCAATACTTACCTAAAGTTGAAATCCACATTATATATTCAAATTTAAACCAATTGGAATAATAAAACTTTGTATTTGTATTTGTGATGAAAAAGACATACCCTATATTAAGGGCATTAGAAACATGTAAATTGGGCTGTTATTTTCCATGGTAAGCATAAACTATTAAGAAAGAAATTTGTCTGGCTCTTTTCTTCACGGTGCTCATGCAACAACATATGCCATTGCAGAATGCAGTCAGTTTTAAAACGGTGATGTCACAAAGAACCATTCTATAATAAAACTATACATCTGAAAAGCCAAAGCATTCCACTCATGTCATTGAGTAGTGCTTCCAGTTACAGAAAGGTAATATGAGTAATTTAAACTTATCTGATGCGTACCTAAAATATATATTAAAAGAATCACAGATTACATAATTACCAAGGCAGAAACTGAATATTCATTGTGATTCTCCAGCGTGGCATGATAGCCAAGGAATTGAATGACTGGAATGGTTTAAATCCAGAATTGGCCTTTCTAGGATCTTGTCTTACTGCTCCCTTTCCCATCTTGGGTCTCCAAAATATCAGAAGAGGATTTTGTGAGTTTCCAACATGTTTTCCCAATCACAGCAGTGCTCTCACTCAGGAATGGCAATTTCAACAACAGTTTTGTCTTTAATCAGTTTTGTGGATAATATGGCAGTGAAGCAATAATGTTATAGTATAGGGAAATTATTTAAACCTATTTTTTCTTGAGTACATGGAGCTTTTATAAAATTGTTAAAAAGACCAACAATCCTGCTGTATCCTGCTTGCAGTACTGTGTTCTTTTTTCTTCTGAATTTCAGCAGTATGACTGCAATGGGCTGGACCTAAAAAAAAAGAGATGGGGATGGGGTAAATAGCTTTTATTGTAATTCAACAACACACAGTTAGAAATTAGTTGCACACTTAGTACATCTGGACTGCAATGGCAATTGTGTGGCATGGTGTACTGTATGTGTATACTTAAAACCCAAATAAAAAGGAATGGTAGTAGAAATGCAGTAAGATGAATGGAAGTGATGGTAATAAGATGAACTCATTAAAACAAGACTTACATATACTGAAAATACTGGCAATGTATATATAGAGCAATGCTATGAAGGGACAGAAATAGAGAATGTGCACTTGAATTCCTCCTAACATTTTTGGGAGTTACTGAAGTACGGCATCAACGCTAGAAAAAATATATCAGAAAACAGAGGATTAGCTTTTCTGACTGATCTTTTATGAAATGCTGGGAAAAAGGGAGCACTGCTTGAACACTGTCAGACTTTAGATCATATTACTGCTCCATAATAATTGATGCTTTGTGTGAATGGTCTTCAGAATGAAATTTATGGTGGAAGGTTGCTACGGTAACGATAGAGTCATTCTTTTATCATCCCTGGATGTTAAAATATTATTTTACTAATCACTGCATGATTCTGATGTGGCATGAAGTGGCCATCATGTACATGACAAACTTCTTGCTCAAATTAAAAGTTATAAAAGTACATGTATCATGGAAGCTGTCCTTCATTACTCTTCCTCTTTGTTCTTATTATAATTTTATATTATATTCAATAGCCTTATGTAATAAGCTTCTTATGATACTTCTCACTGTTTAGTTTGCAATTTTTTCTCAGTTCTGAAAAGGACAGTTACAATCCACTAGTTTCTTCAGAATAATGTTTGCACTTCAATTAAAATGACCAGAATACATCACAAATTATCCTAATAGCATGTACTTGTTAGGAGCTGAACGTGACTTGATGGCACATAATCAAGCGATTTATCAATTAAGGAATAGATTAAAGAAACTATTCTACAACTTGTTTGAATAAAGCTAGTACAAAAAAAAAGCAGATTACAATATTTAAGAAATAAAATGTACCTCTTTATTTACAAATAGAGACGCTAACATCACAACAGTACTTTACAGTAGCTACAAAGCAATTATTTTTCAGGTTATGTACAAACTACAATAGTAACAAATAATAATAATAGAAAACTAAAAAATAAAGCACACTAAACTGTAGAAAACAGATCTGATTTGAATTCACAATACCACATAAACAATACAACAGTCATTATCCAACCAGCTTTTCTATTATTCTTCATATGCACTGGAAAGCTCTGTAGGTGACTAGATTTTATAAGGGAACGTTGCATAAATTTCTAAAAGTGAGGATGGCATAAATAATAATATACAAAATATGAGATTTCAACTCAGGATATAATTAGAAAAAACATACCACAGACATTATGCAGAAAACAAAACAAACTAAAAGGCATATTTAAAACATATTTATTCTTTCTATAGATCAGGGGTGTGAAATTCACATCATCATGGTGGCGTCATGTGACGTAAAGGGACTTTCTCCTCCCCCCTGGCTAAACCGGGCATGGGCGTGGCCAGCATGTGACGCATCTGGCCGGGAGTTTGACAACCCTGCTATAGATAGATGTTAAGTATGTAAATCACTTGTATATCCTTTAGCTTTACACTTTGAAGAGATCACTGTCATCATTTAAATATCTCCTGAAGAAAGGCCTGTTTTGGAAAATAGACCCAGGACCAGCATTCATACCCTCAAATTGTTTTCAGAGCATATGAACAAAATTAATCCATTTAATATACTGGAAGTCCGTGTTTTCCATTTCTACACACTTCCTTTATGGAATCTAGGGAAAGTTTGTTCTCCCTAGAACATTAAAAGGTTTGGAAAACAAGCATCTCTGGATGTGTTTAAAACATGGTGAGAAGAAACAAGAGTCTCTCATGCTTTTTACTCACTCTGCTTACTTTTTTATATGCTCCTTTTCTCCCTTGGAAAAATAGTTCTTGTTCTTATACATCAGAGACCTCTGGATTTTAACAGCCCATTTAAAAACTAGATCAATTTACAATATCTCATTGCTGTAGGATAGTAAGCTAAGCACTAACTGCATTTACAATTCAATGTAGTTGAGAAATAAACAACAAGAAGGCTCAGAGTAATTTGCTTTAGTCGGTCACAAGCCTGTTGAATTCAATGAGATTCCAGCATTTTTCTCTCTCAAGAATAAAGCCATGTAACATAAAGTAACCCAAGACTCAGTGTACATGCTTCTTAGCTTGTTCCATACTTTGTACTCTAGGGAACTCTAAGAATATTATGGGCAAAAACCAGTTCTTTCCCATCAGATTTTATATAAATCTTTCCTTGTCCATTTACTATTAGTAAAAAGAAATCTCTAGGGACAAAAATGTTCCTCTTCCATAATTTGCATAAAAATTGTTCCCTGGAGATGCAGGCAGTTAAGTCAGATTTTTTTCCCCACATGAAGGCAGTCCATTATCTGACTTAACATTTGTCCTTATTCCATGTAATGACGTCAAAGTAAGAAAAAAGAATGAGGAGGGAAGCTTTCATAACAACTCCGAGATTCCACCACCTGCTAAAAATCAAAACCAAAAGAAAAGAAGAATCAAGTATTACTGATATTCTCAATAGAATTCAGACAGTTTGCAGAAAATATAAACACTACAAAAATCATCCACACCTGGTGTAGAAACAAAGGGAGGTACTATTTGCTTCCTGATTTTAGCTTTTTTTCCCAAACGGTTGCAAAAGTAAGTAAATTTCAGAAAAATTCAGGACTTCCCCTCACTGCTACTGGACTGCCATTTGTCAGAAATGGTGTAGGGTCTCCTGCTTGGGCGGGGACTCGGACTAGATGACCTACAAGATCCCTTCCAACTCTGTGGATCTAATCTACACTGTCAGAGTGCTCTCTGTAGTAAAGAAATTGAGGATTAAAACCTCAAGTAACAAACGCAGGACCTATATAGCAAACTTATCTCAAGATCAGTTTATAAATTAGACTCTACACAGGGCACACAGTTTCTTGTTTGTCTGACAAGGAAGCAGTATTCTTTCCCATGAAATTCAATTTGCCAGGATGTTTTCACAATTTCAAAAATAGTTCACACAATTATGGTCTCATAAACTGATTTATAATAGTACAGAGCAGGCTTATATAACATATGGCACACAGGACACATATGGCCCAACACAAAGTCTGTGTGGACCACTGGTATTTTTTAAAATTAATTTGCCAAGCACCACGTACCACTGCCAGCTCTATCACTGCTGTCACTTTGCCAACCACTAAACAGTTTAAAAGTACACCAGATATTCCTTTGCAATTATTTCTAATTTATGAATGTGCCTTTTTCCTGTACCTTTTATATGGGTCTGGCATACAGGGAGCCAACCCATTTCTACTATATTTTCCTAAATCGTGACCACTGTATCTTAAAATCAAGTTCAAGGTTGGAATGAACTATAGCTAGAATATCGACAAGCCAGCCAATAACCTAGCCTCCCAAACCTGAAATTAATGAAGCCTACCCAATCTGGTATTATAAAATAGTGGGTCTCTCATAACCCACAGCCAATTTTGGCCAAGCTGATAGAAATAGTGAAAAGTACCAAGTTCAAGAAGGCAAGATGTCCTAGACCAGGGCTGTCAAACTCAATTTCATTGAGAGCCACATCAGGGTTGTGTCTGACCTCAGGGGGCTGGGTGGGTGTGGTTGGAATGGATATGGCCTGCTCACCGTCACTCCTTCAGCTCTCTGCCAGCGTATCGCTGCCCCAGGCTCCATTTCTGGCCGCGATGGCCTCCTGCAACCTTCTGCCAGCGAAAATAGAGCTGGCAGAGGGCTGCAGGAGGCCATTGTGGCCAAAAACATATTCCAGGGGAGCTGCACGCTGGGACACGACCCTCTTGAGCTCCGTTTTTGCTGGCAGAGGCACAGCAAGTTAATTCTTCGCTGTTTCCAGCGTAGCCCCACAGGCAAGTTCTAAGCACCTTGCAGGCCGATTTGGCCTGCGGGCCTTGAGTTTGACACCCCTGTCCTAGACAATAAAGCATGAATTCTATATGGAATCAGGAGGAAGTGTTGTATGACTAAGACGTGGCTGACCAAGGGCAACACTGTAGTCTTTTTGGAGATCTGCCCTGCCACTTATCAGTTGCTTCAGTATGCTCAAGATGGGAATCAGGATGACTTTGATAATCAGAAATACTTTACCTAAATCCAGGAAATGTACCTTGAAGACTCTGGGCTATGAGTGCGGATCCTGATGATTTATTGACTACCCTGCAGGATCCGTCTCCAACTTCCTGGAGCTGATCTCTGTGCTGGTTCCAATGAAACTCAGGGATTAATAATCCCATAGAGACCATTAGAAAATTTAATGTCATTTAATTGCACTTTTATTTCTGCCTAGGAATAGGATAGCTTTTACCGTATACAGACACACAACTTCTGATTATTGTTAAACAAATGTTGAACAGTTAAAACATAAAATTAGCTCTCAGGAAAAAAATATGGAAACAAGTTTATGACTTGGAAGGCTGCAAAGCTTCCTAATCCTCACTTGTAAGCAACAATTCAGGGGATAATATCATCATAAAAGCAACAAAACAGGAGCAGAGCAGGAAGGACAATGAGCAAGCTGGTAACAGTGGGCCAGCAATGAGGAAAATAAGGGTTACGGAAATTATAAAATTCACAGCAGTAGCTACTGAGCTTCAAGGACATACAAAATATTTTAGGCTGAGTTACCTGCGAATATCTACTTAACAGCTGTTATAAAAAAACTTGCAAAAATCACTTAATGTTTCACCCATACCCATTTCTTTTATCATTGAGCCTCATCAAGGAATTGAGCAGAAAATAGTTTGTCATCTGTATACAGATTGGAAAGATGAAAATGATTCCACTCAGTTGGAACTACAGGTCATTCTTGACTTACAGCAGTTCATTTAGTGACCATTCAAAGTTACAACAGGGCTGAAAAAAAGTGATTTGTGACCCTTTTTTCACACTTACAAGCATTGCAGCATCTCCATGCTCATGTGATCAAAATTCAGATGCTTTGACAACAGACTGATATTTATATCGGCTGCAGTGTCCCAAGGTCATGTGATCACCTTTTGTAACCTTCTGACAAGCAAAGTCAATGGGGAAGCCAGATTCACTTCTCAACGGTGTTACTAACTGAACAACTGCAGTGATTCACGGTGGCAAGAAAGGTGGTAAAACAGATGTTTCACTTAGCAATAGAAACGTTGGGCTCAATTTTGGCTGTAGGTTGTGGACTGCCTATACAGAATTCTAAAAAAATTCAGTGTAATGGAACGAGTTGCAACCTTGCCCCTTGTCAATTAATATCATGGAACTTGATAAAAGCAAACGTCTTAGCACTGAGGTTCTCTGCTGGTAGCACAGTTGCTCAAAAGATGATTTCCTCCCTAAGAGTTTAGAGTGGAACCTGAAGGTTTTCCACAGGAATAGTGAGCTGCTCCTCCCACTTGCTCCAGTTTTTCTAGGAATATTTTGAACAATCCCCAGCATGAGGGAAAGCATTTCCTCCCTCCCAGTAATAACACTGAAAAACAACAGGAACATCAAAGCAAATTGTAGGGTTAAAGATCAGAGAGAATGAAAAGTCCACTGGAGAGTCATTATCTCATCAGGGAAGGATGGCTGCATCCTAGCCATTAAAAAGAAGATCTTTCATGGCAAATCTAATGCTCCAATTTTCAACACTGGAGAAAAGAATCTTGAAAACTGGGACATACAAAAATAATTGCTAAGGGGATGCTATAAGAACTTCAGAAATTCCTTACACAAAGGAAGTAATAACAGTGTTGGAAGGGACCTTGGAGGTCCTCTAGTTTAACCCCCTGCTTAGCAGGAAACCCTATACCATTTCAGACAAATGGTTGTCCAACATCTTCTTAAAAACTTCCAGTGTTGGTGCATTCACAACTTCTGGAGGGATAATAAATGCCCATGCAGTAACTTTATATATAGGGAGTCATAGAGGGGAAGGAGGAAACTGGCTCCATTTGTCACAAAAATCATCTCGCATCTTCAAAGGGTATAACATTAAAAAAAGAAGATAACAGTTGCATTCTGAAAAGATTTTTAGTTTCCACTATTTCTTATCACTATTTTCAGCTTCTGGGATTTTCTGTAACAGCTAATTTAGATTGTGAAATTATAATGGTATAAACTAAAGAGAATCAACATCAACAGTTTGCTTCTCCTTGTGGTAAAATTACATTCTTCTTTTAGGGCTTACATTCTTGAAGAATGAGTGTTACAGAACTTACCAATATTTGTGATGAAGACTAAATGTTACAATTCAGAAAGTACAATTCTGTCTATCCTTGAGCGCACAGCAACTAAACATTTAGCAAGCATGTAGTGTTTGAGAAGTTCAACTGCTCAGATTAGGCCATTTCTGTACAAAGCAAGGTCACCAAGCAAGCAGAGGCTCACGGTGGGTCCTTACCTGGCAAAGGCTGTCCCAGCTCCGCCTGCACTTTACCCTTCGCTGCTCCTTCCAGAGGTAAAGAACCTCTGTCCCCTTTGTAGAGTTTCGGTTTAAATGGAGAATCTTTCTCTTTACCTTTTGATCCTTTAGGTCTCCCTGCTTGCTTCTTCTTGGATTTACCATCTCCTTTTACACCCAGCAGTGGATGGACTTCTGTAAAAGTTTAGAACAGAAAGTGTGTAGTTTCTTTTCTTTTCTTTTTTTAAAGAGAAAACCTATATATTCACTCTGTTGTTTATTTTCCAAATCTGTGCAGATCACAGGAACACAGTTGTATGTAAAAGTTTAGGTGTCTCAGGTCAAATTTCAATGAATTGAACTAAAGGAGCAAAAACTGACATCGTGGTACAAAGTCAAACACATGTTTCTGCAAACATACATACATATAACTGGTGTATGGTTCTTTATAGATTCAAAATAAGTAAACAGTGAATGTGCCAGTGGCAAAACTTTGGACAGTGTCTGTAATATTTTCATTGGCTGAATTAGTAGCTGTCAAACATTTCTTGTAGTCAGCTAAGAGGTTTTTCCTTCTTGCTTTTCGATTCTTTTTCTGTCAATTATCCTTGCAGGAACGTTCACAAGTCTTCTTGTATGCACTGCATGTTTAAATTCTCCCCACAAATCTGCAACAATAGTTAATATTTGTAGGCTCTGAAGACCACTCCAAAACCTTTTCATTTCTTTCTTGTAAGTACTTCTAAGGTGAATTAGAACTATATTTTATTTGAGAGCACTGTCTTCCTGAAACAGCCACCTCTTTTCAGCTTCATTTTTTTACTGTGGGACAATCAGGATACGATTTTAATTGAAGCCATGCTTCCTTTCTCCTGTAACTAATCTATCCCTGAAAAGAAGATAGGCATTTCAGCAACTTTATCACCACCTTAAGATGAGCTGAGCTGATTCACTCCACTGAAACAATGAGACAATGCAATTTGCTTTGGAAAAAAAAAAGCTTTGTCCATCAGTCAATCACATTCAGGGAATTCTGAATATGATTATTTTCTGGCAAGGCCTACTGCATACCTTCAATGACTCATGCTAGAGGCACTGTTCACTCCCCAAGGTTTTGGCAAATAATCCAGATGAATTAAAGGGCATACCCTCCAAAGCACAATATTCTTGCAATGCATGATCTGTGCCATGCACTGAAAAATTCTCACAGATGTAGTGAGTGCTGTGGAGGATGAGCCATTTGTATCCACTGAAGCACTCGTGCAGCCTTTTGGTAATCCAGAGGAGGCATTATATGCCTGCATTGGTCAATATTTAGGGAGATGAGTTTTTTCCAAAAGCTTTTGATGAACAATTTGGAGAAGGCAAACAGAGTGCTCCCACAATGCTTGCTAAAAGCTGTGTAAAACAGGAACTTTAAAATTTGTGTAATGAGGTAAAGGGTAGAGAAGATGTCCAATTCAAAAGTATTCTTTTCTATACAGGAATGAAAAGGAATCTCTACCCACCATCATTAGGTACTCCCTGCAGTTCTATGTTGGTGGTTTTAGGTTTCTTCTTTGGAGGTTGAGGTCCATCGGACAAAGATGGCCGCTTCTTCTCAGAGCCTATCCCATCATCGGGTAAAGCAGTCTGAACTGCATCTGGTGGAGGTCCATATGGATTTTCCTCTGGGTCTTCCACCTCAGGAGCAATAGGCAAGTAGAGTAAAGCTTTAGAGTCTTCCAGTTCTTCATCACTGTCAGAGAAATCATTTATTTTTTTCATTAGCAACACACAGCTCATGAGGGAAGGAAAGAATGTTTCTTTATTTGATTTTGTACTCTTGTGTTCTCCTAGAGGGTATTATCATGACCCCTACCTTAACCATTCAAGTGCATGCTGTGAAGGCATCTCACATATGGCAAAAAGAATACATTGCTCAACAACAGTCCTGGTTTCCTAATAAGTTTCACCACAAATTACATTAACCACACAACTGTTATAAGAGAAAAGCGTCCTTCAAAAATTTGGAAGAGGGATATTTACATTTCTTGGTTTAAATTAGATGTTATTTATAACAGACCCTTGCACAAGGGTATTTTTGATCAGTGCTAGCATCCTAATCACATCACAGATATTTTAAAGCTTCAAGGTTAATCTGATTTAACAAGCAGTAAAGATTACTGAATGGGCAGGACTTGGTTCTGAAGTATACACACACAAATAATTCATACTCATAATATGAATCAACTAAAATTTATTTATAGCCTTGTAATAGCTGGGCCATTACCAATTACCTGCTACAAAAAGCTGCAATAGGGTCTACACTAGTTACATCCACTTCCTCATCTTCTGCAGCATCAGCACCTGTCAAGTAACGAAAGTCAGAATCAAAAATTAGGAGACCATTAGCATTTATTTACTTGATAAGTGCTGTTCTGCATTAGCAAATTAATGGAGATAAAATGATAGTAAACCATAATGTTAAATACATACTATTCTTACTTCTAGTTAATAGAATGCTCTCCTAAGAGATGCACTATTAATTCAGATGCTATTCTGTTTCAAATATCATTAACAGACTCGCTCATGTAAACATCCGCAAGGTAACAGGGAGTCCCGAATTAAATGTTATTTAATTGAATGCTCTTTTAAATTAGAGCATTCAAAATGTTTTACTCTTTTTTTAATGGAAATTTGTTACTAGATTTTATTTCTTTTATCATTCTTTATTACTTTATAATAAAGTATATATACTTTATACTGCTTTGGGCTCTCTTGGGTGCAAAAGCAACAAAAAAAACTTACAATAAAAATAGGCATTGACAATGTTCGCTATCCTCTAGCAATCTCCTGGAGAGATTTATTAGATTATTTAAACAACAGCTGTATTCTTAAGTAACACATTCAATTTTATTATGCTTTTAATAGAAGTTTCATGTAATGTGGCTTAGTTCATACAGAATCATTAACAGAATAATTCTATATTTGTATACGCATCATACTTTTTATGTGCCAATAAAATAATAAACTTTTAAACATTAAACATTTCTATAATCATTTAAAAAAAACGAAACAACAAATGCAATGAAAAAATCACAACAAAAGTCGTAACGTCCATTATTCCAAAGTAAAGAAGGCACTTAATTGTTTAGCTTAAAAAACTCCTGCACACTGTAGGCTCAGAAATGATAAATAATAGAGAAAGGAAAAGGAAAGAAAGAAAGAGTGAGCCCTGGGATAAGGTATACATTTTCAGTTAGAAGGATGAAGTCATGAGTATTGTTAGAAATAAGTCCCATCAATGTTTCTGGTTCCCCAGAAAGGATTGTTACAGATAAACCATCCTAATATACAGCTTACAAGAGGGTATTTAAATGTGTGTTCAAATATACCCAAGAACAATTTATTCTGCCAGGACTACAACAATTAATACTAAGATAGTTATCAGTAATTACATATTGTAATTATACATATTGTGATCAGCCGAGTAACAAGGCTGTACTCCATATTTCTGATTTGAATGTGGGATATCAGACAGTCAGAAAAACATGTTAAAGGCACTAGGCAATTAAAGTTTTTAGTCTGGTGTTAGTTCTATATTAGTAAACGTATAAAATGAAATAAAACAACAAACAAAGCAGACATGTAGATGCCATGCTTTATAGAGGGTTTTTTTAAAAAAATATCATCTTAATGCAAGCTAAGTATGTATACGTATAAATATAATTAATATAATATACAATATAATTATGATTATAATATATAACTGGGATTTGCTATATCCTCTATAGGCAAAGATATCTTTTATTTTATAGAGTATAAATTCTTATAAAGTATAAATTCTGACAATTTAACATATTAACAAAAAGACATTAAGCTGCACTACTTTTAAATGTGAGATAACTCATACCATACATTCTTTAAACAGCAGTGCAGCGCTTCAAAAGGATCTCTTTAATTTTACACTAACTTTACTATTTTAAAGATTAAGGTTAGGTCACATACATTTACTTAGCATGGACCCCAGTTCTGAAGCTTCACATGGCTTTCTTATGGCAGCTGGCCTCCAGTCATACTGCTGGCAACTGGCTGTCAGCAGGTGAAGACAACCATCATCTGTTGATTGGACGATTCAAAGAAAGCAGTATGTTTTAATCTCCTGCCACAAAGGTATCCAATTTGCCATGATAAGAAAAAAAAATTGCTGGATTCAAATGGGCATTGACATCTCCAGCAGGGTAGTTCTTCTTTTAAAATAAATTTAAAATAATACATTCTTTACCTGTCTGTTCTGGCTCACTTTTATCTTCATCTTCTATGTCAAATTCAGACTCCCGTTCTTCATATTCTACATTTTCATCCAGCTCTTTAAAATCAGGTGCAAAGGCACTCCAGTTTTCCTAAACCATAAATTCCCCCCCACCCAAAAACATTTCAAACTTGTGACGCCATGTAGCAGATAAGCACCTTGCAAACAATGAGCAACAGCTTTTCAATCACACCATGCTATATACTGAGCAGCAAAATCACTCTATGGCCCTCCTCGCCCAACAAGAGTGTTTCCAGTGTTAGAACTTAGAATAACTTTATTGTCACTTTGAACATACATTGATCAGCATACATTAAAATGAAAATTCGTTGCGTACAGCTCTCAAAGGTGTTGATTGTGATCCACCTCATAAAGGTTCCACTTAAAAGCCAGTTTGGGGACAACCCTTCTATCCTGATCTTTGCCCCAAAAGCCTAGAATCTCCTGCTTCATAAAACTGTCACTCTCTCATAACCTAATAATATCTTCACCTGCTGCTTTGGACTCTTGTAATTTGAATTTGTTTGATTAAACTTGTGTATGCTTGCACAAAACCCTGCCTGCTAGTGCTTGTTTTTGCTTAAATATGAAGTGAAAATTTAGTGCCTCAACTTCTCTGGGTGCCCTTGATTGATCTGGAACAGGAGAGGTCATCTAAGTCATCACGGCTAAGTTTCCCTTCAGTGCAAAAAATCAAAATTAAAGCAACAAGACAAATAGCTCTCGAGCACATCCAACGAAGGAGAGTATCGCCTTTGGGTGTAATTGCTTCTCATGTCTAACTGCTTTCCATATTAGGATTTTTAAAAACATTTGGATGGTTTTTGCATTCTTTTATATTATTCTATATTTTGTATTTATTTAGAATACAACCCCTAGTAAAGTTTATGCAAATGCTGTATTCCGAATAGATGAAAAGAGAGCCGCCACTCAAAATCAAAATGTAGAAGGCTAATAAAATACAGCAGAATTCTACCTACCACTTGATTCTGTGCCCATATAGATACCACTCCACTGGAAATAGAAGCAATGATTGGTCGGACAGGATGCCACTAGAATTGCAGCAGGAAGAGGGAGAAAAGTAGCAGCTTTATTAAAACAAATCAGGTCCATTATTCTGACAAAATAGAACAGAGAGAAAGATGGAGCACTTACTGCCACATCCAGCAACAGCTCTCCCCTGGTGCCATGCAGGATTTTCACAAGATTGCCAATACTTTTCTCCCATATGTACAGAGCATGCTGACGGGCTGACCCTGCAACAATATACTCTCCATCACCAGAGAAACAGCATTTCTTCCAAGGTGTCCTACAGGAAAGGTATTAGCAGAAAAAGTTAACCAATTTTTTTTCAAGGGCAGGAAAAATAAAAAGATTAAAAAAACAACAACCCAACAACCCCAAACTCTAAAAATGCTGTATCTGGAAAGGACATATTATTCAAAAAAAAATGCAAATTGCAAATTCTGCTATATAAATGTAAGTATTCAGGTCAAGCTATATTTCCCAAACTGATTAACCACACCATCAATCCTTGGGTGATTATTTAGAATAGCTATTGCAAAATGTAATAGAAAATATAAAAATAAAGTGCAGCACAACAACAGCCTTTCAAATGTACTTTTCCAGACTCTTAAAATTCTGTTCAGGACAAAACTTGGCTTGCACAAGCATAACAGAAGGAAGATTCTACTTCTACAGATGTATGCCTTAAAAAATATATGTATGAAAATGGACAGGAAAATGAACAACTCTGCAAATCTGGCTAAAATCATTTGTTGGCTCATCTTGTCCCAGAATTGTCTGCATCAATAATTTATCTAAATTAAATAGGCAGGTGCAGTGAGAAAGTTCTCTTCTTAACCAAGATAGGATCATCTGTCTCTCTTTGCTCCTTATAGAATGGTCTTGTATAGGTGCCTGGTCTATCATTTTCCATTTATTTTACTCTGTTCAGTTTTTATATCACATGATTTTAATTTATGATGCTACTTTAAAGACTCTGGTAGGAAGGATGTATGCATTTATGCATGCATGCATGCATGCATGCATGCAAGTGTGCACACACACACACACACACACACAAACAAAATCTGGCCAATGTAATAGCAATATTTTAAATGACAGAATGCTATATTAAGGAATATACTGTACAAAATTATCCATTATCAAGCTGCCCAGTTTGTTGCAGGGTGGGCATTATATAAATGTTTCAAACAAAGCAATAGCTAACAGGAGGATCCAGATGACTGGCCAATCTCAAAATGCCTAACCAGAAATTCACCTAATTAGGACTAGAATAGATAGACCAGCAGCAAATTCTAGGACTGTTAACCAAACCAGGAAGTTGGAAAAAAAGATAAAATCATTTCATTTTATTGTTAAAAAAAAAACATGGATATACCCATATAATTATTAGGAGCTGAGCCTGACTTAAAGGGAACGTAAATTTATAAATTTACAACTTGATCCTATGAAGATAACTCAAAGTAAGTTTCAATTTTTAAAAGGGTGTTACTACCCTTTAGCCATATAGACTGAGGTCTTCTTTTGTTAAGTGGGGGATCTGTGGTGAGAGATCAATAATCAAGGAAGTCTGTCATATAAGACAAGTTGAATGTTTGAATGAATAGTTATTGTTTTGGAAGGTCACAAAGCAAACAGCTATGTAACAGGATTAACTATTACTAACTATTCAATTAATTATTGAATATTGCAAAGAAAACATATTCTTATGCCTTACAATACTTAGTTACTTTACATATTTACCTGTTCACCAAATCCTGTAGTTTTTGCATTGGTTCTGGTTCCCCATCTCTACCACAAGTCAAGATTTCCCGGCCATCATAAACTCTGATTATGCGATCAGCAGTATTTATGAGGAAGCAACTGGAAGATTGAAATATATTAACATGCTACAATGATACTAGCTTTCTGAAATGAATTGCTGATCCACCATTTTACAATACAGGTAGTCATTGCTTAATGACCATTCATTTAGTGACCATTCAAAATTATGACAGCCCTGAATGAATAAGACTTATAACCGATCCTTGAAGTTCTGGCCATTTGCAGCGTATCCACAGCCATATTATGATCACAATTCGAGTGCTTATGGACCAGCACACAACTATAACGGTTCAAGCAATCTGTGATCATATGATCACAATTTGCAATCTTTGCTGCAAAGTGAAGTGAACGGGGAAGCCAGCAGGAAGTTGCAATTGCATCACACTTAATGACCATGTGTAATTTGCTTAATTATGGCAAACAGTGAAATGGGTGGTATATAAATTTAATAAAAGGGACTAATGCTGTAAATCGACTCGATTATATGATTTTCTGCTTTATGTCTCTGCCATTTAGCACAGAATTGCATGTCCCAATTACCATTGTTAAGTAATAATATGAAAGTCAGAAAGACTTCCTTTAGATGCACCCAAAGATTCAAGTACAGCAGAATATATTTTGTTTTGGAAGGCTGCTTTTTATGTCAGGGTGCAAGCTGCTTTTTCAAAACTTCTTCAGTGTCAAGAACAAATTACCATGTGAACCTGAGAACTACGCTAAAGCTTCTTTAGGGGTGTGCAATTACATTTAGATGTTTTATTTGCTTAGATTTCTATCATAATATTTAGCCAACAATTCTTTTTATCATGACTGCTGCTTTTTAAATTAGCTAATGTTAAAGTATCTGCCTAATTTCAAATACTTGATTTAAAAAATATCACTTTAAAAAACAACAGTCACCAGGCCAAACTTCCAATTAGCCTAATATGAACAAATTTGGCTGAAGATCATACAATCTAATGCAAACCCAAAAATTCTAAAATTGCCCTTACCTAAAAGCACATTTCAAAACATTTCCAAAGGTAAAAGAAAGTCATTCTGAAAAATAAGCCCAAATATTAATCCATTGATAAAAGTGGCCATTTGGCAACTCTAATGAAATTAATTAGCTGCATGTGGTACCAATCAGGACATATGGGGAATTAACATACTTAGGGAAGGAACATAACTCTGTTCTACATTACATCTTTGTGTGAAGAAGCCTTCAAACGCAAGTCCCTGTTAAAAGGTAAGGAACTAAGTGATAGGAAATACTACTGCATGAGTTTGACCAGAACGAACAATACTAGCCTAGAAAAACAAGATCTGACATGCTTGGCAATTTCCCTGCTTGTCTGATAAATCCAGATACTCCCACCATTTAACTTCATTTTGAAATGAATAATTGCCATCATTGAAGAACACTCACAGAATGTGTGTTGAGAGGAACAGGATTATATTCAGTAACTCCACTCCAAATCACAAGTAGCAAGAATTTAAAATTGTCTATACAAATGGTACTTGAGGGAGGGGGGGGCAGCTTTTCACTATTATGCTTTCAGTGAATAAATTCTGAAGCTGACTTCAACTTAAAAGAGAATTTGACAACTAGACAGATTTTTGGGGTATTAAAAGTTTCTTTACCATGTGGAATGGGAAAAAGGAATGATTACCCTTAAGATTAATTGTTCTGTTTGCTTCACCTAACTAAAACAAATGAACAGGATATTGGTATCAATACCCCCCCGTGGGGAGGTAAATGAGTAATGAATGTCATGTCTCTGTTTTGGGAGCTTGTGTATGAGGTCTACATGACACAGCAAAGGGGTCTACATGACACAGGAAGGCCAGGTATTTGAGGATGATCGATAAGCTGGCTAAGAGTATAAAATACTGTAAACAACTGCCCTTCGGGGTTCAGATTTTTGCTTGACCAACTGCTCCTGAACCTTTGCGCAAATAAACCTCTCCCTCTGACAAAGAGCTGGTCTTGTCTCATTTTCTGCTACAAACTCACCTTCCTTTTCGAGCAAATTCTATAGATTTAATAGCAGTAGTGTTGCTGGTTCCTGTTGTCACTCTGAAGGAAGCAACAAGATCCTGGGTGTCTGTCTTTAACACCAAGATCTAAAAAAAGCAAGAAAAAAAATATCTTTCTGGGTACAATCTTTCTACCTAAAACTTGTAAGAAAAAAATCAATGAATTGTAATTCATTTATGGTATGCAATTCACCCAATTATATTTTACTCTATAACTTATGAAACTCTAAGCAGAGTCTTAAAATATGTATGTTATCAATTAAAAATGAAACAAAGCTTTACATTTAACATTACAATATTACAGTAGGTGTTAAAACTCAATGTATGCTGCCAACAGTATATATTTCATTTTGTATATTAATATCTTTCCAAATGAGAACAGAAACATTTTATAACTACTACCACATATGAAATTTCAATTGAATATTGATCTTAACGTTCTTTGTATCACTGTATATATTTGAACCCAAAACATTCTGGCTTTTTTACAAGTCCACCAGGAATGATAACATGACTTTCATGTTGTCCAATGTCAGTTATCTTTACCAGTCACATGGACTTACTGGACTTAATCTTCGTAAATGTCAACGTCCACAAGGCAGTGACCGTTGCATTGTGAAGGCCAAAGGCAGAACGTCACGGATTACAGAGTTGTTTATCCGTGTGTTGTCCTGCCATTGGATTCTCAGCTTGTTTCACGGTTCCGTCGCCACGGGAACCAACACTCCCCATTCATCCGGGCTTGTGACCGGCTATGGTTTCCCAGTCACATGTCAACAAGCATCCTCACTTCTGAATGAATGTTTTCTGCATGATATATTACCTTTTATATCATAAAACTCAATTGTTAAAAGCTTCAAGCATCATCAGACTGAAATAAATGTTGCTTAGAAGCATGGAATTTAACATGCCATAAATCCATAGGACATGGGGTGATACGAAAATAACAAAAAAACATTTTCTGAGACATTATTTTTACATACATATGTATCTCTATATTCTCTTTTATCACCCACAGAATGAAATTCAATATTAAAAGCATACCTAAAAAAGCTAAATACGAATAGATTATGTAATCTATTTTCAAATCTGCTTATTTTATACCAGGTTAATATTTCCTGTTCCTCTAATAAGAGAAAGTTGTAAGAGAAAAAATGGGGAGGAAAAAAAATTCTGCTTCTGCCAAACAGCATCCATGATATTCATCTGGCTAGGGTCCTGTCAGTGTGTGAGAGTTGAGGGCTGTTTGGAAACAAACAGTATTTGGTATTGCATAATTACTTAATGTGATATATATATATATCACATTAAGTAATTATACAATACCAAATACTATATATATATATATATATATATATATATATATATATATATATATATATATATATTTATTTATTTATTTATTTAAAGTCACAACCCCTGGTATGCCCAAATATGGGAGGAAGGTCACACTTCCACTCTCTGTCTTCGGCTCGTCACAAGAGACCATCCAGACAGAAACCCAATATTTTTTACTGTTGCCTTTTTTGTTACATTTGCATCAGTTAGCCACACCCTTACTGGGAGCTAAATAGCTTGAAATAGATCTATACTAGTCTCCCTTTATTTATTTATTAGCATAAATATAACAAATGTAACAAAAAAGGCAACAGTAAAAAATATTGGGTTTCTGTCTGGATGGTCTCTTGTGACGAGCCGAAGACAGAGAGTGGAAGTGTGACCTTCCTCCCATATTTGGGCATACCAGGGGTTGTGACTTTAAATATATACCTTTCACCCTGGCCTCGCTGATAAGGAGTTGAGCCCTGTAGCTCAATGGTTAACACATCTGCCTTAGAGGCAATAGAGCACAGGTTCGATTCCCAGTAAGAGTGTAGCTAGCTGATGAGAGCTAAATAGCTTGAAATAGATCTATACTAGTCTCCCTTTATTTATTTATCAGCATAAATATAACACACACACACACACACACACACACACAAACACACATATATATATATATGTTATATTTATGCTGATAAATAAATAAAGGGAGACTAGTATAGATCTATTTCAAGCTATTTAGCTCTCATCAGCTAGCCATACCCAAGTTTGGGAATCGAACCTGTGCTCCATTGCCTCCCAGGCAGGGAGTTAACCATTTGAGCTACAGAGAACGACTCCTTATCAGCCAGCCAGGGTGGGAGGTATATACTTAAAGTCACAACCCCTGGTATGCCCAAGTATGGGAGGAAGGTCACACTTCCACTCTCTGTCATTAGGCTCGTCACAAGAGACCATCCAGACAGAAACCCAATATTTTTTACTGTTGCCTTTTTTGTTACATTTGTTATATTTATGCTGATAAATAAATAAACTTCCCAAACTTGGGTATGGCTAGCTGATGAGAGCTAAATAGCTTGAAATAGATCTATACTAGTCTCCCTTTATTTATATATATATATATATATATATATATATATATATATATATATATATATATATATATATATATATATATATATAAACAAAGGCAACAGTAAAAATATTGGGTTTCTGTCGTGATGGACTCTTGTGACGAGCCGATTGACAGATGTTGGAGGCAGTTGGCTTCCTCCCATAATCGGAGCTTGCCAGGGGTTGTGACACTAATAGATACCTTCTTCCCTGGCTTCAGCTGATAAGGAGGAGACCTGTGGCTTGATGGCTAAGACGTTTGCCTAAGATGCAATACAGCACAGGTTCGATTCCCAGTAGGGGTATGGCTAGCTGATGAGAGCTAAATAGCTTGAAATAGATCTATACTAGTCTCCCTTTATTTATTTATCAGCACAAATAAAAACACACACACACACACACACACACACACACACACACACACACACACATATATATATATATATATATATATATATATATATATATATATATATATATATATATATAATGTTGTGTTTGTGCTAACAAAGGCAACAATAAAAATATTGGATTTTTGTCTGGATGGTCTCTTGTGACGAGCCGATGGACAGAGAATGGAAGCAGTGAACTTCCTCCCATATTTGAGCATACCGGGGGTTGTAACTCTAATAGATATATATAAAGAGAAGTTATTGAATCCTGCTAAATCAGTTACTTGTGTCTGCTTTCTGAATGAGATTGCTGCTGTAAATTGTGACGTATCCTTGCAGCGAATAGGCAACAGCCAGGTCAGCTTCAGCACATTATTGCAGTCTTATTCAGCATGAGCAGCTGATTGGTGGGTGGATCCACCTCCCCAATCAGCTGCTCCAGGCAAGGATTGCCACAGACCATCGCCTCCTCCGTGCCTTGCGGTTTTGGCTACATTCGGTGTATAAGAGGGGGGGGGAGAAGTGTGTATATTGCGAAAAATACGGTAATCAATATTTTGCTTCAAAGCCAGTAAATAATACCATTTGCAAGTTTGGTAACAATTTTCAACTGGACTAACACTTCATATATATTTGATCCTCAAATCAGTTTAAGAATACTGATCAATATCTGGTTCAAAAGTGCAAGATATCTTGATCTAATATATTACCAAGTGAAGATGAATCTTACTTGGAACTGATGTTTCTACTGTATCACAATGTGACACTATACCTTTTCTCAATATTACTATTCCTCCCTTCCTCTCTTCTTGTCATTTTAAATATAATCATGTATTTTCCCATGAAAGCCTGAAGCAAGAGTTCTCTTGGTCCGTGTCTGTGGTAAAGAGGAGCAGAGCTTAGACAATGCAAATCGAAAATTAAAAGCTACATCCTAAGACCAAAATAACTCTTAACTCTGATTCTAAACATATAATTGACTGTCCAGACCATGAGAACATGTGATGGCAACAGATCAAGAATCAAAAGACCAAAGGGCAGAGGATTTCCAAGTTGCCTCAAAAAGCAATCTTTAATTATTTTTAATTATAATAATCTTTGTGTAAAGTGCTAAAAATACTTCAATTAATAGTCTGCCCTTGTATCTTCTGTGTTCTGACTCTAAGCCATACCTGACTTTTTGCAAAGCTTGACTGTTATCCTATGCCACCATACTCACTACCCTTTAAACTCTTGAACTGCTGATATACTGTACATATCTGTTTTGGACCAGGCTGTAACTGTACCTTCATGTAATGATTCTACTATAGAGGTCACAAGTAACAGACTGATTAACTGTTTTGTGAATTCTCTGGAACAAGACATAGCCCAACCTAAACATTTGAGATAGTAGTCATGCAGAACCCTTGATCAACGTAAAGGGCAGTATATGTGTTCTGCATGTGATCTATTGTTCATGAATGTGTGTTATCTCTTTGAGCAATAAAATATTCATTGTGTGACATCTAGTGGACATATTGCAAATGCAACAAACCTTCAAACAAACTGGTGAATAGTGTGGCTAAAGACATGGAATGATTATCGGTCATCAACTCAATGCTGACTTTTGACAGATAGATCTGTCCCCAACTTTTCCAAAGGTTTACCCATCACTGCTGTAAAGAAGTCCAACCACCTAATTGCTTATGATCCCTTTCTTCTCTTTCCTTCCATCTTTCCCAGCATTATAGACTTCTCCAGAGGGTTAAGTCTATGCATAATGTGGCCAAAGTATGATCATTGAGCCTCATCATTGAAGCAGAATCCTCTGTGATTATTGAAAAGCTCCACTGAATTCAATGGGATTTAATACGAGATAAATGAGTAAGGACTACATCCCTGCTACAGAACTATTTTTTACTTACCAGATAAAAATCTCATTTGCATCCATGAGGTTTACCTTTGAGACAGGTTTAGGTATAGAACAAACAATACAATATAATTATTTCTCACCTTTCCTTTAGCATTCCCTGTGTAGATATATTCCCCTCGTCGATCAAAAGAAGCTACCACATTAAGATCAGAATCATCATCTACTGGTAGGACAACATGCTTTGAATCAGACAATGTTAGCATTACTGGGGCAGATTTCATCGGACATACTAACACCTTGTTTCTAAAGAAATAGAAAAACAGAAAACAAATAAATTCTCAAACATCAAGCAATGCATCATCAAAGACATGAAAAACACAACAAGGGAAGTATGTTTCCCCCCCTAAAAATGAATCATATTTTGTACTCATAAACAAGGATAAGCAGGATTAAAAAATTAATTTAGTATCATTCATATTCTAAACAATTAATATATTTGGTAAATTTGTTCTCGCTCCCCCATACACAGTTATTCAATCATTTCACTTTTATTCCACCTGTCATCCAAGAAACCAATCAAACAAAAGGACAAAGATTCTCTAATGAGGAAAGTTTCTGAATAACCTTTCAGGCCAGACTCCCATGAAATGTAACAGTGATTATTCAGCAGAATAGTGACCCAGTAAAGATATTTGATATGATCTGGCTAGGGGATGAAAAGGATGAGGAGAAATGGATTCAGAAACAATTAAGTGATAGTTCTGTCATTCATGATTCTAACAATATTGAAACTAGTGAGCCTGTTCCTAGAGAAACTCAGTAAATTCACAGAATCCTTTGCCTGCATCAGTATACAATAACTAAAAATCATAGATTTAGCTATTTAATCATAGGAAGAAGTGCTTAATGAAAATCCAGGACTAGGGATTGAGCTTCACAGATGTGAGAGACTAGTCAAAAAGCATGTAAGTGTTAAGAGGAGAGCAAACTCTGCAGCGATTCTTTAATGAATCTCTGCTGTTCACTGAATGGAGGTTCAGCAAAGTTTATTTAATGTGCTCATTCCCTTTGGGCAGAGTTAAGAACAGCTTATCAATAAATTTTATGAATTAACTGGCATTGCTGCATCTTGGATTTCTTTTGCATCTTCTGAATTTACTACCTACTGGTAACTTATCACTTTCAAACCCTGCTTTCCTCTTTGACCATGAGTCTGACCTCAAAAATGCAAAAGGATTTTTTTCAAAGGTTGTATTTTTAAAATTTGCTGTTATAGTCTGAGCCTATTTATCTCAGACCAAAGAAAGACTCCACACCTTCTAATTTGCCTCCTAGTAACTTTGCATGCCAGCACAGAAATAATTATAATTAGTAATTTATGTATTAAATATAATAAGCAGAATTGACAGCTATTTATTATACACTATATTGCCAAAAGTATTCTCACACCTGCCTTTACTTGCATATGAACTTACTGTAAGTGACATCCCATTCCTAATCCAGAGGGTTCAAAATGATGTCGGTCCACCCTTTGCAGCTATAACAGCTTCAACTCTTCTGGGAAGGCTGTCCACAAGGTTTAGGAGTATGTTTATGGGAATTTTTGACCATTCTTCCAGACGTGCATTTGTGAGGTCACACACTGATGTTGGATGAGTTTATGTGGCCTACCACTTCATGGCTAAGTTGCTGTTGTTCCCAAACACTTCCACTTTCTTATAATACATCTGACAGTTGACTGTGGAATATTTAGGAGCGAGGAAATTTCACGACTGGATTTGTTGCATAGGTGGCATCCTATCACAGTTCCACGCTAGAATTCACAGAGCTCCCGAGAGCGACCCATTCTTTCACAAATGTTTGTACAAACAGTCTGCATGCCTAGGTACTTGATTTTATACACCTGTGGGCATGGAAGTGATTGGAACACCTGATTCTGATTATTTGGATGGGTGAGCAAATACTTTTGGCAATATAGTGTAATTTTAAAACATATGCTGCCCAACTCTCAATTCTAGATGGCTCACTACAATCAAAGAAATTACAAAACATTTAATGAACTATAAATACAAAAGGTGACAAGCGAACAAACCAACTGGAATGAAGCAGTGAGTCTCACTTTCTCTCATCAAAGGCCTAGATGAAGACCCAGGCTTTCATGGCTATTCTAAACACCACCAAATGAGGGCTACTTGAACCTTGCAGGGAATCTCATATCTCCTCCAAGTGCCAGATTCAGAGACTTTGTACTTTGTATATTTGTATTTCCGTATGTAGTTAGGAAAATGTATATGGAAGGAAAATTCCTAGGAAAATTCCACACAAAGTTTAGAACAAAAGCTAGACTCAGGACCAAGAGAAAAACAGATATTGACAGTGGGAATGAAAGGCAAGATCTTTCTCTATCCCCAAACATGTATTTTGCATGTGCTTGGAAACAATATTGAAATCTGAGAACCTTAGATCTCAATGCTATCAACCTGTTGATGTACTGAGTCACAGTTTTTCAGACTTTCTTATTTCTGGAGCCAATATATCTACAGTGGTGACAAAACTGTATGCCCAACCTAGCCATTTTTTGTTTTTGTTCAGTTGTTAAGCTGCATAGTTAAGAAAAAAAAACTGTTCGTCTACTACAACCCATGAAAAGGTATTATAATTTGAATATACTTCAAAGAAATTATCTAGATTACTACTGTTTTTAAACTGTGTTAATATTACTTACTGATCACGAGGATGATACTGGACTTTCAGAATAGGAGAAGGAAAACGAAACCTCTGATCACAATCACCAGTCAAAACATCCCACTGAGACACCATATTATCAGTTGATGCGCTCACTAACTTGTGACCATCTCGACTCCAACTGAAACAGAAAGATCTAAATAGCCTCTCAGCACAGCTCTCACTGTCCCTATCAAATATCATGTTGACAAGCGTTCGGCAGCACTCCAACTTTAAATCTGATTTCCAAAAACATTTAAAGAATCAAATCCCTTATAAGTTCAATGGAAAAATCACACACTACAGCTTTAACACATCTTTTACGTATCACATATTAGCTGTTATCAAAACAAACTACTGCATATGTGTTTCAGATTCAAATTGCAGCTGAAGTGATCACTGAAATTTTTATTGGAACAACTTTCAATAACCAAAACCCTGGACACTTCATTCCAATTCATTTTTCTGGTGCAGCTGCTGATGTGTCACACAAAGTTTTGAGTGGCCTAGCTATCAACTATGCACATCCCTGAATGGTAGCTTCCAGTAATAAAAATTAGTAAGTATATTCTAATAAAATGTCCAAAGTTGAAATGCATGAACATTGTACAATAAATGCATGCAGAATTCTTTTTTCTGAGCTCAACTGCAGGCATATCATCCACAAAGCAAATTAAATTTGTATTAGGATAATTCCTTACCATAATGAACAAACTGGGTGAATATGGGCACTTATTATTTTTGCAATGCCCCTTGTCAAGAAATCCCAAATGACAATTCGGCCATCATTACAACCCACTGCTAGAAGAGTGCCCCATCTGTTAAAAGTACATGTAAGAGCCATACTAATACAGTCCAATGTGCCATCAGCTTCCTGAAAACAAAAAGGGGATAAAAAATGGAGAGGTTTCATGTGTAGGTTACATAACTATGTTACTTCACTCCATGAAATGTCTCATGCAAATAAATAACTTGTTGCAATGTTCATATAATAAGTTGAATATTTAAGACCCACAGTCTATTTCATGTGTATGAGCTTATACCAAAACTTCTCCTTTCTAGCCCAGTAAAATAGTCACAAACAATCGTGCAAAATATTTATACAAGGGTAAATACATATACATATATACCTCTGGATAGTTCTGCCCAAAGGATTCTGGAAAAAAAGAAGAAGGAAATATGAAGGAAATTCAAAAATGCCACTCATTTTTGTTTCATGTTGCATTACTGAAGATCGAATGATAGGGGTATGTACTGAAAAAATAAATCTGACCTATGAATCAGTAGCATACTTTACAATATTATACATGCGATCCAGAAACTGAAGGAAGTTTTAGCAACGAGGTTCAAGTAACTTAATATATTTCTAATTGAAAATCTGAAAATCTTCTCTTTTACTGGTAAAATTAAACAATATTTACTATTTTTGGAAGAGCAAAATATAAATTCCTTGCTGCAGGAATCTCAAAACTGTATTCAAAATTACTCTTTGGATTCCAATAACCATATAATCATCAAAATTAAAGTATTTCTTAAAGTTAGAAATCTTCAAAAATAAGATGTTGCTATGCCTTAAAGGGAAGCAATTAATAATATAATTTTTTTTAAAAAAATCTAGAAACATACAAAGGGTTTTTTTGACAGGCTATTTTGGAAATAATTATTTGGTCCATTAATTCTCATTTATCATCCAAATTCATTAACTGTAACTTCATCTCAAGTGAAATAGGCATGTACCGTAGGATTGCCTTAACTAGACTAGAAAAAGATGTACTGTATGTCTCAAAATGTTAGGAAGCTGAGGCTTTTACCAGATATTTCTTTATCACATAATTTAGAATAGAATTACAGAGTTGGAAGGGACCTTGGAGGTCTTCTAGTCCAACCCCCTGCTTAGGCAAGAAACCTTATACCATTTCAGACAAATGGCTACCCAATCTTAAAAACTTCCAAATGTTGGAGCATTCACAACTTCTGGAGGCAAGCTGTTCCACTGATTAATTGTTTTAACTGTTAGAAATTTCTCCTCAGCTCTAAGTTGCTTCTCTCCTTGATTAGTTTCCACCCATTGCTTCTTGTCCTCCCTTCAGGTGCTTTGGAAAATAGCTTGACTCCCTCTTCTTTGTGGCAGCCCCTGAGATATTGGAACACTGATATCATATCATCCTTAGTCCTTCTTTTCATTAAACTAGACATACCCAGTTCCTGCAACCGTTCTTCATATGTTTTAGCCTCCAGTCCCCTAATCATCTTTATTGCTCTTCTCTGCACTCTTTATAGAGCCTCAACATCTTGTGGCAACCAAAATGTATACTATTCAAATCATTTCTAACTCACATACACAATTTAAAGCATAGTAATGAAGTAATCTGACATTACATTAAGGGTGGGTGTCCTCCTACCCATAATGGATTTTTCTGGATATGTGTGTGTAAGCAGCAAAAGGGAAAAGACGAAATCACCGGGCCCATCCACAACAATTGCAATAATACACGAGCACACAATATATGCAAACTCAAGGTAAACCGCACCTAACTCGATTGCAGAAAATATGACTTCAGCAACAGAGTTGTCAATGCCTGGAATGCACTACCTGACTCTGTTGTCACATCCTCAACCCCCCAAAACTTTAACCTTAAACTGTCTACTGTTCCTAAGTGGTCAATAGAGGCGTGCATAAGCGCACCAGGGTGCCTACCGTCCCTGTCCAACTGTCCCGATTTATTCGTACCCATTTCCCGTGTTCTTATTCATGTTTATTCTTATTCCTGTTATCTTTTAAATGAGTGACAAACTAAATGAATAATAAAATCCCCCAAATTCACAACCAATGAAAACCGGGTCCGTCAAGGTCCCATGTAGGCGTCCGCTGCATAAATCTGCCTGGACTCTTGCATTTCAATCAAAACAAATGGGATTTTTCTTTCTTCGAAGCGACGGGGAGGCAGCCTTCCGCCGTTTTCCCATCGCTGGACAGCTGTGCCCCTTTTTGCAAACGGGAAAAGGGAAAATGCGCCCCCCCCCCAAACCCCGAAGCTTCCCGCGTTCCAGTACAAGGAGCAACCCAGCGGCCCTTCCCCAGCAACATTGCCTTGCTTGACCACTCACAAACGCGCCTCCCTGGGTTTCTCCCACGGTCCGGTCTACCCATCGTCTCCCCCCCCCGCATTTCCCCGTCCACGCACCCCCGGCCCCAAGTAAAGAGCAACGATCGAATCGCCTTTCCCCCACGCCCCCCACGCACCGAGCAGCTCCAGGTTCATCTTGCTCACACTCTCCTTCCGTCCGATCCCGCTTCGGACGCAAAGACCCAAAAGGCCCCCAACCCGAAGGCGTTGCCGCCGTAATTCTGCCTGATGAAAACGTTTTCGATTTCCGGGCGGCTTCGATCTCTCGCTGCGTCACACGAAATAATCGTTCGTCGTTTTCATATCCAACATTTCCTAAAAACGGGGAACAACGTGGCGAGAAGCCATTTGGGATGTAAGGAGAAAACAGGCAGCGCCGTGAACAGCCCGGTGTCCACAAAATCCAATAAATATAAACCGGGTTGAAACAAAGTGTGGTGAGAGGAGTTCCGACAATACAGATTCGCAAGAGCCGGGAGGAATGTCATTTTGCAAGTAAATCGCTGTACAATATTAGAAAAGTTAGCTTGTGCAGAACAGTGTTGGGTATGCTTTGGTTAAACGTGGGATTGTGCCACTCTTGTGATTTACTTTCCAAACGGGCTAATAATGTGGATTTAGCAAGAAATGCTACATGTGACATTGCTACAGACAATGCTGAAAACCTGGTGTATTGTTTAATAGTTTAATTAATGAAAAGCGCTATAAGGAAACTTCATCATCATCCCCTTTCCCAGCCAGGTTTGAATTTTTCTTAATATTTGCAAATGTATTCAACAACTTCCATAATATGCTCGCTGTTGTTTAGATTATAGGCTAGTTTTTACATATAAGAAATGCTTTGGCTTTTTTAGCTTTGGCTAAAAAGAAAACATGGTTTTCTGAATTTCAAAAGGAGGCATGGGTGCCATGTTAAATATATCTTTATTAAAAAGCTAGTATTGAAGCTTGAAATTCCAAGTAACAGTCCCACAAAGTATACATCTTTTCTGTCCGAATTATTGTTTCTAATCAATTCTGGAGTCATCAAGGGAAACAGAATGTGTTTTAGGATTCAGCTTAAGCCTGTTCTCTTCTGATGATACACTCACTGGTTCCAAACACTGGGACAACAGCCCAACCATAGAACCTCCCGCTCCAGTCATGAGAAACGACGTTCAGGTAAGCACCAATGTTTGTTTTCCCTTACATTCCTCAGAAGAGTCCTGAAACATAGAATCCGAAGGCTGAAAGGGACCTCAGAGGAGTGGGGTGGGAATGGAGATTTTATAGTATCCTTCCCCTGCCATGCCCACCAAGCCACGCTCACAAAAGGAGTAGTAAAAACTTTTGAATCCCACCATTGTATTAGACCACCCTAGTCAAATGGTTATCCAATTTTTTTTGTAAAGTTTTTTATTTTTATTTTCAAATTCATTTAGATATACTTTCTTATAATTGCTATTTAACATGTCAATTTCTATTATTTTTCTGCCTGTATATTTACATTTTGATATTTTCTTATTTCCCCTCCCAATTTAATCATGTGTCGTCTGAGATATTTATTTCATGTTTTGCTCCTTTTTCTATCTTTTTTCAAGCCACTCATAAAATCGCTCCCATGTCCTGTAGTAGATTCCTCTTTGTCCTTTATTCTCAATGTCAACCTGTTCATTTCTGCACAGTGTAATATCTTCTTTATTACTCCCCCTTCCGATGGGATTTTGTCTGCTTTCCAATTATGTGCAAATACAGTTCTAGCTGCTGTTACTATTTGTACAATCTTTATTTTACTTTCAAACTTTAATGGAATTTGTATGCCGCCCACTCCCTAGGGACTCTGGGCAGCTCACAACAAATAAAAGCATTTAAAACATTTAAAATTACAGAATTAAAAACACAACATCCATTTCATCAAATGGGGCTGGAATAATCAACAGCCCCAGGCTTGCTGGAACAGCCAGGTCTTGGTTGCTTTACGGAAGGCCGGGAGAGTGGTGAGGGTCCGGATCTCAGCAGGTAGCTCGTTCCACAAGGCCGGTGCAGCTACAGAGAAGGCCCTCCCTCGGGGAGCCGCCAACCGGCATTGCCCGGTCGACGGCACCCGGAGGAGGCCCAACCTGTGTGATCTTATTGGTCGTTGGGAGGTAAATGGCAGGAGGCGGTCTCTCAGGTAGCCAGGTCCAATACCATGTAGGGCTTTAAAAGTAACGACTAGCACCTTGAAGCGGGTCCGGAGACCAATAGGAAGCCAGTGCAGCTCGCGGAGGATAGGTGTAACATGGGTGTACCTCGGTACACCCATTATCGCTCGCGTGGCTGCATTCTGGACCAGCTGTAGTCTTCGGACACTCTTCAGGGGCAGCCCCATGTAGAGCGTGTTACAGTAATCCAGTCAATCAAATATGAATCTTCTTTACTATATTTCTCTGGTAGAATACCCAATAAAAATACCTCTGGCTTAAACTCTACGGGTTGATGTATCATTTTCTCTAACCATGTTTGTATTTTAACCCAATAGTTTTTTGCATCCCTACACATCCACTACATATGATAATATGTTCCTGGCAATTGGTGACATTTCCAACATTTAGCTGATTTATACTTAAACATTTTTGCTAATCTTTCAGATGTCATGTGCCATCTCTTTGTATGCTATCACCATTGTCAATTTATAATTTCTTTCCCATAGTTGTTGCCATTTTTCTAGTTCTATTGTCTATCCAGATTTTTGCCCATCTTATCATTGTTTCTTTAATCTCTTTTTCTAAATTTATTCTAAGTAGATAACTGTACAATTTTTTAATCATTTTTTCATCTGTTCCCATGAGTATCCTATCTAATTCTGAATTTTCCATATTAAAACCATACTATTTAACATCTTTCTCATATGGTTGTCCAATATATTAACAAAAGTCCACCTCCATATTGCCTCACTATGTTATTGATGGTTAACTTTGCCATTAATTTATGTTTTTATGCCTTTCTGAGCCGCCCAGAATCTCTCTGGATACTGAGATGGGTGGCTTATAGTGAAGCCTCCTTCTCCTCCTCTTCCTTGTAGAACTTCCTGCCACCTTGCTGGGGGGGGGAGGGGAACAAAGACTAGACCACTGCACCCCCACTTCCCATTACAGTATGTCTCCAAGGGCCTCCAGGGAGGAAGAGCTCACGTGTTGCCTCCCTTTGGTCAGCCATTCAAGTTGCTCTTTTGTCTTTCTGCATTCCATGATTCCATATATTCCTCATTCCATATATAGCCTTATATTCTTTCCCTTCCCCTTATAATTCTCCGGAGAGCAGCAGTGAAGTCTCCTCATCCTCCTCTGCTTAGTCTTCCAGGGAACTGCTTGCCACTTTACTGGGGGGGGGGGGGGGAGGAACAAACCGAGGAAAAGCTGCACACCCACTTCCCATTCCAATGTTTCCCCAAGGAAGAGGGCTCACCTTTCAACCCCCACCCCCAGTCATCTCTACTTTGCCAGCAGGCATCCAAATAATTAGTCATTCTTCTCTCACTTGACTGCCATCACTGTTAAGAGATTTCAATTTGGCATCTTCGTTACAAAGCAATTAATGTCCATTCATCTATTGGGACTTGCTACCATTCCTCTGTCAGGGAACTGACAGAGGGAAGCAAAAATGAGGGTGGACAGATTTTGGACACATTCTGTAAATTAGCCCACTTGAGATATGTTGATTCAAAAAATGTTGCTCTATGATGCACCATTTCACCCAATTTAAGGTTACAAAGTATCAAACAGACACAACAGTTTTAATAGATAAACAGCACCTTGAATTGCATTCAGAAAGAAACTGGGAGCTACTGCAGCTGATGCAACAGGGATGTAATAGATGAACCTAGAAGTGCCCAAAACTGTGTGCTGCTGCATTTGGGACTTGTTATAGTTTCTGGATTGTCTTCAAGGGCTGTTCCATTAATTTTTATTAATTAGGGAATTTATATTGCCCCTTATTTGCACATGGTGACTCAAGGTGGCTTGCAGAATATAAAACCCTATATAAAACAATAAACTTAATAAAAGTCATATAACGTAGACCATGTTGTAATAATCCAATGGGAAGCAACCAAGGCATCAGTGACCATGAACAAGGCCTCCCAATCTAGCCAAAAATGCAACTGGAACACAAGAATTTTCCTAGCAATGGCTGCCACCTGGTCATTGGGCAGGAGTTGTGAGTGTAGAAGGATCCTCAGATTGCATACCCTGTCCATCCAAGCAAGTGTCACTTTGTCCAGAATCAAAACTGGCATGTCACCAGACTCTGGGACCAGAAACCCTAAGCCACTCCATTTTGCCAGAGTTGAGTCCAAATAAGCTCCTTCCTTATCCAGACCCTCACAGCCTCCAGACACAGTCGGCATCTTAATGGGATCACTTGCCCAACCAGGGATGAGGTATAAGTATTATCACCATATTGATGATACCGTAGCCCCTGCTAGCAAATGACCTCACCCAAGATTTCAAACCGATGTTAAAAAGGAAGAGGCAGCTCTGAGACACCTCATATTGTACGACCTAGAGTATGAACTCTTGTCTTCCCTGCAATTCCAAAAAACTGGCCCTGAAGAAAAGAGAATATTGCAAAATAGTGTCTCCCAAACCCAGTCCTTAAAGCCTGATCAGAAGGATACCAAGGTTAGCAGAGTCAATGACATTCACAACCTGGAGATCCAGGGGGAGGTAGGCAGGATGGTTGTACCCAAGCCTTCCAGAGGTTACTGGCAAGCACAGCCAATGTCATCTCAGTACTGGACTTTGGCTTGAATCAGACTTAAAAGGATCCAGTTAATCAGCTTCATCCAGAACTCTCTGCAGCTGAGCTCCAATGTCATCTTCACTTTCCCCCCAAAAAAGAAGGCTGGAGACCGGACAAAAATGGCTGAAGCAGTTCATCCAATGGTATCTTTAAAAGGGTTCACATCACCTTGTCCTTCAGAGTAGGCAGAATCATTTCCTCCTGCAAATAGCAACCACTTCTTGGACCCATCCACAAGCCACCTCCCAAGAAGCCTCAACTCTTAAGTGTGGGTCCAGAAAACAGCCACAAACTACAGCCACAAGGAATTTGTCCACTTCCATAGAAACAAGATATGTCAATACCAGCAGTCAAGTGGAAAAATGCTATTAATGGAAGCAACAAAGCTTAAGTAAATAAAATGTCAATTTAGTCATCGGTGTTACTGCAATTTGTCTCATTCCTCACCACAGCTAGTGATGTCACAGATAAACTTGTAACACTTCTTGAAAGAATAAACCATACCAGTAACATAAAATGTTAATGAAATCTTTATTATATAACAGCACTTCAGTGCATTCTATCACCTATTAAAACACAGCTTCATTATGGCATTAAATGAAGTTTTAACCAATTCTCATACTGTTTAAAAATACATGTTATGGAGGGGGGCAGCAGTGGAAAAGTAATTAGTATTACACAATACAAGGAAAATACTTGTCCTTAAATCTTGAATTTCCATGTTATTGCACTTTTCCTATATAATTGGTAAATTTGTTATCTTTGCTTTAACACTATAATACATCAGTTTTTTAAAAAAATAAAATAAAAAGTAGTACAAAATCCAGAGGCATTACAGTGGAACTATACAATTCTCTCATGTTTCATCTGCTCCTGATCAAGTGTAATAGTTGACCATCAATTTAACAGGCCTAAATGAAAATGGTAAAGAAATGCAGTGCTGTTTAGGCCCCTAAGAGAGTTTTATATGCAAATATGCTCTTCTCTCCCTGGAGTAAAATAAACCAATAATAATATTTTTAAAAGGATAACATCTGACTTAAGAGATAGTGGATATAGACAAAGCATTATATACATCTCTAAAAGGGCTCAGCACAAAAACACATTAAATAAAGAAGCAGTGCTGATGTTCCTCTCATTAAGTCTATCACTCTGGAAATAATAAGAAAATGATGATTCAAGTATCTCTCCTGACTTTCCAAATCCTTGTAACAGGAGAGGAAGGAACAGAAAAAAGAACTAACAAAAAGGAAGTGCTTATAAAAACTGTTAAATGGTAGAGCTTGTTTTTTAATTAGAAAAGCTAGAACAGTGTGCATTGCACAATCAAGCCATAAGCAATAGAAGTTTGAGGTGATACCAAAAAAAAAGTCAGTTGCCACAATCCATGTAAATAGCAATGTGACTGGTAGGAGCAATGCACCAGCAAGCTAAGGCTGCGACTTCAGCACTACAACAATGCAGTCTTAATCTGAATTTAAGGCTTGCTTTGTAAGCTAAAATGTAGCTCTTGTAACTCCTATGTAGTGTTTGTCCAGAACTTGTAAGGCCAGTTCCCAAATCAAAACGGACAATCTAAGCAATGAAAAAACTTCAATATTCACCTATGAAACATCAATTACTAGCACCAATGTCAATAATTTAATCCTGCCAGGTGTAATTTCTGCAGTTACATCTGTTTTGTAAACTAGCTGGATTTCCTTTGATCTGCATACATAGCAAGCTATTCTTCTGGAGCACCTGCTTAACTATTCAGTTGGCAGTAACATGTAAACCTTGCGTAGTACAGTTCAATAAATAAAGTATCATTCTGAGCATGGAATAATTGAGATAAAATTAACCAAGTTTTAATGGAAGTAGGGAGAGAGTTATAGGCAATCATAACTGGGAGATTTTAGAGAGATCTGATGTTATACTTTTGTCAAATCTCTTTGATTCTTGGTTTGACAGCTGGTATCCATCGCAATATTATGGATAATACCACATTTTGCTCCTATGCCTTCATCTTTGAAAATATTTAGTGTTTACAATTTATGCTGCATTTTTCATGCTACAGTCGGTAATAATAACACTAGGAAAACTCACAACTTTATAATAAATGGAATGTATCTTTTAAATTCAAACCTAATGTATTTTACTAGCAGCATCTTTAGGAACAAAAACATCCATCTGTTTTTTGCTGCTATGACATCTGTTTGTGCGGGCTGATAACAGCACAAATAAAAATAAATTCCCAGCAGAAAAGTGCAAGCATGTTTTATACTGAGAAGTGATACAGCCAATTTTATGTCAAGGGGGAAGACAGCTCCAAAAGAGCATGGTTTGACAACTATTCTTTTTTAAAGGCACAAGATAACCAGTGAAAAAGTAGCTGATTGGTAAAAGCTATACACAATGTGTTCAAAAACAGCTTCATTTTATATTACATAAACTATTTTTATACTTCCAAAAATATACTGACCAAGGTGCTCCCAATTCTAAACAAGGTCACTAGCCACCATAGCACAAACAAAAGATATAAAATAATACTGTCAAGTGACTGGAATGATCGTCCAAAAATACATCTGTGGCAATATTAGAACTTCTTATTCGAGAAAAGGTGCTTTTGTGTAATGTTCACAGCTATGGCTGCCTATTTTGGTAAATTTGCCAAATACTACAATTTTTGGACAGAAGTGCCAAAACAACTTTAGACTGCAACAGAACAATAAATGCAACTAAGTAAGAAGCAGTCATTTTAAAAGCATGATATCTTATTTTATTGCACACACACAAAGGTTTATTTTGGTAATGAGTAACACTGTGGGGCTACTTTTGTTTTTAGTGATCTACATAAGTAGGGTTAAGAGGCCCCGTTTCTGCTTTGTACAAGAGAAGGTGCCTCCTAGAAAAAAAGGTGATGCAGTTTGCACAGGGAAGGAAAATGGTATTTCTCATTCTCCAAACAGCTGAGGGAACACTGGTAGTTGGTCCCATTCTACATCCCTGCCAGACACATTGTATTTCAGCCTACATGTTCTTAAAATTATTGTGCTATGAAACGAAATTGTGTATAAACAAATGAAAAGCAATGTTTGTGTTAGAGTATGTAAATTACATGGGAAATATTAAATGATAAAGCCCAAAGAAGAAAATGATGGTCAGACACATCCATAGAAAAGTGACAGGTTTCTCTTAAATAGTCTTCAAAGGAATGACTTAAAAATACAAAGCTAACAAAATCTTTTAAAATAGCCAGTTGACATTAAGAGTTTAAAACAGTCATTGCCTTTCTTTAGATTCAAAGGGAAAAAAGAAAAGCAAAATCTGCCACAATTAAAAACATTTGGTTGTCCATTGGGTACAGACAATAATTGTTACTTGTCTTTTTATTTCAATATATCAACAACCTTTGGGTGAAGTATTGTCTTAAAGTTTGAAAAGTAATGGTAATAATAAAATCAGGCCATTGTCACCTATTTGTCAATTTCCCCAAAAGTAATTTGGTTCATAAATGACAGTGAGCTTATACTTTGGGATATTCTTGCAGTGAGACTTCCCCATTATGAGCTTTGATCCCATTGTGCAAACAATAACAGATATTATCAAAAGTCCAAATTAGTTCACAGCTCTCTGCACTGCAAAAATTAGAAGACTACCCTCCCTTTGGAAGGGACACCATCTTATTTCTTCCAATCATCCACATTCATATGTGTAACATTCAGAAAGGCTGATGTACATGCATCTAGTTAGCAGGAACTGTAGCTTAAGATGCAGTTGCATTGACTGCCAGATTTCCCAACTTAACAGTACTTTCTGCCTTCATCTGAATGGATAAGTAAAACCCCTTACAGACTACGGTCTAAGTTCCCAGGCTCCTAATTTATTTTTAAGAATGAAGGAAGCACTGTCAAGCTACATTAGTAGTGTGTATTGAAAACAGAAGTCTCTGGCTACTCTATAAAGGTGGGATTTCAATAATCTCACCTAAACCCTCAATTTTTGGCTGGTTTGTTCCAGACAGCCACTGAGTTGTCAGTGGCAAAGTGGTGACCCAGGTTCTTACATAACTGAACAAATTCACAATATCTTCAAGTGGAATCATCGAGTCCTTTGTTTAACTGCTCAGAGTACAATTTGCAAAGTCTATCCATTATTCCCTGCAACATAGGTTGGACAATGCCCAAGAGAGGGCGCTGAGAAGAGTCTCCATCCCAACAGGCTTCCATCAACTGCCAACATTCTTCATCAAAAATGGGAAGACGTTCAGGGCGAACACCTAAAAGAGAATAAAGAATGTGATAACATAATAAAGGTGCAAAGTTAATTCTTTGATCCATAACAACTTTCACTACAATGGTAAAAATTGCAGCAGTTTTCTTCTGTTATTTCTAGAAATAAATTTCATCCAAAGTTTTATAATAAAAGGCTTTGAGATAATAAATTATTTAGGATTTGTGGAAATCTGGATGGAGAATAAAAGACTGACGTTCAACGATAACAAAACTGAGAGGCTGTGGATTTGGGAGCTACTGTGTTCTAGAGAGCTTCCACTGTTAATCCTGGACTGGGTTGCACTTCCCCAGAAAACTAATGCAGAATGTCAAAGTCCTTTACTCTTGTGGCTCCTGCTCAGAGACCAAGTGGCAGCCATTGTTAGTTGGGCCTTTGCACAAATTCATCTTCCGTACCAACTCTTCCTATTTCTGGGTTAGGAGGTCTTACTTTCAGTCACTGATGTCTCTGTCACCTCTCACCTGGCCTATGACTATATGCTCTAAATGGGGCTGCCCTTGAAGACTAGGAAGTTTCGGTTAGGCAAAACTGCAGCAATACAAGTTGTTAAACATATAGCTTAGTTGGCCTGTGTGACACTGCCACCTTTGACTTGCATTTCTGGGTACAATCCAAATTGCTGGTGGTTAGACCTACATGGCACAATATTTGACTGCCCTACGAATAACATTTCCCTGCTCCCAAAATTCAGGTGGCCCTGATCCTATCTGGTTTTAGTTTTTTTTTCCTCCCTTAGGCATTGAAACAGTATATTTTAGATGCCCATTTTAGTATATGCTATGTGAGGTGTTTATTTATTTATTTATTAGATTGGTGTGCCAGCCATGTCATCTATTTACCCCAGTGGTGTCAGTTTTTATTGATTCTTACTTGTATTTTTATATTTTTAATCCTCTATTAGCAGCCCAGATTTGTTTGACAAGTAATTAACCATAAATATTGGGAGAAAGAGAAAAACATAAATAAATATTATGAATATTCTCAAGTATGTATGAATAAAGACTTACACAAGTAGTCTACTTAAAATTACAGTAACAATTTGCATAGACAAAATGCAAAAGGAAACAGAATTTTCTTAGTGCATAGAAATGTATACATAGATTTATACATACAGCTGCTGATGCTCTGATTAAGTAGCCTATTTCAGTGTTACATTGTACATATTAGTGGACCATTTACATGAGTAAATGTTACTGTGATTCACTTTTAATGTATTTATTTCATATTTAGTACATGTATCCCTGTCTATATCTCTGTCTTCAGAAACATGACACAGCTGCCATCCTGAACATGCAACAGAAGCAAATTTCTCTGGCCATTGTACAGATATACAGAATAGTATTTAAGAATGGCAATCTAAACCCTATCTAATGTCAGGCACAAGCGACCAGATCCAAATGTGTAGGGTTCAAGCTAACTATTTTATTGTATTCTGCTTGTAACACAGGAATCTCTCCAAACTGCTTGATACCTTTGGAAACAAATAAATGATGTTCCCTGGAGCTTGGGGCGGGAGGGAGAGGGCAGAGATTAATCCTGGATCTTAACTCAAGGTTAATTTCCTGCTTGATTCTTCTTCCCTGTCTAGTTGGCATTTTCCAACACTTCAGAATGCTTCAGATTCAAAGTTCCTGAGGAACTGGATGCCAGAAGGATACAATGAGATTTGAATGACATTTCCCTCATTTTCTAAAGAGAATTTTATGTGGCTTGTCTGAATTATTCCCAAATTTAGGGTCCTGATGGAAGGTTGAAAGACCAACAGGTAGCATTATCAAGAAATGCAAGAACATTCTATTACTCCAGCATTGTTTAAAACATTTTACAGATTTACAAACTTGGTACAAATTTCTAGAAGAATGATAAAACAATCTACCTGGTTTGTTCCTATAAACATCAAGACACTAAAATGAAGTATACAATATTATATGACATATTGAAAGTTGCTATCATATTGAGTGCTATGGAGCCTTCTGTTCCATTCTTTGTGTTTGTTAAAATAGGCTTCTATTAAGATAACATAAGTTGTATAAGTTGATGTAAGGAAAGAGATCCCCATACTTAAAAATACTTACCCACTAATCTTTTTCTGTGGACTTCATTCACATTCTGAAACACTATGAGGGTCAAATCTGGTCAGCAGACTGCCACTTTAGGAAATTCTGTGTATTCACCATCATTTCACAATTTGATATAATCTATTTGTGTTGCAACTATGCCTACCTCTTCGTACATTGTTCCAAAGATGATCCTTGCTTGCACATCTCTCGAAAGCCTCTGGTAATTTCACATGTCCTGAACAGATGTACCAGAATAGGATGCCGAATGCGTACACATCCACAGAGTTATCATATTTCCCTACAAAATATGAACAAGAAATATTGGTTGAAATCTACTTACATGTATTCATCCTCCACTACTAGATACTCTAGTAGGGCAAAAGCAGCACAAAGAATGGAAGCTGACACAAACCATTGTATCACAAATGTGACAACTTGGCCCACACACATATTTAAATATTTTTATATTGCTCTCTTGGATCAAGTAATAATCAACCAATCAGAAATGCTCTTTTTTAGAGCATGAAGCACTAACTGTATTAATCATGTGATTTCATGGATTTGTATACTGAGAATCTACATACTATATTCAGAGATATAAATCTTATAATATTCTGGCTATAAAGTAGGAAACATTTCCTCCAAAAAAGTTCAGTTGAACCAGAAACCAGGAAATGTTACACTGAAGTTCAAATTGGTTTATTATAGTGCTGGAAGTAAAGACAAGCTTAAAGAGAGATGGAGCTACAGACCATATTTATAGACTTTTACAAATTAGAATTTATATGGAATTGGATTTGGCAACCAGGTATTTCATTGAATATAACCAATCATGTGCCCAGTAAAGTGAGAAAGACTATTAGGTTATAACTATGAGGTAATGGGAGAAGACTACAAAGATGGAGATGGGTAGTAAGTAGCCTAAAACTACAAAAAAAAGTATGTTATGAACATAGTTTATTTCTAAGGAATTACTTTGCTTTCCTAGTATTCTGCATTCTTTAGCTTCCTAAATGACTAAGCAGTGTAGTTTTCCTAAGAAAGTATTTTTATAATGAGATAGTTGCCTACTTTGATGCTGGTTAACTGAGTCAGTGTTTTCCCTGGGAGAACTGCATTTGGGTTAAGAGCTTTTAACTTGCCCTCCCCCCAACTCCTTATACCCACAGTATTCATAAACAGTCGGAACACAATGAAAATTAGATTAACAATACTATTCAGGGATTATATTTTCACATTCTGATGCATTGCTAACATTAAACTCTTTCATAATTGTACCAGGGATTACTCCATCTTGGTGGAGATAGCATCCATGATTGGGTTGACTTCATCTGTACACCCAATTATTTCATTCATTTAGTAGTTTTAGAGAGCAAAGGAAAGAATCTCTCTAATGGCCCCAAATTATAAAATTTTGTTGTTCTTGAAATTAATTCCTTTTTAAAAACTTTTGCAAGACTGAGATCTATGAACAAAGTTAAATTGTTTGACTTCTCCTTATCATAAACACATGAACTTTCCTGAAAGAAACAGTACTTTTTCTGGTTTTCTTGGATGCAGACTATTTTACTGAGATTTGACTTTATGGCTAACAATCAATAAGATTTTCAAGGTAAATTCACCTGTGAAGAGTTCAGGAGCCATATGTATAGGTGTCCCAACAATACTTCCAGACATCATTGCTTCAGGTTTACAAAATCCCAGGTCAGTGATTTTAGCTCTATTGTTTTTATCAAGCTATAAAGAATATAAAATGTAACATACAATGACTCCACAACACACAATGCAATGATTATCAAAAACATCCTGTTATCAAATCTCTTTATTAAGCAGCTATAAACAATCCCTATTTTCAAAAGTGTCTTTGCTGAACAACGTTAACGAAGTCTGATACTTTGTCCAGTGGCATTGGATACATTGTCGTAGAAATAATTAGCTAGGATATTTTTTAAAAGTAGCCATCATTGTTGTTCCTATTATAATCTAATCTAGATCAGATCACATTTGATACTGGAGCTTCTGCTTTTATTAACTACATAGAGTCTCATACTTCATTAAGTTATTCAAAGAAAATTCAACACAAGGTGATATACAGTTGTAATCTTAACCATTGATTAGACAGAATTTTCTTATGAAATAAAAAAGTATCATATCAAATGCATTCAATTTTACTACTAGTACAACCAAAAAGATAAATTGATTTAGATATTGGAGATCCATGTATAGCAACATTAAAATCTATATTCAACCATTGAAATTTATTGGTTGACGATAGCCTAGTCACTGTCTCTGTACTCAATCTACCAAAGAGTGTTATTTGGGGGGGGGGGGGGGGGATGAATGAAGGAGCTCTATGGATCTTACTTGGGAGAAAATAATACATTAATAAATAAAAGCATCAGGTAAATTTGATACAATTGTTTTTATTTTACATGAAAGAGATTGTGGGCTGTTACTCTTCCTGAGGAAACAGGATATAGTGATAGTTTATTCATTACTTAGTTATATCAAGTATTGGTTATTGCAACATGTTGTTCATAGTTTCTCTTAATAATTATATTACAAATTGTAATTGTAATTACCCAGTGCAAAATACAGATATCACAAATCTGAAAAGGTTACCACCTGCTTATTGGTCACAAAATGTTAGTATTAACCTTTAAAAAAACAGGGTAGGGTATCTATCATCTATCTATCTATCTATCTATCTATCTATCTATCTATCTATCTATCTATCTATCTATCTATCTATCATCTATCTAAATGTTATATCTTCAGTTATGACTTTGTCTAGGAATTAAGATCTATAGGAAAGGTCCACCATCACAGGGTGCTCTTATCGGAAAAGAGTAGAGAGTATTCTCATTATGGAATGCATTTCCTTAGAAATTATATTTAGCTCTCACTCTCTCAGCTTTTATAAAATCTTTAAAAGCTCATTTCTTCCACCAGATTTTAAACGTTAATCATGTTCATATTATATTCAATTAATAAATATTGTATTAGTTGTTTTAATCATTTGAAAACCAGATATTTTCTGTTTAGCATGAAGGTCAAAAGTGTTAGGAAATTACCTCTCTTGTTCTTTAATTTTCTATATATAGAAAACTTATGTTTTTTGCTTCAGCAGAACAAGATGACCTTCCTGCATTTTACAATCACAATCATTTCTGTTTGTGTATTTGTAAAAGCAGAGGCATCTTTTTAGAGAATGACTTAAATAAAGCTCTTATTTTACCTATTGATGTTTAATTTCACTTGAGCAAATGATATAAAATTACAGCCACAAAGCTATCTCTTACCAGTACATTTTTAAGTTTGATGTCTCTATGAACAAGCCCCTGGCTATGAAGAAAACGGATCCCTTCAACTACATCCAGTGCAATCTGTAATCTTGTCTCCAGTGTCAAACCAGCCTAAGACAAAAGAAAACTTCCTTTTATCAATCTTTTAATGTGATTAGTAGTTCCAAGTATTAAGAAGTGAGTCTTGTATATGTCGAGATATTTTCTCAGGAAAAAGTTTCTTGGAGAAATGGTTCCTCTTAGAAGATTAGTTGAAAAGGTCACGGCATAGTTCTGCTTGTTCAATTCTATTTCATTCTGCTAGGCTGAATATGAGAATATTTACTGGAATACACCCACCCCCACACATACACATGGAAGTCTACATTTGTAATAAAAGGAGGAAGGAAAATGTTTCCAAGGCAGCCCAATGAGAACTCGGCATTCTCAACGCCATCTGAAGCAACTGAATATTGAGCATGGCAACTGAATAAGTTAGAATTAATTGTTCTTTTGGAATCCCTGAGACAATAGTGTGGGGAAAATTATGGTCTCCTCCTTGCGCTTAGCAGAAAGTTCCAGCGATAAAGAAAGTCATTTTTTCCCCTCTGTGTACCGTTTCTCAATATAAATAATATCTATTTAGCAAAATGTGGTGGAGAAATATAGAAACTAGCAAATAAAAATACTGCTTTGTCACTCCTCACATGAGACCTAAATAGCATTATTAAATGCCCATTTTCTTATTGGCTGGACATAAGCAGGAAACACAGAGATACTAACCTAATGTGATGTAATCTAATCTAAATTAAACCAAATCATACCATCAGAATTACACTTGAGTGGAAAGTGGAAATGGTTACAAAGAGCTACCACACAGGGCCACTAGTCACATAGGCATTTCATTTTCTTTAAAATAGTTTTTCCTGTTTTTTAAAAAGGTTTCTCCTTACCTTTAATCCAGTATAGAGGTCTCTGTGTAACTGTTCCATTATCAGTAGAACAGCAATGCTGGAACCTCCTCCATAACTGTAATCTATCACGGATCCATGAAGGTCTACCAACCGCTCATGCTTTGGCAGTGACCTAGATGGTGTGTCAAAAGTAAGACCCAAGTGGTCATTCTGCCTATTCGATTTCTTAGGAAAAGACAATTACTATCAAAAGAAGCAAAGCAGTTTTTCTAATCTAGAAAATTATTATATTTTAACCTATACTTCTGGAAATATGCAATTAGTTTAAAATATTGTTTTTAATCAGTGTTAAGATAAAAAGATTACAGGTAAATATTCTAACTATGAAAATATGCAAACTACAGCAAATCTGCTAAAAGGTGTGATGCCTCTTTTTGCCATGTTCTATTGATTTGATATAAATAGTCCTTGAGATGAGACCATAATGGGTCTTGTTCATTAGTCACGACAGAGGTTAAATAAAATGGGCTCACCTACTGACCCTCACTCCCTGCTCTTCTTGATGTGGCCATTAAATGAACAATCAGGTCATTATATGGAGCATAAGGTATGTGAGGGAGGTGTTTGTAGGCCTAGTGCAAGCCAAGGTCCACCCACCCCAGGACTCCCAAAGTCTCCCCCATCCTCCTGAAACATCTTGTGCTCCACTTCTCACCCATTGGGTCCCCACAGGACTTTTCTCACTCCCTCTATGATCTCACAGGCCTTAGGCCTAATTCCTACCTTTCCAGGACAAACACTTTCCTCATCACTAACCTTTTGAAGAGCTCAGAGGCCTTTCAGAGACTGGAACGGATTGCTTCATTGTGCAGCCACGTAGAATTGTGGCATGATTCTGGAAGCAGCAACAATATTTACAGCTATCAAAGTGTAATTCAGCTGCTGGAAATATAGTGGTCATCTCCTGAATCATGAAGTGGAGGGACAAAATGACCTTTGCTAATGTATTCTGCTTTTTGGAAACCTCTGGGGCATTCTGATATCACTGCCACTTTCAGAATCATGCTATGCAGCCAATGCATAAACTGCTCTGTTTTGCTGCCTTAACGCACACAGTCTGTACAGTTGGGATGGGGAGGAGAGAGGCAGGGAGTTCCTGGAGCGTACCTGCGATCAATGTTAAGGGCGAGTTAGTCCAGAGCACTGCAGTGGCCATAATTTCAAAACTAGGGTGTATGTAGTGGGTCTGTCATAACTTCAAATATCCATTGTTACTTTTCGAATCTCAAGTACTGTCTGTAATTTGGCAGGCTTCCTGTTCATTAACAACAAAATGTAATTGCACCCACCTCATATAGTGAAATTCTAATGCAAGATCATTCCAATGCTTCTCATCTGGTGGAACGACAGATTTGAGCGCACATGGGAAGTGTCCCCCCCAGGCATTACATAGGTACACCACTCCATATTGCCCTCGGCCCAATTCACGTCCTAGTTTTGGTTTGCCTGAAACAAATATTAACTTTATCAGAGTAAAGCATTTTCCATGGTCCTTTTTGATAGTATGTATTTTTCAAGTTTTATTAACTCTATTAACTTTAATCCCATGACTATGATACTAATTAATTGTATAAGTTCAATAATACAGTGAATTTCTTCATTGTATAATGTATGCAATTTATAATACCATACTGAATCAGATTTAGTTAAATATTATATTGATATAATGTAAAAGATATCTGCTTCCTGGCAGCTGCCATATTATTTGCTTTGAATTTTAAATGTATCTCCTGTTTTATCAAGTCAGGATGTATTTTTAGATTTATTACATTTTCAGTAGCTGCTCTGTAACTTAGTAAAACTATATCAAGCTATATGTACAATATTTCAGCTCTTTTTCTTGCCTTCACTATTATTTTCAGGTCTTAGGACAGTAAAGTACTAGTATTAAGTCTAGAGTTCTCCTTTTACAAACTAAAGGGATCTTTTGTGTTGCACAATGCAGCCTACTAAAGGAAGAGGGGTTAAGTGATGTTTCTGATTTCTGCCAGTACCTTTCCAGAATTTATTTTCAGATGAAACAGTAGACTGCAGAAAAAAGCACAATCTCCCTAATCCTGTAGAAAGAAACCTAAGAGTTAAAGTTTCATTAATAAATACTCTATATTAGAAACTAAGCATTTTATTTGCTGCTTGTTCTAAAACCTTATTCTCTGGTCACTTGATTTGGGGGAATTGTTGTCATAGGAATAAGCTACAGGTACATAACTTATTCTACCTGCAACTTCCACCTAATCACACAGTTGATTTATTTTTCTTCAATCTTTTCAAACATTAAAGAATTGTGTTCTGTTAATGTTGCTTCATACTATGTCTACCGAGTTATATGAAGTTTTGACTCTGTCTTTGACTCCAATTGTATAGCTCATCTGAATGCTGTATACTGTCCTCAACTTACGAATGGTCGCTTAGCCACCATTTGAAGTACTGATGGAACTACCTGAGGAGTATGTACAACCTGCATTCAAAATTCTGTTCAGGGTCCCATGCGGTCCCATGATCACACTTCAGGCACTCATCAACCAGGCTGCATTTATGGCTATTTGCAGAGTCCTACAATCATGTAACCACATTTTACAACTGTATTTCCTTCTAGTTTTTGGCAAACCCATGACCATAGTGATCCATTGGTTCACTTAATGACTGCCCCCCCCAAAAAAGATGGTAAAATTGGGTCTTTCATATGACTGACCCATTTTACAACCATCACAAGTTATAATCATGATGGGCAGGCTCTTTATTAAGGGACTTAGTTGCTCAACACAAATAGCTACTACTGGCAAACATAGATTAAAGCAACTATGCAAACCGTGGGCTCACCTTAGATCACAATTTGGGATATGGTTTATTTAAACTATACTAATTGCATGAATGCTATTATCGTGAGCCATGGTGCCGCAGTGATTAGAATGCAGTACTGCAGGCTACTTCTGCTGACAGCCAGCTGCCTGCTATTCGGCAAATCGACTCTGATTGGCTCAAGGTTGACTCAGCCTTCCATCCTTCAGAGGTCAAAAACATGAGGACTCAGATTGTTGGGAGCAATATGCTGACTCTGCAAATCACTTAGAAGGGCTGTAAAGCACTGTGAAGCTGTATATAAGTCTAAGTGCTATTGCTATTATTGTCTAGAGTTAGAATTAAACATTAGCCTTCTAAATTATGATGACCTATAACTTTTCCAATCATATTAGTCACTATGCGTACATAATATAATTGAAGCACCATCTACTTGTAAAATTGAAAATATTGCAGGAGAAAATGAAGCCAAGGCATTAATAAATAGAATATAAATAGAAAAGAGATGTGGCAATGCTCACCATGTAACAAAACATCTTGCAAGGACCTGCTTTCCAGTGATAGACGGGCAAGGCGAGGGGCATGGTCTTTCCGCACCTTCAACCAAAGATCTTCTGTTTTTTCAAGCCTACCTGAATGGCCAGCCTCTAGCTAATACAAAATTGATAAAATATAAGTAGATCTGTGCCATCCTTTGGATAATATCCAGATAGATTACTGACACAATATTCTACTTTCTTCCATTTAAAAAAAATTAAATAGGACCAATCAAAAACTTTTTCTTCAGCGCCGCTGTAACTTCAGTCACTGAAAGAATGTTTGTAACTTGAGGACTATCTATAATTATCCCTTGAGTAGGAAATCATAAGCAGCAGCATCTGCTGTTTTCAGTTTGATTTCTAGCTTCTGCCCATGTCTAACAGTTGTAGCTAGTTTATCTACTCTTTTAATGTAGCTCCAGATTCAATCCATAATATCAAATGCAACAATGTTTATTCCTCAGTAATATTTAAGAGTTGGAATATGATCACTACGGTATCATCACTTCCATTTCACCCATTTTAATGGCTAGAATAGCTGTAACACAATGCAGTCCTCCAGTTCAATAGAATTAGCACATGTGTTTTTATAGCTGTATCTCCAATTGTTAAAAGGACAATGAGAGATAAAATGGTATCCAAATGTTCTTTCCATTACCAAAGAGTAAAGAGATAAGCAATAGATACTCATATTATTTGAAAATTTGAGATTAAATTTGCTAATTTATGTTCTTTGTGGTTCCTTTTACATCAAACTGACCTGTCGCAAAGAAGCAGCAAAAGCTTCATGAGAGCTATTTAGCCTTGTTCGGAACTGGCTGCAGATGCTCTTTGCCAATCTGGATGCACTAAGACTCTCAATGGCATCCTGAGCTATCTCCCTTTTCCACTCCCTGGTGATAGCAGGTGGGCTCACCCAAGAGATCCGTTGTATTATCTAAAGAAGAAAAAATACATATATCTTATTGTTAGAACTCAAGTATTAAAAAGGATCTGGGAAGCATAAATAAATTAGGATAATGGGTGAGACTAGATAAATGTTATTGTTGTTGTTATATGCTGTTATATCCAACACACTTGCCATATTTTATCTCTGCATTTTTAAAATCAATTGTCTTTTATTCCAACATAAGATGCCTCTGAATCTTAATGCATAATAGAAGTAGCTATTTTCCAACTATGCAGATGGTGATATGAATTAATAGAAGACAATGTACTTAAGATAAATTTCATTAGAATGAATCAATGCTATTAAAATATTTAATACCTGCTTGATCTGTTCCCACAGCATCCGTGATACTGTTGAACCAGAGTGAAAAGTAACTTCTACGTGGTAGGCTGCATTCAATATCTGCAAACAGAAAACAATTATTTACCTGCAAATTGAAATAATTTCCACTATTTTTAAAGAACTGAATACCTTGGGAAAAGATTCATAAATAAATTGCAATAAATCGACTCTTTATGCCAAAAAGCAAACTGTTTTAGTCTGTATATGAATTCAGTCCATTCCCAATTTACCCAAGGGGCAGAACAGCCTGATTTTAAGGTAACCCCGAGGACATGTAGTTCAAAACAATATACATACATAATCTTATACATTGCTCAACTTCCTTAATATGTCAATTAGAATTGCCACCTCCAATTGAAATCAATTCTGCAGATTAACTGCTCACCCAACTGTATTATGCTGCAAACACAGCATGCATACAAATACAATGGCAAGAGGCCACTTTTAAAAAATCAATAAGATTGATTTTACTCAATATTAACTAATTGCTCATTAAATATGATGCACCCATATGTAAAATTAATTGGTCACAATCTACACACACATGCATAATTCTTTCATACACAAATGTTCACACAGAGAAAGTCTGAAGAAATCTGGATTTGGTAAGCATCATCTATAAATACTTACTCAGCATTAGATTCCATTAAGTCTAGTGGCTCATATTCCCAGGTAAGTATGCATAGACTTACTGTTATGTGTCTATGCATACTTACATAAGCATAATATATGCTGTTATGCTGATAGAATGATTTGTATACAATGGGGTGAAAATTGAGGAAAAAATACTTAGAATATGGAGTCCCCCCCCTTTTTTTTTTTTTACAAAGAGATAATAAATTGATACAGCCTTTGTGCTGGGCTTCAAGCACAAGGAAACCTGTACATGCTTACTATATATTAAGTTTTGTTTATTTCAATGGTTGATACTTCTAAGTAAATACATGTAGGACTTCATTTCTGCTCAATCACTGTCATTCCATTCCAGATGGTGAAGTCAAGTATCTGTACTGGGAAATCTCTTATCTATGGAGGTTATCTGCAGAGTGAGGATCCTATTATCTTACTGCTTACTGTATTACACTCAGCTACAAAGGCACTTTCTATGGCAAACAGATGCCACATATGAATAATCAAGGCAGTTCCATAATAGTCCCTTTTTCCCTTGAAGGAACAACTAATCCCTTTGCCATCCTTCTGCCATTTATTCATTTTCCACAGCATAATGTTCCAATAGCATTTTTTCAGCAAAAACGGGATGAAGCCTCCCAGTGGTTATTAGGAGAAAAACTCCAATTTTCTTTGTGTGTACACACTCCTTGTTTACTATGTTCCACATTTTCTCTATGTGATCAAAGAGGCTCTTTTTTTTCAACACTCTCCCAACAAACTTGTAAGGCAGATATTGGAATAGTGGTTGATCCACAGTCATATCCAAAGTGTTGTAGTTCAACCCAAGTTTCCCCAATCCAAATCAAATTGTTTTTGCATCACATTGCCTCTCAATCAGCTAATATTCTAGAAACAATTCTGTAAAATGATCTCAGTATTTTGTATTACTTTACCTGTTTTAAATAATTGCTTGTAATATGTACTGAAACATCCTGCTGAGATTTTTCCAGACTCTTCAGGCATCTTTCCAGAGTGCCTACAAAACTCTCTCGCAAGTAGTCCACAGAACTTATCAGTTTATTAGCTACCGCTTGGTTTAACCTTGAAATTATCAATTCCTGGATTTGCTTAATACAGCACTTAATGTCTTTAGAACTTATAGGCTCCCCATTCTCAGGAATAATTATATCTAAAAGAGATAGAGGGGGGAAATCAATATTAAAAGAAGTATAAGCAACTGCTCAAAATAAATGTAAAGTTACATTTTGTGCCTGAGTGCAATTAAATATAAATGCTAGGGTTTTAGTAACATTCTTCTATCCAACCCCATCCCACAAATTAAGCATTTTGTCCCTTGAGGTTAGTAGGAAAGCTAAGGATTTATTTAACTTTCTTAATGATAGTAGGACTAGTTTAGATACTGTAAAATCAAACTCACCTAAAAATAAGCCCTTTTAAGCTTTCTTATGGAGTAGAAATTTTCAAATCTGCACTTAAACTGTTCAGATTAATTTAGCTAGATTATTCCAATACTAGATAGTGAAATTTAAATTTAGCAACCCTGATTTCATGAACTTTGAATGTAACAAAGAAGAAACAAGATTTCCATCCAGATATCCCTCAAAAACAATGTTCATTATATTCAAAATAAGAAGGTAATAAATTTAAAACATATACGCACACACTTATTTGTGGTGGTATTCATCATTTGTATGATGTTATGCAGTATATCATTGCAATGATATATTTTTATGATTTAATAGACATTTAGGAAGAATGAACAAATGGTTCATAACTCTTAACTCTTTAAAAGTTGTTTTGTTACTTACAAAACTGACTAACTTATTATTCAGTGAGGTTAATCACATCTAAGCATATTCAATGTTTTTACAATATGCCAATGAATTCAAATTTTAGTATATTTGTTGCTGAATAGTATTTGAATAAAGCTGATTGGTGGTATTTATGTACATACCGATAGTCATTAAAAGGAGATTGGAGTTAAAACAAGGCATCAAATTAATGAATTTTAAGATCAACTACTATTGATTCCAACTTTATACATGAAATTTGCTTTTTTAATAAATAAAAACATGTAATCATAGCAGAACCCCTTCAAAAGTGATAAATCACTTCAGACTGCAGTATTAAGTACAGCTATCAAAAAGTGCTTTGTTCTGAATTAAACATTAATTATATTAGAATCATTCTGCAAATTGTTTTTATGAGTTAACTTTCGTAACTGTAATCATACTGCTATACTTATACGTTTTCTATTTTTAAAAGTTGGTTAACTTTTTACTGCTGTTCTCATAGCTCCTGAAAACAAAGACAGCTTTATCTTTGAATTTTTCAAAACTAAAGACAGATCACATTTCATTTGCAGCTTTACTGCTCAGTAATTGTATTCTGCATAGATTATTTCAATAACTGCATGAAAATATTATTTCTCTCTATAGCCATGATGGTGAACCGCTGGCACGCGTGCCACAGGTGGCATGCAGAGCCATTTGATAGGGCACCCCAGGTGTTGCCGTTAGGTTCAGTGCGCATGTGCATGCTGGCCAGCTGACTTTGGCCTTCTTTTTCGGTCGTTTTTTACCCTCCAGAGGCTTCCCTGGTGCATCAACCGGAGGTTCGGGAATGGACTCCAGTTTGCCCATAGGGCCATTTTTCACCCTCTGGAGGCTTCAGGGAAGCCGCCTGAGGGCGAGAAAAAGCCCTACAGGCAACTCGGAAGTGACTTCTGGTATGTTCATAGGGCCGTTTTTCGCCCTCTGGAGGATGAAAAATGGCCGTAAGGACAAACTGGAAGTCACTGTTCCCGAACTTCCAGGTTGCTTCTACAGCTGCTTTTTGGCCTTCCAGAGGCTTCAGGGAAGCTCCTGAAGCTTCCGGGGGGAGAGAGGCTTTTGTTTCCCTCCCCAAGCTCCTAGAAAAGCCTCTGGAGCCTCGGGAGGGTGAAAAAAGCTCACCCAAAGTGGGGGGGAGTGCTGGTCGTGCGCTCATGCTCACTGGGGTCGGGCGCTCATGCATGCTGGGGTTGTGCATGCATGTTGGGGTCATGAGCATAGTATGGGTGTGGGTATGCCCATGCACAACCCCGCTGTGCTCCCCTTGCTTTTGCAACACGATCCAAAAAAGGTGAGCCATCACTGCTCTACAGCATGTTGATTTTCATATAGTTAAAATTATATATATGTAAAAGAACCTTGTAATGGAGTTTAAGAAGCACAGATAAACATATATCTGGTTCTTAAGTAGTTGTTACACCTCCTCCCTTCCAAATAGCAGATTTGAGAAATGAACAGAATGTAATTCCTGGGGAAAAATTGTCTACCATCTTTTGGATCTTCTTAATTCTCGCATATTTTGCTACTCAATGTTATTAGAACTTCCTGTCTTGCCAATATAGAAAAGGAGTCTGACCACACTGAAATATTGTTATTATTTCATAACATCATCAAACATGTGATGTGCCCCTTAGATAATGCCCCTGGATACGCTATCTTTTATTGCAATAACTGCAACTAAATGCTTTCTATAAGTGAAAAGTCTGACCCACTCCTCCTTTGTAAACTGCTTCAGCTTTTCTAAAACTAGATAAATTTGGCATGGGGCCAGGTTATTTGAGGGACCCTATCTGATGAATCATATCTACTCATCCCATCAGGTTTGGTAAAGAAAGTCTCATCCACTAAGGAATATGTAACAAACCAAAGAAGAGAGTCTTTGGACCATTTCCCCAAGAACAGATTGGTCTTGACCTTGCTGCCCTTCCAAAGGGCATGAAAACATACCTTTGCCATCTGGATATCCTGTAATGTCAGTATGGAACGTGCAAAGTGCAAACTGAGTGGGCTCCCTTGCAGATTCTGTTTTTAATAGTTTTTATTGATTTTTAATTACATTTGTTTTGATTTGGGTTATTTTGGAGTATAATTTTTGTATTTTTACCTGTATGTGAAATGAGCAGCTATATAGATTTATCAGATAAATAAGTATTAAATAAACTAGTCACTTCAGGTCCCATGACAACATTTCCTTGGGGTTTAAACTAAACTTTGATTTGGCCATTTCAAAACTCTGAATGTATTGTTCATCCATTCCCTCATCAAGCTGCTTGTATGTTTATTACTGTTTTTGTGACATAACCCACAACTTCCCCTGACAGACAGCTGGCCTGATATTCTCTGGTTTAATTCTGATACAAAGTAGAATTCATTCTTCCTTCAAAGATAGCATGTCATCAAAACCTGAAGGCATTCCTTCTACAGCCCACTCTAAAAAAGTCTGATATGTCATCTAGATACATATAGGCAAACTTTGGATAATTATTGATGTTTTTCTTAATGACCACTATTATGCTATTTTTCCCTGAATCCAACTTTTACCCTATATTTTATGATGATGGAATTATGATTTTTTGGGGGGGCCAGGTCTAAAGAGGGAAGCCTATAGATCCCAGAATATTGTTCTGAGGTTCCTTGAGACTTGTGATTTAAAATGATTTCACTAGAATAACCATTCAGTATTACCTCAAATCTTTTTTCCATTTCATGACTGTTTATGGATCAGTAGAATGCCTCAAGACTTTGGAAAAATTTCAAAATCTGTTTCTTATTCTGAAAAGGGTATAACATGCCTCTACTGTATGGGTGACAGCCAAAGTTTGTGAGATTTATATAAGTCAAGGCTGGTCCTAATTATCCTTTAATTTAATTGATTGTCCTAGGAGGGTAATTACTTGCACACACACATGCAAGAAGGAGGACCCTTATGAAGTTGTATAACATTCAAATGTACAATATTTCATAAAATACTTTTACAGAAAACTGTTAACTTAGCTGGAAAGTTGTATCTCTTTCAGTCACAGACAGCCAACAAACTAGTCATTCCCCAATATGCACTCTTCAGACATATAGGTTCCAGCTCCCAGAAATATTTATACTACCTGGAGAGTATCCAGCTGGAGAAAACTACATTAATAAATTACTCATATTGATCCAATGTGTATGAAATTTCCACCAATTGTGTTTCAATCCTGATGCCTTGACAGGTAAGCATTTAAAAGAAAAAGATATGAACATTTTTACATGGACAAATATGGGAATCTAAGTTGGAGGTTTTCCAGAATCAATATAAAATGCAAAATAGAATTCTCTTTGTAGGTCATAATTTTTTATGGTATGACTTTCTTTACCTTTGAATTCCATATTAGCAGCATCTTCCAGCAGCTCTTCTTTCATGTTATTGAGGGTTTCAATTATCATTTCTTTCATTTCTTCTTGTTTGCGGTTGGCTATACCCATCAGAGATTCGTACAGCTCATTCTCTTTCTTCCGCGTATACTCTAAACGCTTTGGAGTGATTTGCAGGTCTCGTTGCATATCAAAGGCTTGGTTGATGAAAATGTCTAAGCAACGGTAGTGTACAATGTTCAAAATGGTAGCAGCATCTACCAAGCGCTGTTGTAGTACTTGTTTGGAGAAAGTGCTAAGCAGACGAATCTTATCAGACTGTTCTACCAACATGCTTTGGGCTTTGGCATCAGTGCTAGGAGCTCCACAACTGCAATGGTTGCTACTAAGATAATCTAAATCTAGCAGTTGCCGAAAAAGGGAAGACTTTTCAGTTTCCACATTTTGAGGAGATATTAGTTCAGATCCCAAATTTAATACTTTGAAAAAGAAGATGGGTAAAGCAAACTTTTCTTTAATTTCTTGCAACTCGTTCATGTCCAGTGTTGAAAGTTCAGCCTCACTGATGGCAAAAGTGGTGACTGGAAGAACGCTGTTGATGTATTCTCCCAAAGTGTCTTCAGCTGACTGGAATCCCCGACATGGAGCTATCACAATATCCATTTCCTGAAGATAGCAAAGCATTAAAAATTTAACATTAAGGGTTGATTTGAGCTTTGCATCCAGCACGCCCTCCCTTCCACATCCATAGCAAGACATGTATCTCTCCTGCTTTTAAGGGGAATCTGAGAAAATTAAACATAGTAACACTCTTTAAGAACAATGAAAGTCCTAATTTTGTATAAGCAAAGACAGTCCTCCCTCATTTTTTCCTTTAACTCAATATATATATACAGAATATGTTCTAACATGTTCTGACTTAGGTTGGCCTGTAATAATTTTATATGTGTGTGTTAAATTACATTGGCTGTAAAAACATTTGTTTTTAAAAATCTATACAGTATTCATGTAAAACCTCAGCAGCACTATATCTCTATATTTATGGCCTCTGCATGTTTTGAAATATATCTTGACACACCTGTTTAAGTCAGCTCATTACTTGATGTTCCTTTGATATACTGTAAGTTTGCAAACATGAATAGCAGACTGGGTGTTGGTTCTTACCTGATACGCTCATTCTCCAGTAGGTGGAGACATCATCCAGGCATGGGATATGACTCCGTCTGGGTCTACAAGTATTAAAGCCACACCCACAAAGCTCCTCCCCAGAAATAGACTCAGTCAATCCTTCTATTAGCTGTGTCTCCCTATCTCTCCTTGCTAATTTCCTTTACCTTTCTCTAAAAATCCTCAAAATATCTTCAAACCTTCTAAATTGGCTTCCTCCCAAACTGCTATCAATCAGGCCTCCGCTCTTCAAGTGTTTCAGCCTTTATAAGGCTTTTGCCTCTCTCTGGTTTGGCTGCCTCAGCAACTAACAGCCTTCATGGCCAGCCTACGAGGTTCGCCTCAGGCTCCCTTATTGCCGCTCATCGCTGTCGCGCTGTCCGAAAAAGCCCAAGCCTCTAAAAAAGGTTTTTGCTGCAGCCGGACGCCTCAGGGACAATCGCTGTAGCTGTGCACACTGGAGAAGCCTCCTTTAATCGCAGAGGTAACAGAGTTCACCTTCCAAGCCTCCACAGCCTCCTCCTTCAGCTCCTGATACCTCTCCTCACACCGGAGCGCTTGACGGGCAGTAAAACTGCCGGGCTATAAGGTGCCTTGTCAGCTCGCCACCTCAGCCCTTCCTCAGGGCCCGGTCTACTAACTGAAGGCAATTAATGTGGGTGCAAAAACAGTGGCGGCCATTTCATTTGGGGAGGAAGCCTTCTACGACGCTTTGTAAGATCTCTGCTGGTTAGAAGAGTAATCGTTAGTAACGGCAACCAACAGAACCCTTCCCGGGGGGGGATTCACCCAGCCCAGTTGCCCCTTCTGCTCCAGTCCCCTCTGAGCCTAGGAGCAAAAAGAGAGGCCATTCCAAGCCTTCTGCTGCCAAGTCTGCCAAGGCCCCTAGGCCTGCTCCTCCTCATGAGGCCCAGGAAACTACCACTCGTAGTGCAGCTACTGACAAGGCCCCTGCTCCTGCTCCACGAAAGGCCACTTCCAAGACCAATCATTGCTCTATTCCTGTCCCCACTCCTAGGGTTTCTCCTCCAACTAATTTCAATCCTATGAAGGACCTCTCCACTGATACTGATGGGGATGTCTCCCCGCCTCAATTTCTCCCTTAAACCCTGAGGATGGGATTGGATTTCAAGGGGATTCAGATTCTGAAGGGGATGGCAGCATCACCCTGGACATAGATGTGGGTTCCCCTGCCCCCAGGGTTGTCGCCATCAACCCTGATGATATGGCTAACATCATAGCAGCTGCCATTGAGCAGGGCATTGCTGCAAACCTTCAGCATCAACCTCCTGCTGCTGCCATGCCTCATTGCTCCACTACCAACAAATCTAAGAGGGGTCATTCTATCCAGGCCCAAGGGTCGACTTCTGCAAGTGTTTCTCAGCCTCCCATTGTGGATACTGAGGAGCAGGTCACTTGTGATTCTGACCTGTCAGAGGATGAGGATTTGACCCCTGCTCCTTCTGCCTTATTGGGTCTATTCAAGCATGCCTTATTTCGTTCCCTCTTGTTTAAAGCCAAGAAAGTCTCTGGTACTCCGGCCTCTAAACCATCCTCCTCCTCAGAGGCATACAAGTCAGATACCACTGACCCCCTCTTCTCACGCCCTCCCCTGAAACTGTTCCTGCAGGTGATTCAAAATCAGTGGGTTTCTCCAGGGTCAGGGCCCCTTCCTTCCACTCTGGACAAACAGTTGTATAATGTCAGCCCAGAGCTCTCTAAACTTTTGGAGGTTCCTTCCATTGATCTGCCAGTGGTTTCCTTGTCATCACCTAACGTGGCCACCACTGCTCCAGAGGATGCTCTCCACCCTGAGGACAAATGTTTTGAGCAGTCACTGGTAAAGGGCCATCAGTCCGCTGCATGGGTGGTCAAGGCAGCCTCTTCTGCTTCATTTTTCAACATGGCCGCTCTTTATTGGCTAAAGCAGATGCAGGACAGGATCCCTCCTGCAGATTCCCAAACACACCAGGATATCAACATGCTCAAAGCGGCAATGGAGTATGCGGAAGATGCCTCTCTGGATGCGGCATGTTTCTCTCCCAGGTCCATGGCTTCTAACATCAGCACAAGGCATCTTCTTTGGCTGAAGCAGTGGCAAGAGCAAAGTGGCGCTTGGCGTCCACACCATTCTCACCCGGCCTGCTCTTTGGTCCTCCTCTGGAGCCTCTCTTGGTAGAGTCCAAAGACAAGCGCAAGGTGCTTCCTTCTGCAAACCGCAAGTCTGACCCTAAACCCTCTTCTTTCTTCCAGGCGGTACACCACAGTGCGAATGCCCGCCAAGTGGCATCGTAAATGTGGTTAGTAGAGCTTCTGCATGATGCTTGAATGGTAGCAATGACGGTGAGGGAGATGTTATCGGCTGTTAAGGCTTGTCGCTCAATCGCCATGTGGTTAATAGTAGCCACTGGGGGTTGGGATGACAAACTGACCCTTGGTGTAGAGACAGGAGAGACTGTGGAATGTGCCATGGAGTGAAGATTGAGTCACTAGTTCAGCATACCAAGGCCGACGTGGCCAATTCGGCGCTAGCAACAATAGTTCTGCCTCCTGCTCCAACATTTTCCGAATTACTCTCTGAATGAGGGGAAGGGGCGGAAATGCATACAAGAGACCTTTGAGTCAATGGCACCTGAGGGCGTCTACTCCTTCTGCCATGGGACCCATGAACCGCAAGTAATACCTGGGTACCTGGTTGTTGTCTGCCGTCGCAAACAGGTCTAGGACTGGGAGACCGAATCGTAGTGTCAGTCAATGGAAGAGGTTTGGATGGATGCTCCACTCTGCCTGATCTATACTGGTCCTGCTCAGCCAGTCTGCCTGGACGTTGGAGGCTCCTGAGATGTGCTCTGTCCTGAGAGATGACAGGTGAGATTCTGCCCACCGGTACAACAGATTGGATTCCTGGCATCAGAGGCCAGGAACATGTTCCCCCTGCCTGTTTATGTGTGCCTTGGTCGTGGTATTGTCTGTTAGGACTTATATGTAACTATGTTGAACCCTATGAACCCTATGTTGAAATTGTCTGAGGGCAAAGCGAACTGCCCATAACTCTAGCCAATTTATGCTGCTTTGGCTCTCTTCGAAGGACCACTGACCCTGAGCCACTAAGTCCTGCATGTGTCCCCCACCCCATCAGACTTGCATCCATCTTAAGTGTGAGACGGTCCGGATCCCTGAACAAGGTCCCTTGCGAAATTGCCGGGGACTGCCACCATTTGAGGGACTGTAAGACCTGACTGGGAATGGAAACCCGGAGAGGGGAGCAGCTCCTTTTGATGCAGAAGCATGAACCATTGAAGAGTCCTCCTGTGGAACCTGGCCCATGGGACAACCCCGAAGCAAGACACTATCTTGCCCAAAACTTGGGAGAGAAGAAGGGATGCCTTGCGTAGTCACAGCACCTTCCTGACAATTTCCCTCAGACTGAGAATGCAGTCGTTGGACAGAAACACCCTCCCACCATGGTGTCTATCAAGACCCCGAGATGAAGAATGCAAGTGCCGGGAACAAGGTGACTCTTCTTGAGATTCACTCCAAACCTGTGATTCCTCAGGGTGTGAATGGTGAGAGTAAGATCTCTTTCTGCTTGAGTCGGAGACCTGGACAACAAGAGGATGTCATCCAGGTAACAGAGAATCCAAACTGGAGATGACCTGATGTAGGTGGCTAGAGCAGCCAGCATCTTTGTGAATACCCTGGGGGCCGAGGATAGTCCGAACGGAAGAGCTCGGTACTGGAAGTGCCTCCCCCCATAAGAGAAATGGAGATATTTTCGGTGGTCTATGAAGATGGGAATATGAAGGTAAGCTTCGGTCAAGTCTACTGACGTGAGGAAGTTGCCTTTCCTGACTCCCTGCAGGATAATGTGCAGAGAATGCATTTTGAACTGCTGGTAGACAATATGGCGGTTCAACTATTTTAGATCCAAAATTGCCTCCATCCCCCGGAATTCTTCAGTACCACAAACAGGCTGGAATAAAAACCCTGCCCTTCCTGATGGGGAGGAACCTGTTGGATGGCCCGGATCTCTAGCAGGTACTGAATGGCCTGTTCCATCAGCACCCTCTTGCAAGGACACCGAGAGACCAGGCATGGTGTAAAGTGTTCCTGGAGGATGGAGAGGAATTCCAGCATGAGGCCAAATTTGAATGTTTTGAGTACCCAATTGTCTGTTGTAGTCTCTTCCCAGCTGTGGGCAAAGAACGCCAGGCGGCCTCCGATCGGAAGAGAGTCCAGATAGTTATTTTTGTCATGAAAATTGGTGGTTGCTTCCTCCACGGTAAGACTTCTTGGGGGGTAAATGCTGTGCGTTTCTGTTAGATCTGTCCTGGTGAGATCCCTGTTTGGGAGTGTAGGACTGACACTGTGGATGGGAGAATGACGTTCTCCCCCATCCCCCAGCCAAAAGGGCGACCTCCTGTGGTAAGGAGCAGGACAACTGTCCTATTTTTTATTTATGGATGAAAGGACCTTGGGCTTGTCTTTAGATTCCATGAGGTACGGATCCAAGAGAGTACCAAATAATTGGGTGCCACTGAAGGGGGAGGCTGCTAGGTGCCACTTGGTACGGATATCCGCCTGCCATGGCTTGGGCCAAAGCAGACGTCTGGCCGTGACACAAAGAGGCCATGGCTTTGGAAGCAAACCTGGCAGCATTGAGAAAAGAATCAGCCTCAAATTCAACGGCTGCCCTAATCTTGTCGAAGTCCCTATGTGATTTAGTGTCAGTAGGAGAAATGTGCTCCTGCAGCTGTTCAATCCAAACTATGGCTGCTCTAGAGAAAAAGGAAGTGGCAGTGGAGGCAGGAAGATCTTGGGAACAGGAATCACCTCCTTTTCCACAGTAGGTTCAGTGAATGGGGTACTGAAATCCTCAGTTATAGCCGGTTCTGCTGGTTTTTCTTGTGGGGTGGAAACTGAAGCAGAAGATGGTAAGTTAGCAGCTTTAATGGCCTTAAGCAGTAGGGACTTAGAACACTCAGTTTTAAATAATCCGGCAAAGGCCGGGGCATCTGGGGTGACCACCTCGTTGTCAGACAGATCTGAATCCCGCAGGTTATCTAGTTCACCACCAACCGAGGCCTGAGAAGTAGAAGCAGAGGGATCAGGTTGTTGAGCAGCTGCAGCTATGCTTGCGGCTATGTGATGGAGCAGGTTGGGGGCGCTGCTGTAGGCCAGCAGCCATGACCTGTTTGATGATTTCAGCAATGATGGTTGCCATATCTGCAGGAGAGGTGTATATGGCTTGGGGAACCCCTGAACCATACGCAATAGGGAGGAAAGCCCGCTCAAAGGTGCGCTCCCTATTGAGAGGGACATCAAAGAAATTGCCTCTGTTGTCAGGTTCTACAGAGGAGGAGGACTCAGAAGAAGACAATTCCCCATCTGAATCTGCCAATGAAGGGCAAGGGCCCATGGGTGGCAAGACAGGTGGATCTGGGGAGACAACTTGGTGACCCTCGGGAGGAGGGCTGGGCAGTTAGAACTTGTTGTTTTGGGGCCCTCTGAAATTCTTTCTCAAGAGCCTTCTGCCTTTGTTCTTCTGCCCTGGTAGTGGCTTTAGAGACCTTGGGGTTCACCTCTAAGGAAGAAGCCTCTTTGGCCTGCCTCTTCCTACTGTTCTTCACCCCCGATGGCCCTGCCTCCTCTAATCCTTTATCTGCAGACACAGCTTGATCAGCCATCTCCTCCAACATAAATCAAGCCACAATAAAGATAGGCAACAGTCTCATCCGTTTGATGGCCAGACGCTCCTGATCCGGTCCACCTGGAATGATCCTGGGTCGCTGGGCACTTGTAACAGCTGCTGCAGAGTTCGCGCCTTTTTTAAAGTGTCCAAAATGGCTGACATTTTTTCTTCCGAGGCTTTTCCAAGCCTCAAAATGGCCACCGCTATCTTCGTGGGCTTTCCAACCCGCAAAATGGCCACCGACACTCAAAGTGGCCGGGTGCTCCACAGAATGGCCACCGACTTCACCTGGAACAGCTGCACATGAAAGGGCTGGTCGTGTGTCTTTCGAGTGGCCAGATTCCAGGAGCGCCTTGGGGAAACAGCTACTGAGCCGTAGCTTGTGAGCTGGCCGATCTGACTGCAAGGCAGGCTTCCTGAGCTAACTCGTGGCTGCAGGCAGTCAGAACGGTTGAAGAGAGACAGCCTGAAAGCAGTTTTGAATTTCCCTCCAATTTATCAGAAGAAAAAAATGATTTAGAAAGCCAATTTAAAGGAAAAAAATTGTAAAAAATCGCCAATTAATGCTATAAAGCTAAAATTAGGAGGAGAGATCAATTATCACTGCTAGTCCTGGTTTGCAAACATGAATAGCAGAATTGTAATATATTCTGGCAAACATTCCCTGAACTGATATAATTTGCTTGATTTTTCACAGAAACAATTTATTACACATTTTAATCATATTTTCAGCAGAATCAGAACCATGCCAAATATTATATTACATTAAATCACAATTCCACCTCCTCCAATGCAAATGTGTTGTGAAAAATGAAGTAAAGAGCCAGGTTTAAAAGAATTTCAGGCATCAAAAGTATTGTTTTGGTTGATTCAGATTCATACTACTCTTAAAACATTATATAAGCTAAGAACTGGTAATATAAAAAAGATCAAAGTAAATTTAAGAAAGAAGGTGTTTTGTCTTTGAACAAGCATCAAACAAATATTCATGCTGTCTGAGACACAGTTTTTCAAACATTTTTACTGTTCCACCCTGAACAATCCAAAGTGGAGCATAACATGCATGATAACATATAAAGCCACTTCAATACATCACTGTTTTCCAAAATTCCTGCAACTCTCAAAACAAACTGTTAATTGCCATTTGCCTGACTGTCATGAGACTTCAGAGCATAGAATACAAAAACTGATGTTGCTAGGCAAAAGTGAAAGTTAAGATAAAGATTCATGTGCAAATCAACATTTGCCATGAAAGATGACTCACATCGATCACAGTAAACAAAGTCAATGAAGTGGAAAGAATTAGATATCTCAATATGACAACTAATCTTATTTGATGAACACAAGCTAAAGTGAGTATTCTTGCTAGCTCTTATCAGTAGTTTTCTTTTAGCATTTGCCTCTTCTCACACAGGATAACAGAACTGCTAAGTATAATGTTAATATTCCACGGAGGAACCTATTTCTGCAACTGGATTTAATGTCTGGAAATTAAACTTATACAGCTTAAAACATTCTCAATCAAATTAACTTTGCAAAAAAATGTAAGTGATGAGTTAACAACTTCAGGAGATTCACTCATTGACTCAGCCGAATAACATAATTTAGTGGAAAAGAATTATCCTAATTGAATTAAATAGATGTTAGAACTATAAATAAAGGAATTGGATAGCAAGTACCATCTTAAAATAATATTTTTCTTTTAAAAGAGGGAACATTGTTAACACAATTAATACATTTTAATCATTAGCTGAAACCCTGTTCACATCCTTTTTTTAATAGCCAGTTTTGCTTTTTGGTATGCAGTCTTTTTTAAAAATATATCCATAATAAGATAAAAAGCAAATACAATTACCTACAAATAAGAATCAGCAATATGTGTAGGTAACAGGAAAAGAGAAACTTATATTTTATACGTTCCATCCTGAGAGAACCCACTGGTGTTCTGCCACAATGTGTCAGAACTGACCAGTACTTTTCTCACTTTATTAGATAGTGCTGCATATAGCTAATAACCCTATCATTACTTATTCTAAAATAGGTAAATATAGTGGGATAGCAATAAAAAGAGAGTACAAAAGATTATATGGGAAGTACAACACAGCATTATGATAGGAAGGGCATGAGTAAGCTGGAAATGAGCATGTCACTAAGAAATATAGGATAAGAAAAAGCAAGCAAGCATATAGATAGTCCTCTATCTACAACCATAACTGAGCCCAACATTTCTGTTGCTAAGCAAGTCAGAGTGAGTTTTGCCCCATTTTATGATCTTTTTTGCCACACTTGTTAAGCAAATAGTTGCAGTTGTTAAGTGAATCTGACTTCCCCAATTGACTTTGCTTGTTGGAAGCCAGCTGGGGAAGTTACAAATGGTATTCAAATGACTCCAGGACATATACATACCAGTTGCCAAGTGTCTGAATTTTGGTCACATGATCATCAGGATGCTAGAACAGTCGTAGGTATAAAAAGCAGTCATAAATCAGTGCTGCTGTTACTTCATATGGTCCTAAACAAATGGCTGTAAATTGAGGACTACCTGTATGTTAAGGTGGATAGTTTTGAATTATGGAATGTTTGTGTGAATATGGAGTTGTAGTTTGATTGAAATAGTATGAGAAACATGATAAATTCAGGTGTTGTTAGTGGGACTGAGAACTGTAAAAAAAAAACTTTTACATGAATAGAAAACTGCTTCAAAGCATGGATTCCTATTGCACCAGGACATACTGCAAAAAATATAATATACATCTTCAATCAGGAAGGAAGATCAGAAAACTACATATTATAGCATTGGCTAATGAAACAATTTAAAGAAAGAGAAAGAGCCAGACCACAAAATAGTATTTACTATAAACCTATAATAATATATCACACCTGCCTGCAGAGAAAGATTTCCATATAAAATAAAACTTTAAGTTTTGAATAAAAGTAGCAGCAAAGTAGAAATTGCACACTAGCTACAGACAGTGAAAAGTTGTAATAAAAAGTAATGTACAATTTTTTCGGGCACAGATAAAGAAAAACAAATTTGCAATAAATTTGAACACTTTATTGGAAAGCAAGATAGGATCAAACTACATTCTTACATACTATGAAAAGAGTTAAAATATTCAGTATTACTGCTTGGAAATTTATGAATTTTGCAAAAATCTCCTTAATTACAGAAGAATATTTTTTTAAAGATTTGAATAATATAAGTAGCACTATGTATTTAATTTTATCAGAATTCAAATAGTAATTTAATTGATTAAAATCCAATTTGAATTCAACCCTCATTTTTTCCCCAGTTACAGCATAGTAAACATCTTTTCTACTGTTCTATTTTTCTACTTTAAGGGCATTTTGCCCTAAAAATGTGAAGTACAACTTCTAGAATTTATAGCTTTGTGGGAATTAAAGTCTAATGCAGTTGGAAGAAAAGGCTAGAACACTTATTGGTCAGTTAAGCAGTCCCAATCTACTTTTCCACAACTTTTCCCCCCCATCCTCTCAACTTACAATGTATGATTATATAAATGCTCAACTAACGGGTTAAGAACAATGTAATTCAGAACCTTCTTGCATCTGATCTCAATTTGCATACCAAGAACTAATAACTTTAAGAATTTACTTTAAAAAAAGAAAAGGCTAGCAACATATTTTTTACAATGTTTGAATGAAAAATAATGATTTAATCAGAGCTACATAAGGCATAAAAACCACATAGTAAGTTGAATTAGATTAACAGTAACTCTAACAGTTGGAAACCAAAACAATTTTATTCAAGCCAAACATTTTTAAATCTGGTTAAATAAATCTGTATTTTACAAGTACATCTTCTATTCCTTGTCTTTTCTCTGATAGAAGTCCATGTTAAAATGACAAACCTGGACCTAGCTATTTCTACCTACTTAATTTAATTGATATTTCAATTAATTTCTTTTATTTAAAATTCCATAAATGGAAAATCTAACAATGGTGCTTTTGCGGGAGATGGTTGAATTTTTTTAAAAAAAACCTCTCACTTTACTATTCCTTATGATGCAAATACTGAATTTGTCCTAACTATATATCCTGAATCTAACAAAGGTATATTTTTCACTGATTCACGAAATTCACAAAACACCTTTGAGTTGTGTTCCATAAATTAAGTTACATAAATGAAACTAGACTGACATATTTAGCTGAAGTGCATGACATCAAAAGCAATGATTCTCTGCCCTCACATTCCAATTCATTCCATATTATCAACATTCCAATGTGAAGATATAGTAAAAAAATAGACTTGCAGGCAAACTTTCTAAGGCTAGTAGTAATACAACACGATTCTCATGTAAAAGATAGGCAGTCCAAATAAAAAGAAACTGTACTTAATATTAACTAAAATGCACTAATATTCAATTAAGGGATACAATATTTAAGTACAATAAAGGATAAGGAAAGGAACACTTAAATTTTATAAATGTAAATTCATAATCTTAATTAGGGTTAAGCCGAGGGTTGGCCAAGTATGCCAATCAGGGGAAGATCTAAATGTTTCCTTTCGAACCAAAGTTTCTTTACTTCAAACTGCATCCTCCATATTTCACACTCTATAGAAACAGTAGTTTTAAATTCAGAGACAAATGATGAAATTAAACTTAGGGATGAATTCAAACTCTTATATTTTTAAAGTTGTTGTTTGTTCTAGCTGTAGAATCTCTTCATCTATGTTCAAAATAAAAAAAAATGTAACATTAATGAAAAGGCTTCATGGCAAAACTACTTTCTTATATAAACCTGTTTAAACATGAAATGGTGTGTACAAAGATATTTGTTCTTATTTCGTACCTGTAATAAAGTATGATTCAGTGTAACCTCCAACTCTGCAATCTGATGTGCCAGATCCTCATCGTCATCATGGATTTCTAAGTCCTCCTCAGGTATTGTTTCCCAACTACTTTGATGAGCTGCCAAATTATGCACCAATTCATACTGTCCTGGTAGAGCTAAACTGATCCGTGTCTGTCTTCCGTGTGTGAAACGAATTCGACGCCTCTTACAATGATCCTCACTGCTAATTTTGGTGGTAGGTAGCAGTCTCTTTCCCAAGAGCATGTTGAGTAATTGGCATTTGGCATTACAGTTTTGTCCGAAGATTAATAAGCATGGGTGACATCTTACTGTCAGCTGGAGGTATTCCTCCTCATGTCGAGGAAAAGCAATTGAACTTAGCTGTCCTAAAAAAAAAAGCATATAAATCTTATTAGGAATTTTATCCTGCAAGGTTGGCACAAATTTCCCCAAGATTAACCTTCCCATTGAAGTGCCTCCTATATGTGTTGGGACTTAATTCCCAGAATTAACTAGCAAGCGCAGCCCTGCACCTTATATTCCCAATATATCTGGAAGATGTCCATAATGGTGCCACATTATCCTAGCCACATCAATTCTAAAGTAAGAATAAGACATTCTTCTGACATTTCAAGGGTTTTTTTAATTTTTAATTAAAGTGTAAGCATTCATGGATCACTGTCAACTTTATTCTAGCCCTAAGAGGACTGGATATGGCTTAGAAGCTCCCACATATCCAGTCTGTTCTTCCTTCCCAATGCCAGCAAATACACATTTAAGTAAAGAGGAGGAGAAAAAGTAGCAATCCAGAATCTTGTGCTTTTAATTTATATAATGGCAGGAAATCGAATAATCATCTTGTCCACAGGCCCCTTCAAGTTTTAATACAATACTAAAACTTGAATTTATCTTAATATTTTCAGTTGAGGAGAGGCAGCAGCAGCAAGGCTCCATCCATAATGATACTGTCCCCCCTGCTCCCTTTCTATTCCCAGAAGCTGTTATTTCCAAGGTTGCTGGTCCATCTACTCCATTGTGCCCAGGCTGCCTGCCTCCATGTCCTATTAAATTATAGCCTGAGAGGACTTTGCAGAACAATAAAGCTTCAAGCCATTCTATCTAAAGACAGTTAATCTGAAAAAGTAAGGAGTCATGTGTTATCCCAAAATGTTTATGTTCCACCACATTATCATAATACATAGGCTACTAATAAATTCAGAAATACAAATCCTATCAATGATTATGAACTTTACACAGGATATAAAATGTAAACAAGCTAAAACAAGAGTTATTTTGCTTGACCATATTGCCAGCGTTTCAGAGAGGGGTCCCATTCCTTGAACACTCCTATATTCACACCATAATTGTGCAGCTTATTTCCTCCTTCATAAGATATCCCACCGTTTCCAAGATAAAATTATCCTTTACCCCAAAATCTAAGCAAGGGCAGACTTTTTTAAAGAGTTGGACAGGAATTAATTAACATCCGTGAGGAAGGCCATAGCAAGTTACTTCTTTATGGCTACCAAAAGAACTACAGCGCCCTGTAGTTAACAGGAGTCAAGCTGAAGCAAAGTGAGTCTTTAACATTAAAAACATTAGACAAAATTAAACACAGCTTAAAAGGTTTGCCATATGTCTTCAACGCAGATATATTAAGTGCAATTCTATGTATTAATGAGCCTCAGTGGTACAGTGGTTAGAGTGCAGTACTGCAGGCTACTTCTATGCTTAGTTCCACTAACTTAGCATAGAAAAGCCGGCATATTAATGTTTACATTTGTCATTGAAGCATAGTACTTTCAGTTATGGAAAAATGTAATTATATAGAAAACAGAACTATTTCTATATGCTATTTATCAAATATAAATGCTAAAATGCAATTGTATTTTGTTTGCAGATTAATGCAATAGAAAGCACATAAAAGCAGAAAGTGTTCTGCTGAAATTAAAATGGGGCTGCTATAACACCCATAGTAAAAGGAGAAAGCTCTTTTCTGCAAAACCTGAAAACCAACATTCAAATTGAACATGGAAGGTATGTTGAAATGTAACTTTAAGCCCACTGTATGCTGAACAGGTTTGTGAGCATTGTTTTCCCTAGGGAGTGCATCTCTAAAACCACAGGTAGTACACTTTGTTGACTTAATTTCTTTCACCACTCTAAGATTGTTTGTTGACCAAGTGTCCAAGTGTTGCCAACTTCTATTGTTTTGGTAATAAAGTAGCATTTCAAATATTTTCTGAAGCCAAAAATGTAACTGCAGAAAGAAGATTTTCTTATTTTTAACTAATGTGGGACATGATACCAAGTGTTATTGTCCCTAGGCCCAGAAATTTGAAAATCATGATTATACAACTGAAACTGAATTAATCAATGAAGATCAAATTAGTAGGTTCCTTTAAAAACAACATACATTTTTGCTTCAAAAGTCATGACATTTTTAAAAAATCATGCTAAAAGTTTTTGAAAAAGAACTATGCAATGATTTTCTTTTATTTATTAAAATCCATTGTAATCAGATTGTTTTTAAGATTAATGTGACTGTTCCTTTCCTAATACAAATACAGGTTGTCCTTCAGTTTTGAGATTGGAATTGTTGTTGCTAAGTGATAATCCCAGCAGTCCTAGTGCCCTTGTAACTCCAAGATATGTGAGTCATTAAGCAGGAAGTGGTGGGAATCTCAGGAAAAGAACATGGGGGTGTACTATGGAGAGTTGGGGAAAGCCTTGGGGGAGGGGGCTGGCGTAGGCTGTGTGTGTTGGGAGAGGCTGAGGGATGCTTAGGAAGTCTAGTGAAGGCCGTATGTGAATGCAAGAAATCCAAGGATGGTGCCATAGGATATGAGCACAAGAAGGCTGTAGGCAGGATGATCCAGTGGGGCATGAGCTAAGGAATACAGGAGGGGGACTGACCTCCCAAAGAGACTTGCAACCTTCCCTGCTGGCTTCCTCATTGGTTTTCCTCTTGAGAAGCCAGCAGAGAAGACCACAAATAGTGATCATGTAACTGCAGGACATTGCAACCATCATAAGTGCCAAATATCCTAATCATGATCATGTGACTGCAGAGGCACTGTGGCTGCTAGAACTTTTGAGGACGTAAGTACCATAGGAGCCAGCTTAGTCTATGGTTAAGGCACCAGGCTAGAAAGCTAGACCTGCCTTAACCATGAAAGCCAGTTGGTGACCTTGGGCCTCTCACTGTCTCTCAGCCAAACTCATCTTACAGGGTGATTGTTGTAGAGAAAATAGGAGGAGAAAGGTGTGTTGGATATGTTTCCCACCTGGAGTTATTTGTAAAATAAAGATAGATAAATGAATGGATGGATGGACGGACGGACAGGACAGGCAGAAATGCTTCCCCTGTCCAGTCGTATCAGACTCTAGGGGACGGTGCTCATCTTCGTTTTTTCGCACAAGGAGTCAACATTGTCTGAGGATATTTCCATGGTCATATGCCCAGCATGACTATACGCCAAGGCACATGGAACGCTGTTACCATCTCACCAAAGTGGTAGCTATTTATCTATTTGCATTTGCATGCTTTCGAACTGCTTGGGGTATGCGTATGTATACACCCACACATACATACAAACATACATATTACAGCAGTGGTCCCCAACCCCCGGTCCGCGGACCGGTGCCGGGCCGCGGAGTACCTGGCACCGGGCCGCGCAGCGGCCGGGGGCCATGATCCCTGCAGCTGGGCGCCGTGGCTCTCCTGCTGCGCCAGCCGCTCCTCTTCCAGCCGCTCGCCCAGCGCGCAAAGCTCCCGGCAGCGGCGCCACAGCTCCTCGAGGCGCCGGCGGCTCTCCTGGTTCTGCGCGCGCAGCTTGCGCAGGTCCTCTTGGCCCAGGCGGCCCCCTTCCAGCTCCTGCATCGCCCGCAACTCGGCCTCGTATCGCTCCAGGCTCTGCGCGCAGCTCCAGCTCACCACCAGCGCGTAGTCGGAGGCCAGCTGCCGCTTCTCGGAGCGCCCGGCCCGGAGGACGCGCGGGGCAGACAGCAGCGCGGCTGGCCGCTGCTTGCGCGCTTCCTGCAGCCCTTCGTGCTCGGCCAGGAGCTGCTCCAGCAGCGCCTCCAGAGCGGCGCAGTCGGCCCACAGCCCCTCCAGCTGCTGCCGCCGCCGGGCCAGCTCGGGCTCCAGGTGGCGGAGACGCAGCTCTCCAAGTTGCGCGCTCAGCCTCTCCAAGCTCTCCAACTCGTGGCGCAGCGCGTCCCTCTCCAGCTCGCCTTGAGGTGATCTCAAAAAATAAGCTAGGTTGGATATGACTGGGATAAGATTTCCAGATGTTGACTTGGCTCAAGTCACCGGTTCCTTTTTCTTGCTGAATGAAAACTCCTGCATCATGGTTGTATGTAGGATGTATTTAGAAAAATTCAAGATGGGAACCATCTTGGTTTTTATGTGATGCAAATAAAAGAATAAATAGGCTTTTAATTTCATAGTCATGGCTATTACCTTGACATTTTCGATGTCACTCTGACACCCTTGTCCCAGATAATTTGGTGAATGGACAGAGAGGCTACCAGCTAGTAGTAGGCTGGCTTGAATGCACTTACTAAGAAAGGATTCACAGTGAATTCAATGAATAACATTTTTGGGTGATCATCAATCTGATGGGAGCTATATATCTATTGCAGCATTTACCTGCAAATTTAAAGGAAGTCCAGAAAGCGATTGCAATCTATTTGGCATATATTTACAAATACATATTGAAAATAATGCAACATTTAACATTTTCTGATCATGGTGCTGTCATTGGTGTACTATCCTGGTAATTAAAAATGGTGTCTGTAGAAGAATAAAAATGTGGTTGTGTGTTAACAAAAGAATAGAAACTATAAGCATATAATCTTCCATTCAAATAGTTAGAAATTAACTAGAAATAGTTAGTCCAGTTTACAAGCAACAGCCTGACGGTAGATCAGTTTACTGAAATATGGATTACTTAAAGGGGTACTCCGGGCTGGGAGTTTTTTTACACCCCCACCCCCACCCCTGCGCGCGCTCAGCGGGCCACGGTAAAATTATCACAGGCTGACTGGTCCGCGGCGATAAAAAGGTTGGGGACCACTGTATTACAGGATCACTGTAAGTGCACATTGCATATTATTCAGCACCACTGCAACTTCAAATTATCACTGAACAAGTGGTCAGTAAGCAAGGACTACCTGCATACTGGATAAATATTTGGTTCCACCACAAAACCGCGTTCAACTAAAGCGCGCTCGACGAAACCGCGTACCTGACGTCATCACAGTGCAACGAAAAAAGCACGCTGTGAACGCTAAAGCTAAAATTAACCCCTAAACCTAAACCTAACTCCCCTAAACCTAACCCTAAACCTAACCCTTAACCTAACGCTAAACCTAACCCTAACCCTTAACCTAACGCTAAACCTAACCCTAACCCTTAACCTAACCCTAAACCTAACCCTAACCCTTAACCTAACCCTAACCCTAACCCCAAACCTAACCCTTACCTTAACTTGAATCGGCTTGCTTTCAAAGCGCTTCTTAAAGCGCCCTTTTTTCTCCGCGGTTGCTGTTGTCGCGCTGCTGATGACGTCAGCGATGCGCTTTAATCGGGCACGCTTTAGTGGACCGCGGTTTTGTCGTGCCACGAAATATTTGACTATCCAATTCTAATCAGAATTCTTACTGTTGAAGCAGCTTGCTATGCCAGTATCATATAACTCAGGAGACAAAGGATTTATGAGTATTGGTTGAAATTGTCATAGTGTGAAGAGACAGCAAAGCAGCAAGAAGCAATCCAGTAATTAAATTTGCCTGCATAGTACTGGGCAACCATCTTTCCTTTGAATAGATTTGTAAAGGGAGAGAGATAGCACTGTCTCTAAGTCTCTAAATAGGTCTCTAGGCAGGTGGTTCACTGCAATTAATTAATACCCTTCATGAATATTTTAACTTCCTATCACATATCTGTTGCCTCATGCAGAAGGCTATTAAGGTATATGCAGAAAATACTTCACAGTACAATCAATATGTTTGCAAATATAATTGCTTTTCTTTTTCACTTGCATTCTAGCAGGTTAAAGAGGTACAAAATAACTGAATTGAAGAGCTATCAATCCTGAAACCAGGAAAAGAATTCTTGATGTATAAAAATGAATAATTAGTAATAATTAGACTAAATCAATTTGAAGGTGAAATCATTTAATACCTTAAGACAATACATTTAAAACTTTCAACTATCTAGAACAAGCTTATACTTTTTATAAATGTTTTTATCAGTATGTTTTGATAATTATACATATCTAATAATTGTTTGAATGGGTCCCTTATTTAAAATACAGTTATACGTTAGTTCGTAGACAATAACATGGTGTTTTCAATATTTTTTTAATTACAATACCAATAAACTCTATCCAACTGAGCCAATGGTCAGTAAGTATGAATGTTGCTATATAAAAGAATTTGAGGGCTCTGGATTGGCTATCCTTGCTTTAAGGATAAAGATCACAGGCAGGCATTTAAGCTATACTTCTTTGTAAAGCTCAGCATGATTAAACAAGAATCTGAAATTCACAACTAATGGAAATGACTAAGTTTATTTGAAGCCCTTTAAATTTGTTTCAAATCCATATTAACTGTGCATCAAATCTCCAATTAGACACCATCCAGCTAACCAAAAATATTGCTTGAACAAAGCTATTACTAAAGAAACTGATTTCTGGTTGTTAAATAAACTGTTCAGCCCACTAAAATTAATTGTGACAATAGTTGTACAAGATTTTTATTCAAAATATTTAGTTGCAAATTTCGTCTCCATCCCCAATGTATAATTGCATCAGTATATTTACCAATAAGCTTGGTGGCTTTGAACCAATTACTCTTTCAACCCAACCCAACCCAACCCAACCCACTCCATTTCACTATTTCTGTTTGTATTGTGAGGAAAATAGGAAGCAAGATTATTATATATGCCACATTGAGTGAAAGGTGGTATATAAATCTGATGATGATGATGAAAAAAGTATAGGGAAAGCTATCTTCAATTTATAATTTTCCAATTTTTGGTACTTCTCTCTTATGCCACACATTTATGAAAATATTTGAATCAAAGCAATGTCAATTTAATGGAGGTTGAAAGAGGATAAAATTATTTAGAATAAAAACTGGAAAATCAGGTAAGGAAAGGCAGAAAACATAAAAACTAACATTATTTTTAATGCTAGTTAAAAATAACTAACCTCCCTCTCTTCTTGTCCTAATCTCCCTCTGTTCATAAATGTAATTTTCACCAAAGAAGCATTTTGTAAAGTTTAGTTTGAACTTTACTGTTTTTGCTCAGTTATATCAGTTTCTATTTCAAATGGAGATTCCCAGTGTGATATTACCTGTTTTTTCTTCTTCAAATAGCTTGGTGTACCATGGGTCTCATATATTGGTGCACCATGAGTCTCATATATTAAACAGGTCCACATATTGATAACCAGGAAGGATGCTGAGCCTAGCCTCCAAATAGCATCTCCAGAAATCTGTGTGGCTCTCACAATAAAGGTATTCTGTGTTTTAAAAGTTCCAGGCTCTAGAATGGGGCATCTATTGAATCTCTGTGAAGTATAATTTTTGAAGTTCTTGAAATGTATGTCTGGATATGTATTATTGTTTATTATTGGGTATCATACTTTCTTATGTAAACTATTGTCAGCCTTCAGAGGCAGACCACACAGGAAACACAATCAGATGAGCTATTACTACTTTATTGTAAGGCTACATTAACAGAATTTTGCAAGTCTGAAAGTACAACTCTCCTGCCACTCCTTTATAGCCTGACAAATTGGGTGTTGGGAAGGGGGATCCCTTCTGAGCCTCTTTTTCTTTCCATTATGCAGCTGCAGGCTTTAGGCTCTTTTATGCAAACATTATCCTAGGCATCATCTCTTCTTGCCATCTCCCAAGATCATTTCCACATACCATTACATTATCCCGGAGTCATTCCACAATCAGGTGCCCATAAAAGCAATACATAAATCAACAAAATCAATATTAAATAAATTTAAAGCTACTGGAATAGTTTTTATAGTTTGAGTTATTCAAAAGCAATGTTAAATTTGGCAAGATTTTGTTTTACTGTTCCAGGTAAGGATCTGAAAGTTTATGTTCTTCTGAAGAAAAACCGAATAATAAAAAAAAACAACCCTTCTTAATTTCATTACTTATTGTTGATGTAATTCTGAAATAATAAATTGTATTATTTTTTTCAGCAGTCTATTTGAAACTTTTTAGCATTAAAAGGATTTGGTGCACTAGCAATTAAAATATGAAAGGATGAACAGGCAAGTCTTAAAATTAATAAGCAGAAAGCAAAGTTTTTAATACAAATATATAAAAATACAACATCAAAAAGAATTTATGAATAAAATTGTTTTCAAGGTCAAAAAGAAGGTAAAATATTTGGGTATCACTATAACAAATATGACTTTATGTTATTTCAAAATAATTAAGTAAGACAGAATGTAGTTAAGAAAATGTTAAAGTGGGACAAAGTTATTGGGCAAAATTTCTGTGATTAAGATGAATGCTTTGCCTAGAATGGATACAACAAAGCTAAGGTTAATATAGATTTTGAAAATAATTATCTCAGCTGTGCCATTCTGAAAATAAGTACAAACCTAGATGGTACCAGAAAATACCTTTATCAGTACAAGAATCATTTATGGATGAAAACTTAAAATGATTTAAATTTATAAAACTAATCATATTAGAATTTTTTTTCAAAGGGAATGTAAAATAATATTGAGAAGATCTAATAACAAAAGGATATATTAGGATTAATGGACAGAAAGCTGGAAAAAAGTCATAGAGCTTTATTTATATATAATATCTTAGCAGAAATATTATTATATGCTCAAAAATGGATCTGACTTCCCTGATTAAAGAAAAGGCAATATAGGGAAAGTTTAGTGCTGAATAGAAATCCCTTTAAGACTTTTTGCATTAAAAAATGAACTTATGATTTGTGGCTTTGATGATTAGGAAAAAACTAGATAATAGAAAAAAGAAAGCTTTTGTTTGTATAGCATAGAGTAAGAGAAAACTTTTTAATTATATTGGCTGCAAATAAAATTAGAAATTTCTTTCCATTTCTTTTTATATTTTCTTTTTTGCACTTTTATCCTTTTCTTTCTTTCCTTATTTCTTTACTTGATTTTTGTTAGGTTTCATTTCCTTTTTAAAATGTTTAATATAAAATTATATTAAAAACAATGTAATGCTTAATATGCTAAATCAAATATATCTATTGTTAATTTCTTTGCCAGCAACTATGACTTCCTTACTACATGGTTTAATTTCAAAACGTGTAATGATTTATAAACTTCATAAACATATTTTACTCTGTATTCATGCCAAATATTGTACTACATGAAGCTGTTCTCAATCAATCCATGGGTATTGCACCCTTTTCTTCCTTTTGCATGTGACAAGCCAATTTTCCAATATACCTATTATTAGCATTGAGGATTTCATAGCATGCAATGAAGGGCCCAAGCTAGCTCAAAATTCAACTACAGATCAATATCAAATCTGTGCTGCTTACTAAAGGACAACCCCCACCCTCCAATAAGAAACATATCGAGCTAGTTGATCAATTTAGGCAAGCTATCAAGTCATTCTTTACAATATTTATTAAGGACACAAAGGATTGGAATATGAAATGCAGGTAAACCATAGGAAATTACTATAATTTTGAACCTGCTAAAAAAAAGCTGTGGAACTTCAGAAATGAATATTATTCAATATTTTCCATTAAAATTACAATATGTTCTACAGAAACCATCCTAAAACCTAGGCCTGTAATTTCTTTTAAGGCACTGAGAACTACACTTGCAATCAACTAAATATATATTGTAAAATGTTTTGTTACTATTTTAGCATACTCACTAGATTAGTCTAATAAGGTTTTGATGGAAAAGAAAACTTGGGATATTTTTAAGTTAGGAAACATCTAATTAAAAAGCCCATTGTTTTTAATAGATTTGTTTTTAGAAAGATACTAAAGAGTTTTTTCCCCACAATGGCAGAGAGGCCTAGCATGAAATATTAGGCCACATGCCTATTTAAATACAATATAACCTGAATAAAAAATAGCTGGAGTTAATTGTACAAAAGACAGAAATGAATAAAATTTAACTAGTGATTTGTTTCATCATTTCACTGAAAAAAAACAAAACACAAATGAACCATTAATGGTGAACTGTGCAGGAGAAAGTGAAATTAACTTAAATTACCTTTTACAGAAATATTTCATTGATCTCCAGAGTAACAAATTTTGAAATAAACTTTTTTTCATGTGGTAATATCAGGTTCATAGTTGCTTATTCTCTGGCTCCATGCACTCGCAATCATAACAAAAAGATGAACTAAAACTATACCATACTTTAGATCTGAAGGTAAAGTCTTTCAGAAGGTGGAGGCAGGAATATAGATTTGGAACCATTTACACCGAATGCACCTTTTCCTATGATCATATTGCACAAGTTGTGCATGGTCCTAGTATGAACCAGAGTTTATTCAAATGCTGCAAATACACAAGAAGCATCTCATCTTGGAAGCAGTATTGCATGTATAAATTTGCCCACGTCTTTGGATCCCAACAGTATTAAAGCACTTTTACTTCCATTTCTATTTCAGTATTATATCAGTTATCAAACATAATTTGGTAACTAAAGTATGCAGAGTATACAGTTTGTTTCTATATATCTTTACGCCATCTATTTCCTATGGGACAAGGGAAGCAGGAGAGAAATGTCTAAATTAACTGTTTAAATTATTAATAGTTTAATTTATTAAACAGTTAATAAATTATTAACTGTCACATTTTCCCATAATGGATGTCTGCACACCAAGGAAATTAAATCTGCTTCAATAATTTCTTCAGATTTTCTTCGGATTTTCCTAATATAGGAATTTTGGTCTAATCCAGGAGACATGAGCCACAGAAGTCTCTAAATCAGGGGTGTCGAAGTTCCCAGACTTACGTTTTGCTGGAGTAGAGAAAGATGGTTTACACAAAGTTTGATCAAAGACATTATTGAAAACATATCTATAATCCAGCACTGATGAAGTTACCTAGTTTGGGTAATGAAATGTCTGCAAGAAAACGAGCAGGTTTCAGAGAGCACTAAGGACCCCTCATTTCAACCGGGAGTTACAAATATTCTCCTTTATTAATCCAAGATATAAAGGAAGGACTTGCACAAAGAATCAGGAACCAGGTGAAATCTACAAGCTAAAACACAAAAATTTAAAATATAGAGTTTAAAAACAAAAAAGTCGGGTCTATTCAGAATCACCCTGCTCACAGTAATAACTAGCCACGGACCAACACCAGAAGCTCTCCTGTCAGGTCAGATGCCCTAACACAGAACTGCAAAATAAACAATTTCGGCCAACCTGCCTTCCATTGAGAAACTCTGCACGAGTCAAAAAAGAGGGCCATGAAAATATTTACAGACCCCTCGCATCCTGGATATAATTTGTTCCCTACCCTCAAAATGACAGTATAGGGCATTGCACACCAGAACAACTAGACACAAGAACAGGTTTTTCCCCAAATGCCATCAATCGGCTAAACAAATAATTCCCTCCCCACTGTCAAACTATTCACTAAGGCTTCATTACTATTACTGTTAGTCATCTCATCATTCCTATCACCCATCTCCTACCACTTATGACTGCAAGACTGTAACTTTGTTGCTTGTTTCCTTAGGATTTATATTGATATTGTTTCCTGATAGTTTATTTGTACCCTCTGACTATCATTAAGTGTTCTACCTTATGATTCTCCTTGAATGTATTTTATTCTCCTTAGGTGCACTGAGAGCATATGCACCAAAGACAAATTCCTTGTGTGTCCAATCACACTTGGCCAATAAAGAATTCTATTTGTGCATCTATAGCAGGCCTTCCGTTCAGGCTTCCTTAAGCACAGAGTTGTCCAACGTGCTTCCCTGCTGCTTTCCAGGCACCTCCGAAAACCCTCGTCAGTTTCCATCAATTCGGGCGGCTGCCTTCACGTCTCCCACCTGCCTTTTCTCTAAACCGCTGCCCCAATCTCGGCTTTTCTCAAAGCCGCCCAGCCGAGCCTACCCATCACCCCGTCCCATATATGGGATTTCCGTAAAGCGCGGGCACTTTTCCGCTTCAGTGAAGGCCAGCAAAAGCCACGGCTGCCTGGGTTTCTTTTCCAGACGCCCAGCCTGAAGGGGTGCCGGGAACACACACACCCTGCCCCCACATCGCCCATCGCCCGAGTGCAGGTCTTTCTCCATGCCGCCGTCCGTTACGCCTCTCACACCTACCAGTCTGCAGGGAGGCACCCCCACCAGCAGGGGCGCTATCAACGGCCGAAGGGGCGGGGTGTTGTTCAGGCGGCTCCTCCCCGGGAGGCCCAGCATTAGCAACGGGGAAAACAGTGGGGCCTTGGAAGTATTTGATGTCGCGGAAGAACTTCTTCGTTTCGCGCAAGTTGTGCTGCAATCGCGTTAGGTGCCGGTTGTAGTGGCCGAACGTGCGGCATAGCTCGCGGTTTAATCCTCCGCCGGAGCCGCGGACGGTGGGGCCTCCGCATCCCTCCGACATTTCTTCCGCCGGGGCTTCAACTCCAGAGTCCTCTTCCCACCAGGGGAATGGGGAGTCGTACGATGCCAGGCTGTCGCTGCCGCCTTTCCCCCAGCCTTAACCTCCAGCTCCCCTGTCAGCAGCGATGCATCAAGTCGCACTGCGCAAGGAACGGAACCTTTATCCGGGCGCTCTGCCGGGGAGAGGGAGGTGGCCAGGGGCGGACTCCATACGGATATTTTGGTCGCCTTGAACTATGGGGGATGTAGTCGTATTTGGGAGAACTTCCTTATTATAGGAGTTCTTTTCTTTATAAGAGGCCTCTGAAAACAGGCGCTTTTCCCGAACTGTATCATGGCTTTTGTAGTTTTCAAGCTAAACACAGATGTTTTCCGTTCTCTTCCAGGGCTAACTTGCTGAAATTAAGGAGCGGGTTATGAGAGGCTTTAGACTAGGTATAAATGGGAAAATAGAAGGGGAAAGCAATGAATGGGAACTTTAAAAGAATATAAAACCTCCAAGTGTAAGAGTATGATCGGTAGGAGATTATGAAGTTGACTCTCTTGTGAATATTATTTCAAATTTCTTTCCTTGGAAAATAAAAAAAATGGCTCATTCTCTGAATCGAATTAAGGATGAAGCAATGGTAACCTGTATTGTTGCCAATAATATAACATACATGCGTTCAGGTAGTCACAAGAATCAAGTTTGGAAGAGATGTTAGTGTAGCTAAATGAAATGATTGATGGGTGAATTTTCAACATGATTTAAACTTTTCTCCAATTGCAAAGACTAGGCATACATAGTAATTCTTATCAATGCATTCTTTAATTACATGAGTAATTAAAGCCAATGTATCATCATACAGAAATCAAATAAATAAACCATAGCAAGCTAAACTGTTTTGCTGAACAAATGCATATCCTATAATATTTTGGAAGATCATTCCTCTAAAGCTTAGTAAGCCTTTAAGGAATAGTATCAAGTGAGAGGCAGATTAAGAGAAAACTTTGGTTCTTTTTGCATTCATTTGTCTAAATATAGAAATGACAGCTTAGGAGAGTAAGTGGAGTGACTGAAGAAAATTAACACATCATTCAACCTATCTTTTAATAGAAAATTAATATTAGGAGAAGAGGAATAGTGGTTGCACAACAAAGTTGTAAACAATAATAAAGGCAAAATAAAAATCAAATAAATAGTACGAGATATATTACTGTTTCTTACATTTGAATTACATTGTCTCCTCAAAGCTGTCTAGGCTTAGATTACCTCCTAAAGTAGTACTCTTTTTTTAAAGCTGTTATGCAAGTAGTTATTTTGAGTAGTTGCTGCCAATATTTTGAGCAGTTGCTGCCAATGCAATGTTATTATGTGATTTTTTTTAGGATCCAAAGGGTTGAGTTCTGGTTACCATGGACATACATACAGAATAATTTAATTGTAACAACAAAGTTATTTTCCTCAACGCATACCCATCCTCATGCTGGCAGATGTAACTCTGGATAATTCCCATAAAATAAAAAAGGAATCCTTTATTCCTACTTCATTTTGAATCACCTTCAATACCCCTTGGCCACTATGAACTCAGCTAAACTGAAAGGATTATACAGGTCTGCGACTAAAAAGCTGTTTGATTATTTTCATCTAATTTCCATGTATTTTGGTGTGATGAAAACAAATAAAATATTGAAAAAACTCCTAGACGTCATGATTTGCCACAACATGCAAAATTGTCTTCAAATTTATCAAAAAAAATTAATTTTTGGTATTTTTTATATTATGGGTTTTTAACCAAATTTAAAGTCCAAATTACTATTAATTAATTCACATAAGTGCAATTCATGTTAGCTCGTCATTCTTCAACCGTTATGTTATGGCTACGCGAAAGTGTATTAATTTGCCAGACAGTTTCTGTTTCATCTCTGGTGAATATACAGTGTTGAAGCAACAGGAGAATATTACAGACTTTGTGAAAAAAGTATACTTTGCATACTTTGGACTACAAATTGGAGATCAAGATAAAGTTTGGGTGCCTCATAAAGTGTGCAAACGGTGTGTTGAGGACCTCCGAAACTGGTTCAAGGGTAAGAAAAAATCTTTCCTATGGTATGGCGAGAGCAAAAGAACCATAGTGATTATTATTACTTTTGTTTATGCGATGTGAAAGGGTTTAATTCCAAATGGAAGCATTCCATTTCATACCCCAATCTTCACTCAGCAATTCGTCCCATCCCCCATGGCACAGATATACCAGTACTGCTACCTTGGAAAAGATACCTAGCTCTGATGAAGGTGAAGTCATACCTGAACCAGATGATGAATCAAGTTCTGACTTTGAAGATGATACAAGACCAAATTGTTTTCTCAGGAGGAGATGAATGATTTGGTAAGAGACTTGAATCTTCCCAAAGATGCCGCTGAGTTACTCGGATCAAGGCTGAAAAGCAGGAATTTATTGTTGCCAGAAGTGTCATCTTCATGGTTCAGACCTCATGAAAAGGAGTTCGTTCCTTACTTCACCCAGGAAGACAAGTTGGTTTATTGCATCGATGTCGAAGGTCTGATGGGTCAATTTAAAATCCAATATGATTCAGAGCAATGGCAACTTTTTATAGATTCTTCAAAAAGAAGTCTCAAAGCAGTTTTACTCCACAATGGTTTTTAAGCTTCCATACCTGTAGGTCATTCCATACACTTGAAGGAAACCTATGAGAACTTGAAATTGGTTCTTCGTAAACTTAAATATGAAGACCATGGTTGGCAAGTGTGTGGGGACTTGAAGGTCTTGTGCATGCTCCTCGGGCAACAAGCTGGGTATTCCAAATACCCTTGTTTTCTGTGTCTATGGGATAGTTGAGACTGACAAAATCACTGGACCAAGAGTTGGCAACCGAGGGTGCTAACAGTTGGTGAAAAACTTTGGTACCTTCCCATAAAGGTCTTCTACCACCTCTCCACATAAAATTGGGATTGATGAAGCAATTCGTAAAATCACTTCCAAGAGATGCAGAATGCTTCAAATACTTGGTCACCAAGTTTCTATGCCTGTCGGAGGTAAAATTGAAGGAAGGTATGTTCGTTGGCCCAGACATTAGAAGGCTTACAGTTGATCAAGAGTTTGTCAATACCATGACGGATCCTCAAAAAGAAGGGTGGATTGCCTCTAAAGAAGTCGTACAGAAATTTTTAGGCAATAACAAAGATCATCACTACAAAAAGATCATCGGAATAATACTGAAAGCATTTCAAGCTTTAGGTTGCCTGATGAGTTTGAAAGTGCATTTACTCCAATCCCACTTTGACTACTTTCCTGAAAATTTGGGAGCTGTGAGTGAGGAACAAGGTGAACGATTCCACCAAGACATTAAAAAGATGGAAAGGAGATACCAGGGAAAATGGAGCATTATAATGATGGCAGACTACTGTTGGATGCTTCAGAGAGACATTCCAAATGCTACTCACAAGTGTATATGCACCAAGAGGAGCCTCACAAGGAAGAAGAATCGAGTTTAGTGTGTGTAGGTGAGCTCATTTCAGTTCAAAAAAGGATTTTCATGAAAATATAGTTACCTAAATTGTCAGGAAATGTGATGTCCTATGACAAAATGGAGGTCATTTTCGGATTCAGCGCACCAAAAATCATAAAGATTACATGGAATAACCAAAACAGCTCTCGAAAAAAAAAATTCTTGCAAACCTGTGCTTTTTGTGCAAAAAGCGTTGTACCATAATATTGGATTTTTGTGGATCACTCAGTTTTCTTTTTTACTAAAGAAAATGCTATTAGAACATAACATTTAATTTCTCCCAATATTAAAATAGTCATATCTGCTTAACCAATTGGCTTGAATGTCGCTATCAATGCACAAGAAAACCAGAGCCAAATCTCATAATTAAGCACAGTGCTTAGTAAATTTTAAATGAACGTGCACAGGATTGTATTTATTCTCACCATTGTCTCTTATTCACAATTGTCAGACAAATTGCTTTAAACATGTATCAATAAGTTATGGAAAGTGTTTATTCTGAAGAAATTAGGTTAATGTCTTCTTATCAGTACATGAGTAAAGGTTCTGACTAATGAACCCAATAGTGATTCATAGTGGTCATGCAATAAACTCTAGTAATTGAGATAATAAGATAATGTTTTGTATAAGTTGTTCCACAGAATTTTGTTAATTGTATAAGCATCATATCCCATTCTGCTATATTCGCCAACATTAAGTTCCCTTAAAATCAATATAAATATTATTGCTGGGCCATAACACTGAATTTTTGAATGCTTGTATTCTTCTTTTCTAAACCCTGGGTTAAAATGTTTTATGGGATCAACAGAGATATAAATGGAATCAAAATGGACTGCATAAATATCTCACCTTGCTTTAAATCAAGGCATAAATTCTATATATATTAAGGCTCTTACATTTGCTTACCAAATCATTCCAAAATGTCAATGTATAAGCAAAGGTGGTGGATGTGAAGTCCTTTTTCTCATTTCTTTTTTTGCTTTAGTCTTGTGTTGCATTGAGGAAGGCTAAAACCCATATGGAATCTTATTCTTTTTAAACAATATGATAACAACTCATGGTGCAATACACTCAGTTTGCAGTCAGGATCCCTTCAGGTTTCTTCTTAATCTCTGAAGGTTTGTTTACATTACAAAGTTTCAATGGTTATCTCAGAATTATTTCAGGGTTGTCATTCAGAGACAATAATCCCTGACTATACCCTCATGGAATTCACTGGACTGTTGTAGGCTTTGTGTTTCTTTATGGACTGTAGAATTGACCACTGCCCTGCACTCCCCAGGGATAAACTCTTTCTGAGGTAGGTGTTTGCCTAATCGTAGATGAGGTATCATAAAACAGACAGCCCTGATCGTACTAGAATCTGAGCTTTCTTTTACTTGCTTAAACTACAGTAATTCTCTGCATTATGATTTTAAAATCTAAGATACTAAAAAAAATCAGTATTTGATAGGCAAAGATAATTGGTTGTCTTGGGAACTGGTAAATCTAGTCTTTTGGTCATCTCTTCCATCGCAGCCTAGACTTTAGTCATCTTATCTTCCAACCAGAAATCCTGTAAGATTTCTCAACATAAATAAAACAGTTCTACATCAGCCTTCTCCAGTCTGATATCAACAAGATATGGGTATCGCAACCACCTAGAAGCAGCAGGATAGGAAAATTCCACCCCTGCTCTTTCTTTGCCTGTTAGCATCACACCCTTTCCCCTCATTTTCTGGCCCACACATCTTTCCCAGCCTTTCTGTGCTTACACCCATCCTGCCCCTCCCCAGCTTGGGCAGCACTCATATACTTTGGAGTAAGAGAAAGGCAAGAAATAAGAGAAATTTGATTGAGTGGTAAAGTATCTGGGAACAGAAGTGAGGAACAAAGGGCTTTTAATGGTCCTTGGGGAACATTTTATTTCATTCACACTCATGCAATTCCTTCCACATAATTGATCAAACATGTTGGACCAGGTCAATAATTGAAGACAGTTTAAAAACATGATTTATGCTATTCAATCATATACCAGTATCTATCCTACTTTGACTCTGCTGAAATAGGATTTTCAGGCTTTTATATTTCAAAAACTTGCAAAACAGATTTGAACAAGTTGATAATGGGTCTAAAGGGGAAAAAAAGTATACTCTACATCGTCAAAGACAAAATGCTTTTAAACCATACATAATGTTTCAAATTGACAGTAACTCTCCAACTTTATGTTACAACTATTCCAAAGCAGATAATGGTTTCTTTTTTTTAACAATAAGCTTCAGACTATAAATATTTTGAAGGCTCCTAAACCTTGTTTACTTTAGTATTCTAAATTATCTATAATATTTTAACATAATCCTTAATCTCATTTGATTAGTGTTATGATATGAGACTATTTATTTATTTAAAGTATTTCTTTTTTACCTTTGCTTGGTAGCTGACCCCTGTAAAGTGATCGGAAATATGTAATAATTAATATAGCATTATTCATAAGCTCCTTCCGCAAATAGCTATGACATTTAAAGTTCTTTGGCAGATTATATTGGAAATTATACGGTTGATAACCTATTGATATTACTGCTACTGATGTTTTAATAGAAAGTGGGCAATCAAATACAAGTATGGGGACTAATTCCAGAAAACCAGAAGTGGTAGAGCTACACAGAGTACCTAAAATAGGCCTGATGTAGGGGATAGTGACATTTGCTTATGGGAAGACCCATGCAGATGGTGATCTCTGGTGAGGAATATGCCAGAGTAAGAGCAGGCTCCATTAGTTTTCATGGAAATTCAGTCAGGTGGTATTTTGCTTTGTGGGAACCTTCTGTTTGTACAATTTCCTCAGCTCTCCCATTCCCCTAGGCAGTTCTTAAACACATATTAAGTTGTCTATAGATACCTTATCCAACTGTTGATTCTTGGTGTGTTTGGTCTACCAAGATGGAAATTTTAGAATTTGCACTCCCAATATATCTTAATATACACTGAGGGAAGCTACCAAGATCATTTTCATATGTCGCAAAACTAATTCCACAGGGCTCCAACTGAGACATTTGTGCTAATGAATGCCCCCGAAAGGACTTCCATAGGAAATTATCTTTGTGAAGCTTATGCATATCCTGCTGACTTAGTGAATTATGCACCAGGCACATTCTGATTTTGGCCCTCATGCTGTCTACTGAATATCTTTGAAAACTGTACCAGAGCCATGCCTTTAAAAAAAAACAGAGGAACAATCCAACCGCTTGCTAACAAAATTTGGTAAATCAGAAATGGGTAAAGTTTTAATAATATAAAGGAATTTTATATATCCATCATATTTCATTTTCTATTTTACTTTTTCCTTTTGGAAAAAAACTAGTCATCCATAGTCTGTTGAAGCAATTATCTCTATGATGTAATCAGTTTATTTGAAAGGACGGAGACTGATCTTTTGCTCACAGAACTATATTCTGAACATCTTCATATGACTGAGACTTTTGCTTGAAAATAGTGTCAATGAAACCAGACAGTCTTAACTTTTAATTATGGATTGTTCATAATTGGCTCTGTGAAGTTGATCTGAGCTGACTGTTCAGAATATTTAAGTTGCTTGAATTATTTTTAAAATATTCAACTAGGTTTTCTTGTCCATACTATATAAGAAAAACATTTCTAGCTTAACTATTTTGCATCCTGGTTTTTAAAAGTTAATTGCCATTTATTAAGTAAAAAATATTTTGCAACAGTTCAATTGAAATTGAACTACAGTTAAAGAATGAACATATTTTGTGTTGAGAGATTTATGGTCAGTTTTTAGAACTTTAAATAGCTCTTCTAATAGAAAGTATGAGGTGAAGAAAAGCAAGGAGAATGTGTGAATCTTAGAAACTTGAAGGCAAAAATTTGGCTACGAATTTTAGTTCAGTACAATTTATTGCTTGAAGCAGAGAAGAAAATGGTTGCACAACCTCTTGCTTAGTCAAATACTTTAAGATAGTAATCCATCACCCACTTCAGTGGAGTAAATTCTATTGGATTCCAAAGGGATCTCAACATAGAATTGTTGGATGAGACTACAATTCTAAATGTATGTTCTCAGAAGTAATCTAATTAAAGTCATTGGGATTTATTTACGGGTAGACATTACAGAGTTACATTATACAAAGTCTTGTTCAGACATTCATTTCTGCCTTTATCTATCCTTTTCATTATCTGAAACAGGCTATTTCATCATGTTCCTATGCAATACCATGTCACCTGATGAAGTTATTTTACATGGATTGTTATACATAGGTTAATTAGTTTTTGCAGCTTTTGTGGGACTAATTAATCATAGGAAATTTACCTTTGGGGAAGTTCATTTTGCTATGTTTTCTATCAAATCAATCTCATAATAAATGGTCTTCCCTATACAAATTTTAGGTACATAGATCGTTCTGTTGTATTAAAATGACAGCACATTATATTTGGTCAAAATAGCTATTTTGAACTGTCACAGAAGATGTATGACTTGAATAATTCATTGTGCCAGTTAAGCACCAAGATGGATCATTAGATTGCACCAGGGCAAGAGTTACTATCACTTGATAAAAATCCCATCCCCCTGCTTAGGGGGGCATTGTTGTGGTTCAGACTTTGTGCCAGGCACTGCCTCTCAGCCCTAGGGAGAACTATTGCTGAAAATATGACCAAGAAAACTGCTTACTATAGATTAGTCCATGTAGTCACCTGTAGTAAACCCTAATTGAAAAGTGCATATACACCCCAAAAAAGGCTACTGTTATTTTGCTGGATTATTTTATTTTGGAACTGCAGTCAGAGTGACTCATTTGATGGGATATAGGAAAAGAAATGGCAAAAATATAATACTGTTCTTATGTGTTGAAGTCATACGACTGAGTATTTAGTCTTGAAGTTACTGTGTGTTTTATGTTGTTCAAGTTCTGCATGGACCACAAAGCTCAAAGTGAACATTTTAAACAAGACTCAAAGCAACCTATAAAATGTGGGTCATCTTTTTTGTAGAAGTTAGAAATTGGAACAAAACTGATGTTCAAAGACTTTATTGTTGAAGTACCAAAAGCCTCTATTCAGGCAATATATTACATAAATACAGTATCAATACTGTTGGAAATATAAACGTACCCACAAAAACATTACTAGACTACAGTAAGTCAGATGACTAAGAGCTGACAAACAGCTGACCAAAAGGGCAATATGATTTGAGGAGATTGTTATGGACATCAATCAAAGAAACTCTTAATAGCAGTTGACAGAAGTTAATTATAGATTGCTACAGACATAAATTATGTAACAGCAGTTGACAGTGGTTTTTTATTTTATTGTTGGCCTCCTTTACATATCATGGTTAATTTCAAAGAAAAATCATATGTGATGAATCATCAGGGATTAGTAATTTATTTATTTTTTTAATCCTTCAAAAGTGAAAATTTTGAAGATCCGTGGCTTGGGGGGAAAATTATTCTTACAATTTAATAGTTGGACTGATAACTCTCTCTCTCCCTCCCCCGCCTCCTCCTCCTCTTCACCACCCCCTTGAAAAGACTTTCCTGAAAGTCTTAATAAAGTTTCAATGAATCTAGTACAGTGTATGTCATGTTTACTATAATGGATCTCAAGGTAAAATTACCCTAGGTAAGGTAGAGTAGAACTCAATGATCTAATCTTCTTGAGCCTCTGGCATCATTTAAGTATTTTGGTGTATGGCATTAGTGTCCAGCCAACCTGCCCATTTATTGTAGCCTGATGTCTGAGGAATGCAATGTAGACTAATCCATTTGATGAGCCTATGCTGGGAAGGTCTTCTAAAAACAACCAGAAATAAAGCCAATATTTATTATGAGACTGATTGAAATTGAAATGGGGTATGGGGCCTAGGGTGCCATGGGGAATCTCTGCCATAAATATGATGCCATCCTGCACGTGGGAAAAGCAACAGACAAATCTTCTAGGTCAAGGAAAGCCATATGGTAATTCTAATTTTATATAACATACAACAATATGAGTTGTGAATTATATGTAAGCATGTTATGCATGTTGCTTTCTTGCCTTTTAAAAGTCGTAAGATAAAGTAGGGGGAAGAAAACAAAATGAAATAGTATATGACACATGATGGGCTTCAAATACATTAAAGTCATGTGGTGAAATGTTGGCACATAGATTAATAAATATGATTGAATACATTGAATAAGAACATATTTGAAATAAGTTTGCACTGGAGCATTTGCAGGCTGGGGTTGATGGATGCTGTGGTGGATTCCTTTTGCTACATGCATATTCGGGGTCATCAAACATCTCTCCCCTCCTTTCAATGGAATTGGCAACGAAGTGTATTAATAGAAGTACGAATTCTGTACGTCCTATCGACACTGACATGCACACCTGAAAATGCATAGCGAGAATTCTACCCGAAAAGCAACCAAATGTTTACAGCTGAAACATAGCCCTCTGGTGAAGCTGCGAATAAATTCAAAGCAAAACCAGCCCTTGGTGAGTGGCTTGCGGGTGGGAGGAGTTCCCATGGCAATAGAAGAGAGTTGGCATGACTGATATCAGCCGCGTCCCCCAAAACAGGCTAAGCGGGACCCAATGGAGGGGTTCACGCGAGGAGACCACGCCAATGTCCTCCTCCCGTCCCCGCAACGCTGCGAAGGGAACTCCCGCCCGCACTGCAAAGCCGCAGCCCAGTGCAGCACCATTCCCCTATTGACAGCTCCTGATAGCGAGAAGGGGCGGGCGGCGGGCGGGGGAGGACGAGAGCCAACCGGCCAACCAAACCTGGAAAGCGCTCGAGACTGATACCCTCCTCCTGCTCTCCAGATCCAGCTACGACTTGGATTGGCTAGGCCTGGCTATCAATCAGGTTAGCCAGCCGGCTTGCTAAATGGGTGGGTTAGGCTGAGGGATTTGCTCTTCAGCCTCGGCAGGAACGGCGGAAAGTGGGTTCCTTTTTTTTTTTTTTTTTTGCATGCGTGGGGGAAGTAAGCGAGCAGCACCTGGCCGTCGCGTCAAAAGAAAAGGAGGAAGAGATGCCCTCGGCGGGAGAGAATTGCCACCCATGCAGGACGCTCAGATCAAGATCGCTCTTTCGTTTCCCTAAGCAGTGAGTAGCCTGTGAAAGAAGGGAGGGGAGCGCTAGCAAATGCATACTGTTTGCTCACGCTTCATCCTCCCAGTCAAATCCCAGCCAGCCAGCTCTTTCCCAGTTGCAGTTTTTAACTCAGGCGGTCAAAGTTGGGTGGTGGGAGCGGGTCCTGTCCTGCCATCCAGCGCATTGAGTTGGATGGACATGTTTTTCTTCACAGCTCCACCCTGTAGTCTGCTTACCTCCCTCCGGATCACAGGTGAAAATGAACTTCAGCTTTCTGGGATGATCTGACTTGGTCCTTCGCTCCCACCCCTACCCCGTTTCCCTTCCCTCCTGTTTCTTATCTGCAATGCTTTGGAAAAGCAAGAACCAGAGGCTGACGTCTCACCCAGCATGAAGAGGTGCAAGTCAGATGAGCTGCAGCAGTTAGACGGGGACTCTGCTGGGACAGAAGATGCCCTCCTTCTGCCAACCATGGATGCTAAGCTTGGGGACTCAGCTGCTGCTCCAGTGGATTTGGGTGTCTCCAATCCAAACCCAGCTCCACATCCTGCTACCCGGAGCAAACCTCCTGATTTAAAGGTATTTTTAAAATGCTTTTTAAAAATGTATTTGGCTGGACTAAAGCCCGAACCCCCAACTGGAGGTGTATAAATTATTGACAAGTGCAAAAATGTCACAGGTGCTACATTCGCATATACTTATTTTTAAAGATGCACCAGTCAAGGCAATCGTACTATCCAGCTTGCATGACAAGTTACCAGTGCTGAGTTTTCTTGTGGTCATATATGTTCATTGTTAAATAATAGACTTCCTTTAGTTTGTTGCCTTTGCCATGAACAATATAAATAAAATATATTCTATAATAGTGTGGTGGTTGGGGAATCTGATTTGATCATATTCAATGACATTTTAAGTTGACAGTTCACACCATTATTTTTGCCTATTATATCTTTAGGCTGCAGTTCCATACCCGAAAATAAACCCCAGTGAGCCCATTGGGACCTAAATGTAAACAGACACTGTTACAGAGTTATATTGCTAGTTCTAAATTTTATCTAGTAATTCCTTGACTGCTATTTACTGTGGGTAGAGAGTAAATACAAGTTACTATGTAAAATTTAATAAAGTAACACCCAATTTAGTGAAAATTTAGGCAGCTTGTTAGCCAACATTATGCAATTTCATCCTCGTTTTGTTAGAGATCATTGACTATCAAAAGATATTGATCTTAACAGTAGACATCGTTATAATAGGATAATGAATATAAATGGGTCAGTAGAAGTGATCAAGTGTGGATATGATTATTTTTCTTTATTGTGGAGTATGATTTAATGAACTTGATATAATTTATCTGAACAACTGCAAAATATACTCAAATTATAAACTATAATCTTATTCCCACATAATATACAATATGATATAGATTCTTTCAACAATGGTTTACACAATTAATGATTGTGTGATAATGATATTTGTATGGATTATTTATTACTTTGGAGTTTAAGATGTTCCCAAAATAATTTCCCAGATGGGTCCTTATCATTAACAGTGAATTATTTTTAATAAAATCAGACTAAGCACTGTTTGTTAATCTAGTTAGTAAACTGGTTTGAATATAAAAGTTATAGGTTACATATCGAGTCCTGTTGTAAGTTTGTCAACCCATTTGTAACAATAAAATTCCCCTTCATGTAACCAGGCATGAAACCTTTTATAAGTTAGAAGAGCATTCCTGCTGCTTTTCTTTGAGACTTTAATGAGCCATAAATGACTGTTTCGGGGCACAACCAGATGGTTGCATTATGATATTATTCCTGAATCAGCAGAAAACTATGCCAGCATAAATTGTGCTGCCCTGAACCTTATCCTGTCTCAGGAAAGAGCCAATTAGTGGTGCCAACATTAAAAACATTTATTGCAGGATGGGTTAAGGAAAATGATTGCTGGATTCCCCTAACTACTTTCCCCCTTCCGGCTGAGCATCATTTCCACAGATGAGGTGGGGAATCACTGCTAATCACTCTTCTTAACCTATGGTAGATTAGGGGTGGGCAAGTGTAGAAGATGCCTAGGATGAAAAGTTTGGCTATCTTTCAAATTGCTTGAGTGACAGGTTGCTGATATAGAAGAAAGCTTTTGAGGACTATCATGGCTTTCCTTATCTTCCACCATACCTCAGGCCTTCTGGTGCCTGTGATCTGTAACATGGATAAGATGGGATCAGGTGAAGCAAGAAAAGGACAATGAATAAACAAGCAACTTCCATTCTCAGCTAGTGATACAAGGGAAGATTATTGGTGACAGAACTCAGAAAAAACCCGTCGAATGGTCAAACAGCACTGCTGGAAACACGCAGGAAATAAGGACAAGACAGTAATATGCAATGGACAGTATCTGTCTCTTTTTCGCAGTTTAAATTGACCCTTAGTAAAACATAGCATTACACTCTATTAAAAGATCGCTAACCCCATTGACAGATCTAAGTCTTTTTCAAAAGAGCACTGAATCTGTACACAATAATGAGGTCAGATGAAAGTGTCTCTCAGACATTACATGGAAAGTCCCTCTGAGGAATCTGGTATCTTCTCCAATTCACGCAAAAATGACCACAAAGGACAATGCTCAGCATCTAGAGGAGTAGGGGGTATGCCTCTAGCAGTGCAAAATGGCCAATAGGAGAAGAACTGATCCCCAGCCCATACCACTTTATTAATCATATAGCTGATTAAGTGTGTTAAAAAGTATCCCCAGCAAAAATTGTGTTGAAAAGAGGGAGAACATGTTTTAAACCTTGAACATCTGAAGTTAACATTAGACAACTAGAAATGAGACCAAGGGAAACTAATGAAGTTGTTGCGTGAACAAAATGGGGTACCTGGGTAGGTCAGTGTGCCATTAGGGGGTTAGCCCCAAGGTACAGGGCTCAGATGGGTCAGTAATTACTGTAGACACTTTTGCAAAAATGGTACAACTGTACATTAATTATTTTACTTGGTTTTTATCTTTGCCCAAGATGTGGGTTGGCACATTTTTGTTTCGTCTTGTGGAACCTTGTTTATTACATCTTGAAAGCTAATGAAATTTCTGAAGACATTTTATAATAATCCTATTCTCCAGCTGTTCTTTTATTGGTTGAAAACTAGGGAAAGAAATAGAACAGTAAATTAAAATATATAAATTATATTTTTTCTACTGTCTAAGATGAACAAAACACCAGATATAGCTTCTCCATCACTGTTCTATAATTCTTCGGCTCCCATCTCATTTATGATTCCCACTTCCATTTAAATGGTCTCCCTATGAGAAATAAATTGATATTAAATTATCACAAATCACTAGGCCCACACCAATACATACATGTAACTTTGTCTTTTTAAATATTCCTGTTGGGTTTGTATGACCCTGGATTATGGGTTTTTTTATATAAAAGCACTACTGATGTGAACATACAAAAATATTTTTCAGTCGTGTCTCATGCTTGGCATCTCTAAGTTTTTTATGTACTTGTCCATCATATTTTTTAAAAATGTTAATTCTACTCATGTTTTTCAGAACAGTTGTAGTCTTTCTACATTTATATTTACAGCCAACAAAAATATGATTTTTTTTAAAAAAAAATGTAAGGACACATTTGAACAAGATGCACCCAGTATATAACTTGTTGAAATGTAGCAACTGGTGAGCGGATCAGCCAGAGGTGTTACTCTCTTCTGATAGGATTAAATATGGGTGAGATAAAAAAAGTGTCTTGTCTAAGGAAGTATTATAATCCCAGAACAAGTATATGCATACTTTTAATATTAACACTATGCAATTTATATACTGCTCTTTATCCCGTGATTACAGAGGGGTTTACAACTTGAGAGACCGCCTTCTGCCGATTACCTCCCTCCGACCGATAAGATTGCACAGACTGGGCCTCCTCCGAATCCCATCCGCCAGTCAATGCCGACTGGCGACTACACGGAGGAGAGCCTTTTCTGTTGCAGCTCCGACCCTGTGGAACGATCTCCCCGTTGAGATCATCACCACCGTCCAGGCCTTCCGCGTAGCCCTTAAGACCTGGCTATCCCAACAGGCCTGGGGATAAGTCTCTAATTTGCCCCACCCGAGTGTTGAATGTTGAATGCAAGTTGTGTTTTTATTACGTTATTTATTTTGTTCACATATTGTTTGTTTTGAATTGCACCCCCTCCCTAATGATTGTAAGCCGCCCTGAGTCCCCTCAGGGAAAAGGGCGGCCTATAAATCCAAATAAACTAAACTAAACTAAACTAAACTAATAAAGAAAAGAAATTTGAATAAAATAAATTTAAAAGAGTCCAATAAAAAGCAGACAGTACTAAAGGCATCAGAAGGAACCAAGGCCCTGATAAGTTTATCAGATAGGATAAAATTGTACAGCATGCTATTTCATGAATTTAACTGCTGTGTTTTATATTTCCTAGGAATTGAAAAATTACTAGCACTGTTAGCATTCAGAAAAACGCGAGGAAATTTCAGTTGTGATGTGCTGAAAATATTATATTAATCACAGTATATGAAATACAAGTGGTTTAAAAAGAAAATAACTTCCATGCAGATATAGTATGTAAATAGATACTATGACAAAAGATGGAATGCTATTTTCCCTGGAAAGAAGAAAAAGTGTTTTTCTTTTCAAAACTCCTTTAGCCAGGATTCTCAAACTTTGCAGCATTATGATGCCCTAAAATGAGAGGTGAATTTGTGAAACTGTTTAATAAAAAAATCAAGGTAACAAATAAATAAGAAATGCTATAACTTATAAAGGACTAGACCAATGGGTTTCAGTACTGTATCTGTCAACCCCAGCCAGAGCTTTGCTTCCTGTTTTATGTCAGTTTCTGTTTCTGTTTGCTTTGTCTAAGCAAGCCTGATAAACTTTAAAAGGTTTTTGTGACGCCCACCTTGAGTTCAGCTATGAACTATGGTTTGTTTAATCATGATTTACCGAACAACCAAAATTATCTGTTCATTTGACAGATAGCCATAAGCTGTGAGTCTTAGAAGAACCCCAATTGCATGCCAGTGTTGAATGGGTATTATATGCCCATTGACGATTAAGGATGGAAGATCTCCAGAACTGGGGAATTCAGATATCTGCAGCCACTCAAACTTGTCAGGACTCTGTTCCTTCTGTTCCAGGCAATCGATAAATGAGGGGCTCTTTAGTTATTCTATAGATAGATAGTACTTGATTGGTATTCCCATCCTCTATGTTATCATTTTTTTCTGCCTAACAATTCAAATAAATATTGAAAAAACAAGGTTGGCCCATATGGAAACTGGAAAGGATGACAGAATCTGAAGTAAAAGGGACCTGAAGATAAGGGATTTACACAACTCACCTCCAGACAAGATGGGTGGCACACAAATTTAACAAACAAACAAACAAACAATTGTATGGCTTGGGGAGCCTTAGTGGCATAGTGGTTAGAATGCAGTATTACAGGCAAACTCTGTCCATAGCCTAGAGTTCAATCCTGGCAGGGCTTAAGGTTGACTCAGTCTTCCATCCTTCCAAGGGCGATAAAATGATGACCCAGATTGTTGGGCACAATAGCCTAATATTGTAAACTGCCAAGGGAATGCTGTAAATCATTACGGAGGAATCTGTAAGCGCTATTGCTATTGAATTATAAATCAGGACAGCAGTAAACCATCTAAAAGTATCTTCAAGATAATCAGTCTATAGGTTGCCATACTCTGGATCCCACTAACAGAATTCAGCTGCATGGACACATTTCAGTGGTATGATTATGATCTGGATGATTTAATATGTTTTGGAATGGCTTTAAAGAATGGAATGGGGATAGCTTGTCTTCAGAAAACCTCATATTCCCATTTCAATCTTAAAACTGCTCACCCTCCTTCCAGCCAAAAGGTAGGCAAAAAAGAACCACTTGTATTCCTGTTGGTGATGTGACACAACCCTAGCAGTTCTCTAAAAGGTTGGGAACTTGATTGCAGGGCTTCGTCTTTCAAACATTGTCTATTCCTGTGGTAGGATTTTAATTTGTTTTAACATGTTGGGACAACAGGCCACAGTCTAAGAGCAGTTGATTATCATCCAAAGGATGAATTTATTAAGATGAGATTTTATAACAGCCTTTTCAAACTAGTGTTTACCAAGTTATTGAGTATATTACACTACACGTCCCATTATGGTTGGCATAGCTATTGGTTATGTCCATTGCAGATAATAGGGATTATTATAGTAGGAAAATGTTTACCTTTCAACATAAGACATCAAGGTAACACAAATTGTAGGTAGTCCTCATTTAGTACCACAATTGGGACCAGCAACCTGGTTGTTAAATGAGGTGGTTGCTAAGTGAAACCATGCCTGGGCTTATCTTTCTTCAGCTTTCCTTTGCTTTACAGACCTGTGAAGGTGATAGTCCAAGGACTGGCCATAAAGTTACTCTTTTTTTTTCACCATTGTAACTGCAACACTTGCTAAACAAGGCAGTTGCTAAATGAGCACATGGTTTCATTTAGCAGCCCCTTGATTTAACAATTGAGTTGCCAGTCCCAGTAGTCACTAAACAAGGACTATCTGTATTGATAAATATTTCTCTTCCAAATGTGTAGATAAGGATTTTGAAAGAGAAGATATATCACAAGAAGCCTTCTAGCCCAAAGTTCTTCTTCTATTTCATGTTAGGTTCCATTTATGCAGTAGTCTACTACTATGTTAAGGACTGTCACATGTCACAAGGCAGCCAGTAGTTTTCCACTTAATGCTATAAATTATAACACTGGACTTTATCAATTCAGGATTTCAGTCAATGCTAAGTTGATTTCTGATTGACTGCTCACTCATTATTCCTCCTTTTGCCTACAGATTGTCAGATATTTTCATGTAGTTTTTCTCTGAGCATATTTTTGAATAGTAAACTTATATAAGCATGTCATGTACCTGTCACTGCTTTCTAACGCCATACAGTTTATAAAGATAAATGAATTATAATATACTCCTGTCTCTCAAAATCTACAGGATTGTTTAAAACTGCTTTAAAAATATGCATCAATCTTTTTGACCTTATGAGAGAAAAATTTTAAAATGATGTCCTTCAACAGTAATATTATTTAGCAGATCCTTTAGAGAAAGAATGCATTGAAAGTGATGATCAAAGATAATTTAACACATGCTTATTTTTATACATTTGTGAACAATAAAATTATCAAAACTCATTCATATCAGAAATCATCAGGATAAGACATGGTCAAAGGATATTTCAGAGATAAGATACATAAAACTCAAGTAATAAGCAACCCACAATATTTAAGCAATAGTAAAGGTCAGTTTTCCAGAAAAATCAGTTACATAAGCCACTGCTAAGAATATATAAGGCAAGCTTGTTGCTGATACTGTTCTAGGACCTGACTCATCATAGCTACCGTAGATGCTTTTATACAGGAAGTCTTTTAGCATTCACCTACATCCAGGTGGTGTTAATTGCCCTGAAACTGAATCTAGAACTACTTGGGAGGAATTCCCAACTTCCATGCAGCTCTTCCTTGGTCGAGTGATCTTCTGTCTCCCTCGTCTCTTTGAATCTCAGTCAGGTACAAGTAGCTCTTTTGTGGGTTTGGGTATATGCAATTTCATCAGAGATGTAATTAATCCAAGGGGGGAAGCTAAAACATGGTAGGACTGAGTTCTGTCATGATTCTGCTGAGTCAGACTTTAAAATGAATGAGCTACTTCTCCTCCTCTAGTTATTCATCTCAGATCATGATTGTGATTGGATAAGGAAGTCATGACATGCATTGTCTTCAGCCATCTAGAGTGCCCCATCATAAGATTTGCAATTGTATTTTGATGCGAGTTTAATCAGCTATGAGGTTCTGGTAAATGTACTGACATACAATGAAAGCCAACTGAAACGGGGTAATATTTGCTTCCTTTCCCTTTCTGGAGCCAGGCTGGGAATTCTCTTTTTTGGAATTTATCACTTGAGGTCAAAAAGTGGAAATTCATCTTGTATCACTGTTTTAAATAGTGTATACATGTCTATGTTTGCAAGACTCTCAAGTATAACCAAGGTTTTTCTGAACCCATTTTTAAAGATTATGTGAAACATAAAAATCTTTTTTTCCCTTGAGACTCGCATCACTGTGAATAACCATTTATACTATACTTCATTTACTTATGCAACCAAACCCAGTTTGAAGGAATATTCTGTTGACCTGTTCATGTGCTTATGCTTCACTTAACCATGTTGTTTACTCAGATTCAAGGAAAAAAGAGACCTCATGCACTTTTGAGGTACAAATGTCCAAAAGACTGCATTCAGAATTGAGTCCCCAGTTAAATCAAAATATTTGGATTGTTAGGTTTTATTTTAACTCAGCTAGCTTGTGTCTCATGAACCTGGAATGGAGTTTAAAGTGAAATGAATTCCATTTCCAGCTTTAATACATGAAGCTAAAGCATCAATTCATTTCCATTGTTTTTTTTTCCTTTTTATCCATGTAGGCAACAAAATGGAGGCAGAAGGAGGCAAAGTTGCCAATACCCTCCATATGCAATGGCTTTGACCGCAGTTGGGTCACCATTTTGATCCTCCCCCACCCCAACTTGGAAATAAAGAGTGATTAGATGGAAGAGAAAATAGGACATAAACCTAGATGTTGTTTTGTGGTTGATAAAGGAAAGTGTGACTTTTCCCCATTGTCTAATATGAATTACCAGGTGCATAGCAACCCTGTAGTATCAATATAAACAGACATGGCTTAATCTATCATAAGAACATAATCAGGCTAAGCCAAGCCTGCTTCTCCCAATAATACAGTTATTGTACCTATTGTAAAGTAAAGCCAACAAAAGCCAACTCATTCAACTAAAAATATATTCTGCTTTTTACTTTAGTTGTACTGTAATTGGTTCCCTAAATTGATTGAAGGCAGCTGTTGTCTTGCTGGGATATTCTTTAAAGATGTCCCTTGTGAATCACATTGCTTGCTCAATTCTTCCTTGAAAACCAGAGAACTTGTGAGGGGGTTTAAAGGGCCACTGGAAAAGAGAGGAGGCCTGAAGATAATAATCTGAAGGTAGAGAGAATCGACAGTATGTTATTTTGTAACTTTAAACATTTCTGCTACCTTTTGGTTTTGAAGATAAATGAAAAGCTATTGGTATTACTTTCATTTTACTTCCATTTACTATGTCTTCTTCCTTTATTTTCCCATCACTTTATCTTTTCCCCTTTGCTTTATGTTTCTTTTGTATCTTTTAAAATGCTTTTTAGGTTCTATTTGTTTTCTTCCCTCATCCACAATTGCAATAGAATAGGTACAACAAGTAACTGGATTAGAGTTGGTGTGTGATATGCCAGGATGTATATCTTTGTGAGGCATAAAAGATACCTGTATGTAGAGAAAGCTTGTGTGGGTTCATTTATCAGTACTGTAATTCTGCCTATTTCAATGGACCTTATCCTATATTTGTATGCTAGCATTGTAATTTTAAGAATAAAAAAAAAGAAAAGTGGTAAATGGGAGAGGAAGCAGAAAGTGTGGATGGATACAAAATAAGTTATATTCCCAGTAATTGTGTACAAATGGGGATTCTAAATAAGTATACTACACTATTTTATATCTGATGGTCCTGTCCTATAATAACATAATCATCAAAACACATATTTTACTATTTTAATAGAATGACAAACTGCTGCATTTTTAAGAAATTTAAAAAGCCTGGGAGTAGAATTTAATTACAATCAATAAAATACTTCTTACTACAGAATAAATGAAGATATTTTGAAGTTTTGTATGTGGACATTAGATCCACCATGTTCTGCTTTATATGCGTACAATTTGCTTTTTAGTCTTCATTCATATTTCTGTGAAATTGAAATCTTTTGGAGATATGTTTTCTGTTGTGATGTGCAGCTTTCACGTTTGAAGATTGCTCTGGCTCCACGTAGTGTAAATACTAAATGCTTGCAATTATGTCTATCCCACTCTTATTTGTCTTGACTGTAGCATTGCATAGCATTTTTTCATAGCATTGCTTCTATCCCTAAATCCCTCCAACTGCTCACTCCAGAACAGCAGAATACATTGAGCTAATCTATGCTGCCCCCTCTGGGTGACCAGTAGGAACTTGATAAAAAATGCATTCAATTGGTACTCTACTCAAGCCACTGTCTGGCTTTGAAGCAGCAAAAACAAAGAAACAAAGAAAACCATCTCCCTTTCCCTCAACCCCAGAAGGAAACTCCCCACCAATACATATTTTCACTACACATTGTGTGCATTTGGCTGGCCATTTACAAAAACAGAAAAGGGACACAGTGGCCTTGTAGTAAAAATGCTGGGCTGTCAACCAGAAAATTGGCAGTTCAAGACCCAAGTGTATGGATACACTGCCAGCCTAGCAGTTTGAAAGCATGCAAGTGCAAGTAGGTAAATAGGTACCACTTTGATGGGAAGGTAACAGCACTCCGTGCACCTTGCCATATGGTTATGCTGGCCTTATGACTCCGGAAGCTTCTTTGGACCACACTGGCTAGGAAATGGTGAAGAGCACTGCCCCCTAAAGTTGGACATGACAGAACAGGGGAAACCTTTACCTTTTACAAAATGTTTGTGAAAGGATGATTTGCCTGGATTCCCATCATCACTTATCACTTCTACAAATTTATGGAGGTTTGTTATCAATTTTGCCACCATGTATTTTTTAGCATCTGTAACCACAGTGACTGAGTGAGGAAAGGGGATGATTGTGAAAGTATTTCTATACCACCATCCTTATTGGGACTCTTGGAATAACCAAAATTCCTTCCCAGAAAAGGGGGAAATATATTTAAAAATCTAAGCAGTCTGGTGCTTAATGTGCCTACCCCTTCCCTGCCAAAGAAAAGTGGGAAACTGATATCGCCCTATTCACGCTCATCCCTCAAGCCAGCATTCACTTTAACAGGATGGTTGATGCTGGAAAAACATACTTCAAATATGAAATTCAAGAGCTTCATAGAGCTTTTGAGTTGCAAAACAAAACAAAATGTTTTTTGTGATTTGGATTATGCTGCAACTCAGCTAGAAATATATCCACAGCTGCCAAATCCAGTCAATATTATGGACTCATAGAGATCTGGATGGGCATTTGAATTATTACAGCTTCTTCACATGGAAGTATCTACTAGATGTCTTTTTCCTTGGCAGCAATAGAGGTTGAACCTGGGCACTTAGCTACATATTATTTGTATTTCAGCATCATGTGAACAGTTCCACTCTCACCTACATCCCAGCTATTCCCCCCTCCCCCCCAATTATAAAAAGGGTTATTATAGAAAATCTGCAGAGTAGAGTTCAGTCCTTGTTGCATAGCTTTCAGGCTTTAAAGTTCTGCTAAAACATTAGGAATAGTGAAGGATCTATTCTATAGCATTTTCATGGATGGAAAAATAAGAGTTCAGTGCTGCATGTTTACTTTTTTTAAGGTAGGTCATTCAGTTATAAGCAAGGTTCTTATCAGGGCGGTAGACTTGGAAAAAGCCCTGGCAAGAGCAACAGCAGATAGATGACTTGATTTTGCCTAGGACGATTTGAAAAGATGGTGATTATGAAGTCAGCAATCATTATTTAAGAAGAATAGAAAGAAAATTTGGAATACACAGTCGGCCATTTATTGTAATAGGATTTAAAAACTGTGGAAAATTAGTTCCTAACTACTGGAACGCAGCCAAGTTCTTACTGATAAAAATGAGTTTTGACAATGTTTTTCTCCCAGGTGCAGTGGCATATTCTTGTTTTTCAAATAGCATTGCATCTGCCAGGAATATTTTTCTACTGTACTATTGCTATTTTATAAAGGGATAATTGCAATATTATGGTTGCTACATGGATTTTATTTAGTTCTTGTGAGTTTGGTGTAGCTCCTGAAGTGGAGGATTCTCCCCCCCCCACCACCACCACCACCCCGCTGCCCCCCAGATATGCATCTCAGTGCCATGGGGCCAACTCAGTGGTGGGTTCCAGATCCATTGCAGCCAGGACCTGGTGCTCCTAGCAAGCACCGGTACGTCCGTACTGGAGCGTACCAGTCGTATCCAGCCACTGGGCCACCTGTAGAATTTATTTAATTTCTTTCTATTTTGCCCCTTTTGAATTTCCCAGAAAACTGATACAGGTTGCAAAAGCCCCTTCTGTTTCACATGCTTTAGTTAGACCCCATATAAACTGTTCCCTGGAGATGGGGAGTTGCAGCAAGAACTTTAAACCCATTGCACTAAGACGGGAGGTTAAAACTAAAATGAATAGACCCTGAAGGCATCTGGAAGAGGAAGTTAGAGACTTCCAGTTTCTTACCTCCCAGGCTTAGTTATGCTGCTGCAGCTACATATATATATATATATTTCTTTCTATAAATGTTACTTTACCAAGTGAATAAATAGTAAATTATAGTCTCATGTCTTTTTCTTTTGTTGTATTCCATAGTATTCCCTTTCTGCAGCAAGGTTGTGATTGAAGACTTTTTTTTTTTTTTAGCTGTCAAAAAATGCTGATGTAGTTGCATCCTTCATTTTATTTTATGGAGTAAAAGACAATATAATTTCATCACTGTCCATACAATTTCAGAATTTCATACAAACATCTTTGTTTTCCTTGCTTAAGGTCAGTTTTGCGAAGATCCTGTTCTTCATGAGGCATATGATTATAATTATTCTTTGTAAGCTGAGCTTTTAAAGGAAGAAAAAAACAGTCCTGCAGTTATAATGGGCTCCAGCATTTCTCTCAGGGTAAAAAAAGGATGTTAATTAATTGCTTTCCCGATCTTTATTGAAGTGGGCATTGGAAGCTAAAGTAAAGATAGTAAAATGTCATTAGGAAGTTGTCAATTTCTTGCTTTTTTATTTAAAAAAGCCCACATTTTTGGAGGATACATTAATTGAAATTGTGGAATGTGGGGAAAGCAAGTCCCCCCCCCCCCCCGTTGTAGACATATACAAAAATCACTCCTTTGGATATAATATCAAATAAAAGAACAATGCTTTATTATTTTCAGTAGGAATGAATTTTCTTTCTGGTGCTAATAACATTGGAGAGGGAACTATTTTCATTGGGAACACAATAGAGATTTCCCCTTTCTTGATTAAGATTGCAAACTCTTCGTGATTATTATTACAAAAGCTAAAGAATTTCTCCAAGCTGCATTTAATATCAAATATAACATGGACATAAAGAAGCCAATCTCCAGAAAATTCCATTCGTCAGTCTTCTATTCCTTTTTTCAATTCCATAACCCAATTTCTGATATGGAAATTGCTATTTCAGAATTGTAGAATATAGAAAATATTTGGTGTTCATAGAATTTACACTTGTCAGTGAGATTCTCCCCCCCCCTCCCCAGGATTCCTGATATCTCTTCTACTAAATTAATTTGTAGTGAGAAAAACTACTTGCACACATCAGAGATTTTCATACAAAAGAAGAACAATTCATGTAGCCTAAAACCTGTTTCTAGAATGAAATAGCAGCAGGAAGCCCACAAGCATGATTTAAAAATAATAGCAGTTTTCCAATAATGTTCCCTTGCTATTAGTATTTAGAGATATAGGTCCTATTATTCTGGAGGATAGATAAAGCTTTCATTATTGGTTATCATTAATGCCTTTATTAATTGGTCTTGTTTTCTTTTAAAAGGCATTTAAGTTAATGGGACCCTCTCTATATCTTAGGTTAGAGAATTCCAAAATCCAGTTATGTACTGTATGCATTTCAGTGCAGTGCAGGGATCTGTCCAAAGCAATTTTGATTGATTGGATTCAAATATCTCATTAAGCTATGGTGAACTTAATCAATATTTCTCTGCTTTTTTTCTGCTGCCCATTACTTCCTTGCCGTCTTCTCTCTTTAGTGGACTGACTGTTTCCTTGAGTTCTTTCTTTGGTTATGTTTGACTTTTGTTGCAAGTCTTTATTCATTCTGAGCCTTCGTTTTCCTGACTTTGTCTGTCTGTCTTTGTCTTTGTCTGGCTATATGCTGATATTCCGCCTTAGATGTTTGTGCATCCATATTGGTTTCTTCTTGGATTTCTTGTTTTTCTTTTTCAGTGGTATTGTGCTGAACTGAGATTTCATGATCATATTTCCTGACTAAAGAACAATTGGCTAGATTATACTAATATCATGAACCAAAGCTAAAAAAATTATATTATACCTTAGGCTGAAGAGTGAATCCAGCCATTGCTTCACCTGTAGAAGTTTAAGCTTTGAAGTGAATGGAATTTGATGCCTTCCCAGAATCTTAACTAGATTTCCCACTCAATTGGAGGTTATCATGATGCCATAATTAGAGGGCATCAGATTAGGAAAGGCTGAGATAGGATTACCGGCAAAATAATAAATGCTTCTAATTATCATATGTGCATTTATTGAGGCCTAGGAATAAATTTAATTACAAGCACCCAATAACTTTTGAATAGATGAAATTGTTTACTTGCCTCATTAATGCTGGGGGGGGGGGTGACTGAAGAAGTGCACTGTTGAAACTGATTGCCAAAGTATTCAACAGAGAGATAACAGTGGGAAAAAGAATCCTATTATAATTCTATTTAATTAGGAGAATTTTGCAAGAAGTTGTAGCAAACAATTTTCATTGTATGGGATTATCTATATGTCCATCAAAACTGTATACATTTTGAGATTTGACTGGAAGTTCTTCAGCTGGACAGACGAGGAAGGTGTGAGCTCTGAACAACCTCATATGAACTAAGTAGAATTTTGAAGTTAGATATTGAGGAGAAGCAGGAAGTGAAGAAATAAGAGAGGGGATAATGAAGGGGTAGAAATGGTGGAAAATAAAAAGCAGACAAAAAGCTTCATTGGGTTTGACAGTGGTATAGAGGAAGTTGAAAAGGGAGGGGGATGTGTCCCAACAAAAGGAAATAAAAAGCAGACAAAAGATACTACTGAGTTTGAAGTGGCATAGGGAAAACTGAAGAGGGGGGTTATGCCCAAACAAAGGGAAATACAAAAGATTTCACTGGGTTTGACAGTGGCTTGGGGAGAATTGAAGAGGGTGGACATGTCAAAACAAAGAAAAGGGAGAAGACAGGAATAGAGAAGTGGGACAAAAGACTTACTAGGAAAAAAATCAGACAATTAGAAATTATTATATGGGAAATATAAAGTTGAGATGTAGTTTACTCCTATATATCATAATAAAACTGAGTTGCTAACTGATTGAATATGATAATTGAAAGATAATTAAATAAAGGTTAAAATATATGGAATATGGACAAATATGAAACTGTTATGTGGAGAATGCAAAGTAGAGGTATGTGATTCCCTTTTATACATGATAATTAAACTGAGTTGCTAATTAAATATGACAATGGAAGGACAATTAAATGTAGGTTAAAATATATGAAATATGGACACATAGAACTCTTAAGATGATGAACAAAGTGAGGTGTGTACCACTTGTTATTCTATATAGTAGATTAATGGAATTGTACTGTAAGAATGGGTATTTAAAGACAATTAAGGGTAAACTAAGTCAAGATATGGAAAAATGGAGAGGGGACATGAGATATACTTATAATGGAAAATTATTGAGATTATAAAGATAGAACTATAAATTTCAGATGTGTAAGGATGCATAACTATATAAATATAATGATGAGAATAGCTGGGAATCGTAACCAGGTCTACATCTCGGCCAAAAATAGGCTGCGGGAGAGTGGGGGGGGGGGATTGAAAATATAATTATATATGTATACTTTTTTTCTTTTAAAAATTAGGAGGAAGATATATGTTAAAATTAAATATGTATATTGAAATGGAATTATAAATACCATCAACATAAAATGGAGCTTGCTCAGAGGCTGAAATACACCAAGTAAATGAGATGAAGAGTGTGAAGTAGAGGAGAGAGGTAAGGGAAGAAGAGACAGATAGGAGACAGGGCAGGGAGGAGGGAAGAGGAGGAGAGAAAGAAGGAGTGGAAAGGGGAGAGAGGAGAAGGAGAGAGGAAGGGGAAGTAGAGAAGAGAAGGATGACAGAGGGAAGAAAGGAGGTAGGGAGGAGGAGGAGAGAGGGAGAAGAAAGTGATGGATAGGGTACAAATACGGTGTATAGAGAGCAGAAGAGCCAATAATCATTTTTGGGAGTTGATAGTAATATGAATTGATGTAAACATTTAACAATATAATATAATGTTGGTTATGTAATAGTATACATGTAGTTACTTGTTATGAAAATGAAAAAATAAAAAACTTTATAAAAAAATCTGTATACATTTTAAAATTATATACATTTAATTTAATTTCCAGTAGGTATTTTCGTCTGTGCCAAGAAACCCAGTTTAATTTGGGAATGAAAGAAGCAACTATCTAGTTCTTAGGTACAAAAAACGAACAATGGAGATCAAGTAGATTATACTGGAGAAAGAGCTTGCAGTGGATAAAAGAGGTCAGACTTATTACAGCTTCTATAACTTATCTATGTAATAAAAGATATTGCAGAAGCTGACTCATGTCTTCCACACCTGAATGGTAGGATTTCAAAATAGGAGTCTGCAGAAGGGGAATATTTCTCCCATCTGCATCCTGGCACCTGCTATTTTCATTGAAATAATATGCAAGATATGTTATTTGGAAAGAGTGTGCCCAAGTTTTTATACATGCACAGCACAAATTACTCATTTTCCACCTTTACCCTTTGAAGAAGATGAACTCATTTCCTATCAACTTAAGCCTGACAAACAAAGAAATCCTTCCATAAAAATTTAAATTTAAATACATCATTATATATCTATATTTAAGCATACTTTCTTGTTTTTAAGCCACCAAATCCCATGTATCTGTATCCATTCTGACTGTGGATTTTTCTTTGCTTAAAATTAATACTCTTCATCAACAGCCATTAACATTCTGCTGCATGGGATAGCTAAATTGGCATAATGCTGACTTTTAAAAAAAATCAGTGTACTGTGTCAGAGCTATTGCTATTGCTAACATCTCTAACATGCAGGGAGGAAGAATCTATTGTGTTTCAGCCTCCTCAGTTATATTTGTTTGGAAAACAGTTTGGATCAGGACCATCTTAACAGAGGTGGGTTGCTAATTTTTTTTACTACAGGTTCAGGCATGCTCATACGCTCGCACACCATGCAATGTTTCTGTGCATGCGCAGAAGCATCCAGGATAGTGGGCAGAGCCTCCCGACACCACTACTATCAGTTCAACCGATCCAGGCCGGACTGGCAGCAACCCACCTCTGCATCTTAATTTCTGGAATGTCATAATTAGTAACTGCCTTGTTAACATCACCTTTCAGCTACTGGAATTTGTTCTTGCATCAATTTTCTTGTATACCTTTTTATACATTTGGTAGGGGGGGTACACTATTCATTTAATCTCTGAGGCACCATTATGATAACAAGATGTTTGTTGACAAGACCTTCCATAGTATAGTTATTCACAGTTGCTAGAGCTCAATATACGAGAGCTAAATCACCTTGCCTTTTGCACTTTATTTCTTTTATTAGATTATATATACTACTGACTTCTGAAATACCCCAGCGATTTGCAACTTAAAGATAAAATCTTAAAGTGATGTTAAAAGTAAGGATATTAAAAATGAATGAAAATATGTATGAAGACATGCGTTTCAAATCTTTAAAAAGTGAACAAAGTAGTGAGTTCTTCCACAGAGAAAGAAGTGGTGCAGAGAAGATTCAGTCCCACAATGGAATTCTCCTCAGATTACCTCAGTGGTCACGATGGACAGGATTGGATACAAAAGCGGGAAATGGCACTGCAACAGCTTCTTTGTTGTACCACTTGAGATTGAATAAGAGAAGTCAAGTGTAAATACTTTAAATTGGTACATTAAATAATGTTGCATTCCTGAGTTCTTTTGAAATCCAAAGGAGGCCTTTGTTTTTGTCTCCAAACTGCCCCATCCATTATGTAGAAAAATCTTTTTAAAGACCATAATTGTTTAAAGTTTGCAACTTGGAAAGTAAGAGAATGAAATGGGAAAGAACACGTATGAAAGAATGGGGAAAAAGTAAAAATAGGTGTGTGTTTTGTTGGTGAATCTAGGAGAAAGAAAAAGGACGAATTAAAGTGATGTGAGATTTTGAATTTGAGTGTGGAATTCATATATGGGAATGGATTAATTCTGAATAAAAAGGCTAAATTGGTATCATCTAGATGATATAAATTAATAGATGAGTGATAGTTTCATGATATGCTCCATGGTATAGTAATAACAAAGTAATCACAGATGCATTTTAAGAAAAATTGTACAATGCTCTGAATTAAAGTGATTCCAGGGCAAGGTATTATATGGCATGCATAAATGGATGACAGACTAAAGAAAAGTGACTGGACCATTCATTCAAAGACTCAATAATGAATGAGAATAGTGTTTATTTGGTGAGTATATTCAATAAAAAGTTCCAATTCCAATCTATGGTTTAAAGAGAAATGTAATTTATACATACAGTACATATATATATGGCAGCCGTCTCCCCAAATCCTGCTCTACTGCTTCATTGTTGTGGGAATTATTCCTGGGAGGGATGAGTGAAGAATGCAAGGAAATGTGCCAAGAGTACTGCAGCACTACCACCCACCCACAATTCCCGAAATGCCCAGGACCAGCTATGGAAATGCATTAAAACATATTTAGAATTCCTTCAGTTCCTGGGAGAAATGTGACCTTTTATAGCTTCTTCTAGAACTGAAATATTGTTTCAACAGAAAATCCACCCCAAACCAAATATAAATGCATATCTAGAAAACATTACTCCATGGAAGTTCTTTTCAACAAAACTCTTGAGTGATATTAAGCTACTAATACCATATTTATTATATTCATTTGAATCAACTGTATATGCAAAATATTTAGGGCAGGTTCACATATATTTTTTCCTTCCAAAGCAGTTTGAAGTTTTTGCTCCTGGTGAATTGAAGTTCTGTGAAAATTCTGAAAACTGCAGATAACATCAAGAGTTAATTAATGCTTCCTCTAGCCAATAAAAAGGAATGTGCTAAACCATCATTTAAGTGTTTTTTTTATATCAGGGCAACCTGGTTCCAGTCAAATATGGGATGGAGCATACTGCTTCCGCGAAATACAAATTTAACACAAACCATCATTTAGTGTTCCTCTCCTGAATGTCTGTAGCTAATGGGGTAATAGAAATTTATTCCTTCTTCCCCATACATAAAGGAGAGAGAAAAAAACTGCTAGTATCCCAGCATTTTCAGTACTCGGTATAAATATTTGCTTAGTCATTTTGGAAAAAATGTGAAGTGTCAGTATGGGGAGAAAGCTGCTTAGCCTTCAACATGTGAGTTTTCCTGATATAAATTTCAGTGAAATCTGTGGTGATTACAAGTGAGCATGTAGCATCTATATTTGTGGCAGGGGTCAGGGAATAACAGCTTGCTTGATTCCAGAGATGGAGAGGCTTGGTAAAGTGAGAATGATGTGTATAAGCAGGGAAGTCAAGCTTGGCAGGGTGTCATAAAACTGAATAGAGGAATTGAAAAATAGATATACCAATAGGGCTGCTTGTGAAATGTACCCAGAAAGATCTGAATTGAGGCTATGTAAGATAGGTCAAGACAATGGTCTTGTTACAGGGGTACTAGCCTGCCCCCAAAACTCTTGAAACGCAAAACTTAAAAATTATAACATTGAATTCTGCAGTTTGACCAGCAGTTTGCTGAAATGGAATAATGATTATCTTAGCTGTTCAAGAAAGAGAGTGTTATGGGTACACAGAAACGTAACACTGCTGCCAGAATGGCATAAATATGCAGATGGAGGACTCCCAATCATATGCAAAATGAGGAAAAATAATAGGAGTCTGTCTCTATTCTCAGCATATATTGTTCCTTTGCATTTTTCCTTGTGTTTTAAGGAAAATGAATCAGGTTTGCTTGATTTTTTTTTCTTTCAGCTTGAAGGGCAGTTGTTGAATCACTCAGCTAAGGTTGGCAAGTCAGTGCAGCTGTTTTTGAATAAGATTTTTACCATTAATTTTTCAGAAGAGAAACATTTCCACAGTGGCAGATCTGTTGTAAAATTCAAGGTTTGAGGATCGTAGAATCAGAAAAATGAAAGGTTTGGAAAGGACCTGGACATCAAGTACAGGTAGTCCTTGTTTAATGACCGATGATGAAAAAAATGTCTTTATAATTACGGTAATCCTCACTTTTATAACCTTTGTAGGTCTATTAAGCAAAGGAAAGCTGAAGGAAGATCATAAGCACGATCCTGGTTTCACTTAGCAACCATTTGTCTTAATAACCCATGGTCCCAGTTGTGGTTGTTGAATGGAGTTCAACATCCAGTGCTCTTCATCACTACTTCATCTGTAAAAGGTGTCCATGCAGTCTGTTTCAATAGTTCCTGTGAAGTACATAGCAATTGGTGGTGGTGGTGGTTATTTTTATTGCTTTTAAAAAAATGGCCCAAAAAAGAGAGAACAAAACACCAAAAATTAGTGCAATAAAATTAGTGTGATAAAAATACTTACATTGTTAAAGAAAAAAAACTGTTATTTTTCCTCATTTTGGATATGATTAGGATTCTTCCATCTGCAGTATTTATGCCATTCTGGCATCAGCATTGCATTTCTGTGTTCCCATAACACTGTATTTATTTATACTTACATTGGACAAGCATGGAACCCTATTGCAATTCAACTATACTTCCCTCAAGCTTGATATACTCTTTGGCATAGGTATTTAACCATCTTTGTATTTTTCTAATAGTAGTCTAGTCCAGGCCTCATTTTGCCATTTTCTCTACTAGAATTGCAGTGAAAGTTTGTCAGATGCTTTGTTGAAATCAAGGTACACTACATCTGCTACATTTCCTATTGCTGACTAATGTGATCATTCTATCAAAAAAAAGAGATCAGGTTGGTTTGGTTTCCAGCTGACCATTTAATAAGTAATATACCACTTAATATTCTGGTACAATTCAGCAAGAAACATTACTGCTAAACTTCAGTACTCGTATTGTGAATAAACCCATGGTGTCTGTAATCAAATTCTGTGGGAATGAATTATCCAGAAGTAATGTATTTTTCAAAAACAGTTGCTTCTCTGTCAAGTAAGTAAGTTGCTGTTTGCTGGTATCTTGCAGATGTGTTGGGACTACAATACCCAGCAGAGTCCTGTAATGTGGGAAGTTCTGGAAGTTGTAGTTCCAACACAAGGCTTGAGGCTGAGTTATTTGGTATGACCATTTGTTCTCTTTCTGTGTTGTATGTCTTCCTGAATAATGTACAAAACAAAAATTTCAGCTGTCATTTATTTGTTTTGCAATTTAGTTGTCATTTGTCACTCCCAATCCAGTCCCACCCCATCCCCTTTTAATGGAAAAAATGAGATTAAGTTAGTCTTTGTATGTTGCTGTCAAAATAACTTGTTTTTCCTTCTCTGTCACCAACTTTCTCTTTTTAATGTTTTCATTTAGTTATTTTTAAAATGTGGGAACTGTTCATTTTGGTTCCCATGAGTCTTTTTAAAGGCAGATGAAGAATCTAAATCCATCTTGTATCGTGATGGGAGAAATCTGTAGGTTTTGTAGTTCTTTTTTATCTTATGTACACTGTTTCCATAGAAACACTATAAATAGAATAAACTTTAAATTGTGATGTCCAAAGCAACAATTCAGTAGAGAGATTTCCCCCTCTTTCAAAAATAATTTTCTAAGATAACAATCCGTAGGATATGGGTGACAAATTATATCTTGTTCAAAATGCTGGATTCTGTTTTTCATATATCTTAGCCTCAGATACTTTGTGAAAGGGTAGTTAATATTAAATTCTGGAATTCTAAAACCTATATTCTGTCTATAAATACACATGTAAAAAGGGCTGTCCCTGGTGAATCTTTTACTGTTAACTTATTTAACTAGCAAAAGGGATGAAATACCAGTGTGTTTGCAATGACATGAGGCTAGTTGACAAAAAAATAATAATAATATTTGTATTCATGATAGGGTTGAGAATACTATAACAGAGAATCATCCATATTGTATATGTGGTGGTGTTGCCACATATTACTAGTCTAATGCAGGAAGAGCTATTTATCCCACTTACATTTCACTTTGTAGGGTGAGAGAATTGGAAACAGTCTGATCTATTTGTCATTTCATATTTTGTGGATTACTGTTCCAATCCACAAATAGGTATATGCGCACAGGCCATATGTTCACAACAATATGTCAGGATCTCTCTACATCCATTATAGAATGAATTATTAACTTGAAAAACTCAAAAACCTTGAGAAGAACTTTAGAAAGATGCATGGAGGTCTAAAAAGTTTTAAAACTTTAATAAGAACACAATAAAGGTAAAGGTTCCCCTCGCACATATGTGCTAGTCGCTAACTCTAGGGTGCTGTGCTCATCTCTGTTTCAAAGCCAAAAAGCCAGCACTGTCCAAAGATATCTCCGTGGTCATGTAGCTGGCATGACTAAATGCTGAAGGTGCACGGAATGCTGTTACCTTCCCACCAAAGTGGTCCCTATTTTTCTATTTGCATTTTTACATGCTTTTGAACTGCTAGGTTGGCAGTAGCTGGAACAAGTAACAGGAGCTGAGCTCTGTTACGCAGCACTGGGATTCGAACCAACGAACTGCCAGCCTTTCTGATTGACAAGCTCAGCGTCTTAGCCACTGAGACATCATGTCCCTTAAGGAAACAATAGCTATGCTTTTAATGGAATTTTATAGCATTCCATTATCCTCTGTTGATTAATGTCTTGTGCAGTAACATGATCACTGTTTTTGTATATGACTCTTGACTTGACCCATTATTAGCCTTTTCTTGCTTCCTGTTGCAGTGAAGACTTTGTACAAGTAGAAAATAGAACAAATAAGTGATTTGTGTCCCACAATTTGCATCTTTTCCTGAATGCTTATTGCTTATTTTTATCATAAAACAATAGCACCACCATCATTGCTATTTATAAAATTGCACTCAGTCAATGGCAAAAGGCAAATTTTCTTGGAACAGCTTATTTCTATAATCTCATTAGCCTTCATTTATGAATACTGTGGGAACTTTTCTTTCCTTTTGGTCTTTTTATTTATATGATGTATCTCTATTAGGCTTACCTTCCAATATCTGTAACCTTAGCTGGCCTTGTGGTTTGGCAAAACCAACAGAGCCTAACAGAGCACTTTGCTCTTCCCTAGAGTAACTTCTCCCTTAGGCTTTTCAAATTGTGGCTTTGCAATAGCTGGTGCCAATGGAGAGCAGTAAAGAAACAGAAGTAGAGTTAACACTATATACCGTATTTATCGGCGTATAACACGCACCGGCGTATAACACGCATCCCCCATTTTAACACAAAAATTTGAGTAAAAAATTTTTTCATTAAAAATAAATGACTTGGAAGCTCGGAACTTAATGTTGGATTAAAATTTATAACATTAGAACATGAATTATAACATTAACTCCTCTTAAAAGGCAAATATGAAATGAAAAAACACCTCTTTGAGCAAAAAGTTATTTCCATTTTCTTCCTTATATAATATTTTCTGTTTCAACATAAAGTGCCTTCCTTCCTTCCCTCCCTCCCATCCCTTTCTTTATGTTTTCTTCATGCTTTCTTTTCTTTTTCCTCTGCTCTTTTTAAATCCCCCCCCTTCTTCTCCTCCTCTACATTTAGGTTGGATTAGTTTGTACAACGGTCATCAAACTTCTGAAGTAAAAATAAATAAATAAATCATATTTAAGAAGAAGAAAAAGGAAGACGTTTTTAGTTAAGTCAAACGTTTTAATAAAAGTTTCATCTTTTAAGATTCGTCCAACACATCCAATTGTAACCTTAACAGTAAAGAATATCACCCCAGCTGCTAAAGGTTCAACCAGTCTGAGAACCATTGAAAAGACAACAGTGCAAAATCCAAAAGACACAACTTCCTCACCGCCATTGCTTTGGTACCAAATCTTTGAGGAAGGGGTTCCAGAAAGAAGGAGGAGGAGGAGGAGGAGGAGGAGGAGGGGGAGGAGGAGGGAACCAAAGAGAGGCTTTTACCGGGTCTGCGCCCCACAGCCAGGACCGTCCTTGCGCCTCAAACCGCGTTTCTTCCTGCAAAGCCCTTCGGGCAACCCGAGAGTTCCTTTTGGCGCCAGAAGGGCTTTGCAGGAAGAAACGCCGCGTTTCTTCCTGCAAAGCCCTTCTGGCGTCAAGCGGAACTCTCGGGTTGCCCGAAGGGCTTTGCAGGAAGAAACGCGGCTGGAGGCGCCAGGACGGTCCTGGCTGTGGGGCGCAGACTCGGTAAAAGCTCTCTTTGGTTCCCTCCTCCTCCCCCTCCTTCCACAGTCTGTGTGACGCTGCCGCCAGGCTGAGAGCTGCCGCTGAAACAAGTTTGGGAAGGTCCTTTGCAGGCAGCCAGTTCTAGCTGCCTGCAAAGGACTTCCCCACGTTTGCTTTGAAAGAAACCTCTGCGCGGGAGTTAGAAACCTCTGCGCGGGGGTTTCTTGCCACCTTAGAGGGAACAGTGGACCCGGCGTTGGACCCGTATTTATCGGCGTATAACACGCAGTATCGGCGTATAACACGCAGGCAGGGTTTAAGCTTGCAATTTTAGTTTTAAAACTGCGTGTTATACGCCGATAAATACGGTATGTAACAGACTGATCAAGCTTTCGGGGCTGCTTTCTAATTAAATCATACTAAGAAAGGCAAGGGACATGGTGGCTAAGTGGCTAAGACGCTGAGCTTGTCGATCAGAAAGGCAGTTCGGCAGTTTGAATCCCTAACGCTGTGTAACGGAATGAGCTTCCATTACTTGTCCCAGCTTCTGCCAACCTAGCAGTTCGAAAACATGTAAAAATGCAAGTAGAAAAATAGGAACCATCTTTGGTGGGAAGGTAGCAGTGTTCTGTGCACTGATATTTAGTCATGCCGGCTACATGACCACGGAGATCTCTTCGGACAGCGCTGGCTCTTCGGCTTTGAAATGGAGATGAGCACTGCCCCCTAGAATCAGGAATGACTAGCACGTATATGCAAGGGGAACCTTTTTCTTTACCTAAGAAAGGCAAAAAGGAATATTTCATTTGGAAATATTGTTAAGATTTACAAGGCAAATCAAAAGTGATCACAATATTGTTGTCACACAAGTTAGACTTTTGATTGTGGATTCTGTGAGCTGCTTGGATATTCAAAATATCCCTAGGATATTCCTTAAATACCATGTTTCAAATGACACATAGCAATGATGAATGACTTTCATGATTTAGTAAGTTTGACATCACATAAGAAATGTATCTTTAGAAGGAACAATATACCAATGTGAAAGAACAAATGACAATATCAATATATAAATCTAGGGGAAGCAAGATGATTGTAAGTTTAGGAATGGAGAAGAATAGTGAATGGTGATAGTATATAAACTACATTTTGCTATATTTTCTTTTCTTCTTATATCTAATTCCTTTGGCTCTTTATTTCTTTTCTATGCTTTACATAACCTTGCTTATCCCAAAACAAAATAGCATGGTGTGTAGGTAGTAAGTTATATTATAACAATATGTCCCTATGATGCCAAAGAGTGCTCAATTTTAGCTCTTCTAATCATGATTTTTATGTCTTCTTGCCCTTTACCCCTAAGCATTAATTTTCATCCTCCTAGAGTTTCGCTACTATCAGCCTTACAAGAAACTGTGTGGACCTAACATGACAATTATTAGAAGAGTTATAGTAACAGAATCTTACAAATTCAAATGTGGTTCTCCTCTTTTTTCCTTTTTTCTAATATGATGGTGGGAGGAGAGTTCTCTGAGAATTTTTGTAAAACTCTTTCTTGATATAGGCTCGTGCCACATTATCTGCCCTAGTAATACATCTATCCTGTCTCCATCACAGCCTGCCTCTTTACTCTCTGCTCCAACTTCTTCATCACAAGTTTCTAACTATTGCTGATGTCACCCCTTCAAGATGAACCATACTAGGAAACAGACTACATACAAAAATAGAACTAAACTTTATTTAGATAACTTATTCTTGCAAGTCTGTCCACATCTTTTTTCCTTCCCTCTGATATCTAAGGGAGTCAGATGAGGAGTTAGTCTTTTGGAATGCTTTTGCATCTCTCTAGATTTAATGCATATTTTTTCTGCCCTTGGCGTTTTCCTACTGGCCTCTGGATTCCTTCTCCATGTTTTTTTCCATAGACTTCCATAGCAGCTGACGTTGGCTACCTTTCAAAGGGGGTACTGTTTCATATATTGAAGATAGGGCAACACAGGAATTTACTAATGTAATGAGGAAGCATAGTGTCCAGGCTTCTTGGTTATGATGTGCACTTCATATGGATGAAATCTGGACTTCAAAAGAATGATACCAGTCAGTGACAACAGACAATAGCAAAATTGTGATTTGGGGGTGGCATGAGCAGGGTAGGGTTTTTCATATTTTCATATTTCATCTGTGTTTTGCAACAGATTTTATGTAGCTCCTTCCATTACTATCTTTCCAATATTTTGTCTTCTTTCCTTGAACAGAAGATACAACAGCTGTCTGAAGGTTCTATGTTTGGTCATGGACTCAAACATCTTTTCCATAGTCGTAGGCGGTCCCGGGAACGGGAGCACCAGAATTCCCAGGAGTCATCCCAGCAACACCATGGCATGTCTGATCATGACTCCCCTGATGAAAAAGAACGCTCTCCTGAGATGCATCGTGTCTCTTATGCTGTGTCTCTCCATGATCTCCCAGCTCGACCCACTGCCTTCAACAGGGTGTTACAGCAGATTCGCTCCCGTCCTTCCATCAAGAGAGGAACCAGTTTGCATAGTGGCAGTCGCCGAGCCAAGAGTAGCTCTGTAGAACCACAAAAAAGCAGCCCACACCTTGTGCGCAGGGCTCCCCAGGATAGCAGCCTGACAGCAATCTTGCATCAACATCAAGGCCGGCCAAGATCTTCATCTACTACAGACACTACCATCCTTATGGCTGAAAGTGGGAATGTTTACTTTCTGACAGAAGAGTCTGAATGCCTCACTGACAAGGTAAGATGAAATGGTCAATGCTTTGGTAAAGCTTAGAAAAAATGGGAGACACCGTTTTTATATTGCTCAGTTATATAGCACTGCTGGATTTGTCATTGCTAGGAAAACGGGGCCCTAGAATCCAACTTCGCAGGAAGTAAGTAATGTTAAGAGTATATGTATACCTATTAAGTGTATGACATAGATATATACACAGATATTTGGTACTGGAGATTTAGCACTTCACTTTTTTTCAAGAAAAAGAGAAATATACAGCATTTAGCAAAAATCATATATCTGTTCAATGTTTAAGAAAACATTGAAAATGTTTCTTGTTTCAGGTGAATTATGCAGGCCATTCTACAGGAGGTAGAGATTTTCTCCCCATCCTCATTGCACAAATCAAAATTTAGGGTATGCTTAAATATTTTTCCATCTAAAAGTGCTTTAATGATTACACTATTTATGCATTCAGGAAATATTGTTCTCATTCTAAACTGTATTCAGTTGCTTTTACCGTGAACTTGTGTTATATTCATCATATATTTCCTAATTGGAAAGGGTTACTTTGATGCCTATACCCAGAGAAAATGAGTGAAGCAAAAGCAGTTGAAGTTACAACCCAGGAAAATACAATGGGATCTTGGTGCACCTTAAGAACTGAATTATTCTATAAATGTTCAGGGATTACTGTTTATTTCATCAGAAGTTTTGAGTATTGTACTGAGAAAATGGTATTGTACTTTACACACAGTTGGTGACGGGGGAAATTTAGCTTTTTTATTTTCTGACCCTTCCAAATCATTATTTTCAGTCAATTATCAATTATGAGTGACCATGTTACATAGTGCTTTTTTAATGGCATAATTCTTATAGCAGTATCTTTAACACTGAATACTGAATAAATTCAATACAATACTGATTAAATTCCAGAATGAAAATCTAAAGAATTTCAACTTACTTAACAGAGATCATCTAGAAATTGAATTCATAGTTACAATTCCTTGTATTAGAAGAGGAATTTGAACTCTACTCAGCGATTCATCTTTAAATTTTGTTATTTTGACCATCTTGTCTGAAGAAGAGTTCTAAGGAACTGAAAATAACTGTTGCCCTAGGCTACTTGTGTACTTCTGTTACCCTAGGTAAAGTGATACTTATGAAAATGTATAGTTTAGGTTGTACTGTTGAGTTCTTAGTGCTCTCTGCAAACTACTATTTCTCTTTGTTTGGGTTGCTTTTCTGTGTTGCATGAATATTAATTTGCGTGAACAAGAGACGCCATTGGATCTATTTGTATTTTTATCAGCTTGTAGATTAGCTAGTAATTTCAACTTCAGGGAATGATTTCCCTCATGTTCTCTATACCGGTAACACCGCACAAGAGGCAATCATAAATTTCACCTTACTCAGCAAATGAAGTTCCCTAATAAGATATCCTAGCTTGCTCTGGCTATTCTTCTTGCAGTTGAGTGTCATTAAAATATTATTGTTGAGAACCATTTGGGAATATTCCATGAAGCAAAAAGTCAGCAGTCACTATAAGCTCTTATTAAGGCAGACTTTGGTAAGAAACTATAGTTCTACTAAACTTCTATCAAAGAAAGCCAGTAATTCCAGAAGACACATTTTGATGAAATAAGCATATCCATCTTTAATTCATTATTAGGTTCTTAGCTATTTCAACCTTGTCAAACAAGGACTACTTGGGAGTTCAGAGAGGATTTGGAAAAGATTAGAGTGTGAATTTCAATCAAGTTGCATTGTCTGTCTTACAATGAATTACCCAGAAAAAGATAAGCCAATATCATAGGGAAAAATTGTTCAGTTTGCTCATTGAAACTACTTCTGCCTGCCCAGGGCAACTAGGGCAAAATATTTTGCTATGTTTTTCAGTAGAGGGAGTATTACAAGGGCATGTGCCTGCAATGAAGATAATGACAGCTGTAAATAAACAGATCCACATGCAAAAAGTTCAATTAGCTGTTTGATAGTTTGCACCTAAGACAGACTAGATAAACTTCAATGGCACTCAAGGGGTGTCAGACTTTACCCTCTTATGTCCACATATGGATTCCAGACTAATTTCCTATTTGATTCCCTTCACTCAGCTCAGCCAGTTTCTCTTTGACAGGAAAATGTCTATTTTCATTCATCCATCCATTTTGCCTTCTACTGATGATTTTACAAAATCCAGTCCTATTCTTTCATTTTTAAAAAGGTTTCTTGGCTTGCTGCTGGTGAAAGACAGGCAATAAATAATGTGGCTAAGGACAAAATCTGGACAAACCACTATCTCCAGTGTGTCTATTTCAGTGCAGTACTATAGTTGTTTTCTTTTTGATTGAAACAGAATTGTTCATACTTACAAAATTATGGATCTCAGATAGTGGGGGGGGGGGATTATTCTCTCTTCCACTTGCCAGAGAATGTCAGAAATGGAACTAGGAAGTCTTGATGCCCAATTTTGGGGTGTGTGTTGATTCTCTATGGAAAGGAAGATGATGTGATAGAACTGGAAAACTACAGAACTCCACTTAGAGTGAATCTGATATTAGAAAGACCAGAAGGATGTCATCATCTCGTTTATTTCCTAAGGAGGAGGGATGCTGATAAACAAGCCTTGCAACTTTAGTTGATTATTTTCCAAGGGGGGTAACCAAGTGCTTAGTAGAGAAGGAAAGGCACAATACAATTATCTCTCTCCTTTTTTTATTTTTTGAAGCATTCTTGTACTCAACAGTATCCCAGCAATTCCTTGTCATAATTTGTCAGCCATAAATTCTATGCTGATATCGTAAGAGGAAAAGAACCAGTATGGCCTCTTTGGCATCTCCCTCTTGCTTCTTCTTTGGTAACATTGTACTGCAAACTAGGGCATACAAAACTTTTGCCAGACCAATTCTCGAATACAGCTCATCTATCTGGAAACTACAGTGTATATCAGACATTAATACAATCCAGCGAGTCCAGAGGTATTTCACAAGAAGAGTACTCCTCTCCTCTGCTCACAATAGAATCCCTTATGCCACCAGGCTTGAAATTTTGGGCTTGGACAATCTAGAACTACGCTGACTAAGGTCTGACCTAAGCATAGGACACAAAGTTGTCTGCTACAACATCCTACCTGTCAATCCTACTTCAGCTTCAACCATAATAATACATGGGCAAACTATAGATACAAACTAAAGGTAAACTGCTCCAAACTCAATTGCAGAAAATATGATTTCAGCAACAGAGTGATCAATGCCTGGAATGCTCTACCCTACTCTGTTGTTACATCTTCAAACCCCCATAACTTTAACCTTAAACTGTCTGGTGTGGACCTCACCCCTTTCCTAAGAGGTCTGTAGGGGGCATGCATAAGGACACTGGTGTGCCTACTGTCCCTGTCCTATTGTCCCCATTTATTCGTACCCATTTCCTTTGTTCATGTCCATGTGTATAATTTTACCTGTTATTTTGTACATGTTTGACAAACTAAATAAAATCAATCAATCAATCAATCAATCAATCAATCAATCCACCCTAATATTTGCTAAGTGAGGTGTGGAACAGAAATCAAGGATTCCATGAGGACATTTTTTTCCCAGTAAACCATTCAAAACCATCTTCCTTTCCCCATGTTTGTTGTAGGGCTATATTTCCACTCATTCACAGAGGAGCTAGTACTGGACTCAGCATGTTACTTTTTATGTTCTTTGCTTTAGTATGCAGGGGACTGTTCATTATGGAGAGTTTCCTTGGCAGTCCACGTCCATCTCTGTTATTCTGGCAAGTAAAGGGGGGGGGGGGACAGATAATTGTAGGAACATGACCACTTGCCTTATACTAGTTTAATAATAGATTAAAATTGATTTTTTTAAAAAAAATGGTATTAGTCATCATGTATAATTTTTGTACCAATTATATCCAGAACAGTGACTGCTTACTAAAGTCTGAAAATTAAGCATAAATGAGCTTTTCAGTTCGGTTCCCAATTTTGGTGCATTGGACAAGTGACATTCGGTCTCACTGCTCTGCTTGGTGGATGCCATAACAGAGCTTTTCTAGCTTGAAAGGCAAGAAAGAGTCTCAGGTGACAGGCTCCTGTTCCCTATTGATACCATTATTCAACAGGACAGCAACCTCCAGTCGACCTGATTTATACATTCAAAAGACAAGGAATCAGAGAAGAGACACAGATGGCTCACAACTGGCTGCAATTGTTCCTTAAGTAACTGAAATGAATTTCTTTCTGCATGTAATGAAAGAATGAAATGTGATCGTTTGATCCTTGTGTGGATTGACGCCATAATAGAAACAATAGCAATTGCATTCTCTTCTCTTATTTCACTCATCATTTGGTATACAGGTAGTCCTCGACCTAACAAACATTTGTTTAATGACCAAAGTTACAAAGGCCCTGAAAAAGTGACATGACCAGTTCTCACACTTACAATCGTCACAGCCATCCCCAGAGCCATACAATCAAACTTCAGGTACTTGGCAACTGGCAAGTATTTACAATGGTTGCAGCATGCCAGGATCCTGGGATTGTCATTTGCAACCTTCCTAGGGAGACTCTGACAAGCAGAGATAATTGAGGAAGCCAGATTCATTTAAAGACTGCATGATTCCTTTAACAACTGCAGTGATTTACTTAACCGTGGCAAAAAGGTTGTAAAATGGGGTGTGATTCATTTAACAACTGTCTTGTTAGCAATGAAAATGTTGTGGTTGTAAGTCTAGGACTATAGCAATACACTAGTGTTTTTCAGCACATTTTAGATGCATGGACTTTGACTCCTAGAATTCCCTAACATGAAGCATGGGGATGGCATGCTAGTAAATGAATTCTGAGAATTTGTTAAAGTTCCTGAGTTTGTAGAAACACTGCAATACAAACTTCTAGTGATGTTTCTAATGACAGACAACATTCCAGTGACAGAAATGCTGTTATCAACCAAGTTGGCAGGAAGTTTCAATTCATAGTCATGTGACATTGGGCTTAACAATCCATAGTGATTCACTTAATAGTTGCAGCCAATAATTTATGATGTCATAAATCCACTGTCACATAATATTTCACTTTAAAACTATGTCACTTGATGATGGAATTACTGGTCTGAATTGTGATTGGTAAATGAGGACTGCCTGTAGAAACTTTTTGATGATTAAATAAAATGTACTGTATCTGAATAAACCTGAACTCTCCCATAGGACAAGGCAAAGAAGCAGGGGTGGGCTGCTATAGGTTTGCCCAGGTTCGGGAGAACCCATAGCTAATGTTATGGCCGGTTCAGAGAACTTCCAAATCCCACCGCTGGCTGGCCTTGCCCACCATGCCCCACCACTGCCACCCCACTATATCCCTTCCAGGAGTCTCCATGCTCCCCATTTTGGATGCAAGGTAAGTATAGGGCCCGCACAGAGGCTTGGGGAGAGGGGAAAATGGGTCTCCCGGAAGGCCTCAGTAACCCAGAGGAGGCATTTTGCCCTCCCAAAGGTTCAAGGAAAGCCTCCAGAGCCTGGAGAATGTGAAAATGCTCCCCCCCCCCGGTGGTGCAGGAGGCCGAGTAGGCAACTCCCACCATGGCCATGCCCACCCAGCAACCGAGCAGAGAACCCATTGCTGAAATTTTTGAAGCCCACCCCTGCTAAGAACCCTTATTTTTGTAATCAACTGAAATTAACATTCCTACCTCTCCCAATTCATTTTGGTGCCTTGGGCAAGCCTTGTGAAACCAGAGCTCAACACTTTAGGATTCAACTCAATATTCAACTCTCCTCCTCTAATGATCTGGAAATTTGGCCTTAAGCAAACAAACAAACCTGAGTCAGCATTCCTAAATCAACTTTAAACATTATTTGATGACTGCTAAGCCCCATGGCTTGTATTGTGGGCTCCTACTGGGTTCTATTATTTCGACTAAGCTGATCATGATTTGCATGAAATCAGTGAAGAAGACTCCTTGAAGATGCTCTTAGAAAGCTGGCAGCCCTCATCTTGGTTTTTCTTTTTCATATGATTTCTGTTAGGCAATGGAAATGCTGAGTAAATAATGTGGAATCTGAATTGGACCGGCTAAGTGTGGAGGTGATATTCAACCTATTTTGGTGGAGGTTGCACTCCCCTACAATTCTTATAGCTCAAGAGCACCAGAGGACTTACCTACTTTGTTGGTGACTGTCCAGATTGCTTCTGTGAGCAAGGAATGCCTTTCCTCAGCTGTTACATCAAGTGTGAGTTCTCATAGCTTGATCATACTTGCCTATACTTTAATAACATTCAAATTAGATAATTATAATGCATACTTGAGTCTCATTTTACATAGCTTTTGGAAGTTATCATTATTTCACAGTACAGTTGCTAGGCTACTAATCAGAAGTGGACCAAGTCAATACTACCAATATATTTCTGAGCAGAATTCAAAGCGTTTTAAATGCTTTAAAGCTCTTTGCAGTTTAGGAAATGGACAGATTTTTCCCAAACAAACTGAGGTCATGCTGTGTGCCTCTGCCCTGAAGTGACAAGCAAGGGGGCATTCAACTCTGCCATCTGGTATTTTTACATATCTCCCTTCATTCTATGCCTTTTCAGTACCACATACCTTGTGCTATATGATAGGATTATGTTATTTTCATTTTATTCTGTTATAAACTTTCAAAATACTTTTGAACTGAAAGTTTAGTGTTGTGTTACAATTATAGATCTAGAATTTAGAACTTAATTTTCACATTTCTCAAGATATATGGTCCTATGTTAAAATGTTATTTTAAAGGTGACTTCGGTGAGAAAATCATTTTAAAACTGAGGTTTTATTAAAGTCACAATAACTGTAACTGTTTAAAGATCAGGACTTCCTTGCATTTTTCAAAGCATGTATTTTCAGTTCTTAGTTGCTTTTTGTTCAGGAACACAAGGTACCATATATAGTGCTTTCTCTTCCTTTTTTCCTCATAGCAATCCTGTGATATAGAGGAGACTGAAAGAATGTGACTGTTTCCAAAATCTCAAATGAATTTTTGTGGCTGATGCTATTTTTATTTTTTAAAAAGGTCTTGTTTACATTTTTAACCCATCCACCCTAAGCCATGGAAACACATTGAGCAATTGTTCTCTTAAACCAATATAATATACAGGATTGCTATTATATTGAATATATATAAAATGAAGGGAGAATATCCTTTTAGACATTCAGAGCTCCTGAAGAAAATGCATTTTACAAATCTAACCATTTACAGATCTATTACTAATAATAAGTGAAAGGTTAAATATGAAATGTATGAAATCTCAGTGACCACAACAAATAATTAAATCAGCTAAAGACAAAAAAAAGTGTAGTTATTAAAAATCAGTTGAAAAATCATATTCATTTTACTAATTTAAAGTGAAATACTGAATTAGTCTATGTCATATTTTTCCATTCCATTTTTTTGAGATTCTATCCAACATTCTATATTTGGAATATGTGTGTGAGTAAGCATCTGCTTGGGTGTAAACAGGGGAAAGGAGATCATTATATATTTTAACATTATATTAACTGCAATAAGTTGCTTATGCTTCACATACACATGCATTATTATGTAATTTTGCACATGCATTCATATATGCATTCTGTATGAACTCAGAATTGTGGTCAAGCAGTTGTGTAGTCATATCACCAGATGCGTTTGCAAGCACGCACAAAGGTACACACACACACACACATACGCACTCAGCAGTAAGAATAGGCTTAGTTAGTCTGTAAATGCTGTAAGTAAATGTTTGAGTGATACCTTTACTGCTACTTTGCTGCTAGCATTTATGTGCCACATTCGAACACTATGCTTCTCATTCCCAGTGTGGTGCTTATTGACCTTGACTGCCCTAGAAACTGAGAAGAGGCTGGAGCAGTCAAGACATATGATTCCAGCTTCTCTTTTCCCTTGAGAAGAATTCTGTACATCTGCTTCACAGAGCTGGCTTCGTCTTCCTGCTGGCACTTAGCCTTCAGGACAAATGGCCCGTTTGAGGCATCGTTTCTAGGACAGCTCATTTTTAGCTGTGCTGGAAAGCTTTTGCACAAAAATAGAAAACTTTGTGTGATGTACACTTTTGCAACAGTGGTGGCAATTAAGCATTACAAGCTTAATATGCCTGTTAATTTAAAAGCTCCATGATGGAGATGCAAGGTTATTACAATCCAGGAAGTGATCTATTTATCTATTATTTACTTCTGCTTTATCTTCATGAATACAATTATTAATGTTTATGCTCTAACTGTGCTGTGAAGATTAACCATTTTCATTCTACCGGCTCCACTCAATGAACGCAGTTGTTTGACATTTTGTGATAGTACTGAGCTTCCTTGTTGGCAACAGTTAGAACCCTCCTAAAATCCTCCTGAATAAAGGTGGATATTAAATAAGTTAGACATCCTTATTCTCTGCTTTTAGTTAACTAGAATTTTTAGGTTTTGTGTACAGGGACCCAGTCTACCACCCCTTTGTATGCGGGGAACTTATTAATACAGTTATCTGTTTGTTTTGTAGCAGGTGTGGGACATGGAGCAGCCGGGGAACAAATATACTAAAAGCTGGAGTGGGGCAAATGCAGAGTAATTATCCTACCATATATGATGGGCAATTCAAAATATAGACACATCTACACAACACAAGAAATCATTGTGGTTTCTTGGGCCATGTTTTGATTTCCTGGAATTTATCTATTTGATAACTTTAGGAAAAGTTTGGAAAGATGCCTAGTACAATATGCCATATACCATGTATTTCTGAAAGCATTCATCAGGTGTAAATGCTGCTGTGATTGGAGCTTTGGTCTGATAAATATAAATATAAAGTTATTAAATAAATACAAACAGGCTTATTGTTCAACTAATAAAGGAACTGATTAATGTGTTTGTGGGCATATGAAATGTCATTTTAAAGTTTCTAGAGTGAAGATATACCACACATTTCCATGCCATTAGCTTGTGAGTTTTTGTCATTAGGTACCTTTAAGAAAATTGGGTACTTGATTGTCTGGTTTCATGCTATTCACCTTAGTTATACAATAATCATATTAAAAATCCTGTACTGAGCAGCAGATTGGACTTGGTGGCCTGGTTGTCCCTTCCAACTTTTTGGTTTTATGTGTATTCGATAATTGGAAAAAGCTAGAAAGGTTTATTGATGTGGATACTTTAACCAACACTGCTCCTTTTGAAACATTAGCTATTATAAAATATGCAGTTTGTCAGGGGTGTCATTCACTTACTTTCCCTACCGGTTTGCAAATATGAGCACGCATGCACAAGTTTCACTCGCACCTGCATGCGCTTGGACTTCCACACATGTGCTTTGATTGCGCACATGGATTGCACGCATGTGTGTGGCTTGAAAGCATGCCTAAATAGGATGGCATAGAGCCGGGGTGGGTGGGCCCACTCAGGATTTCCACTACTGGTTCTGGTGAACTGGTCCAAACTGGCTGACTACCACCTCTGCAGTTCATCTTTTCTAATCTTCCTGCCTTCTATGGAACTCTCCCCCCCCCTCACAAATATAAATTGGTTTAAATTTTGCCTTGTAAACCACTAATCCATGTAAGCCATTCCCATGACAATCTGAAGGCTTCCCCCCACCCTTGAGGATCTGGTTTATTTATGTATGTTGATAAGTGACCAGTATTTCTTTAGGGAAGGAGACATGATTCAATTGAAGGATACCTAGAGATTCTAAGCACATAACATAGGAACCATACTTTATCAATGGATCTTCTTTTACATGTACATGTGTAGATCCATGTCCAGGCAGAAATGGCTCCTGATGGATCCAGGATTTGGAAAAATTTGTTCACAAATATAATGTCTCAATCGGGACGCTCAGTGGCTAAGACGCTGAGCTTGTCAATCAGAAATGTCGGCAGTTCATCAGTTCGAATCCCTAGTGCCACGTAACGGAGTGAGCTCCTGTTACTTGTCCCAACTTCTACCAACCTAGCAGTTTGAAAGCAAGTAAAAATGCAAGTAGAAAAATAGGAACCACCTTTTGTGGGATGGTAACAACATTCTGTGCACCTTCAGCATTTAGTTATGCCGGCCACATGATTGTGGAGAATGTCTAAGGACAGCACTGGCTCTTTGGCTTTGAAAAAGTTATGAGCACCACCCCCTAGAATCAGGAACAACTAGCACATATGTGCAAGGGGAACCTTTACCTTATAATGTCTCAGGGAAATGTCTCCTCACTATAAAAAGTAGTTTCTCACATATTTGAAGTACAACATTTTAATACTTTTTAATGTGCAAGAAGCGCCATAAAGCCCTCCTGAACACCACAGAAGTTTACTTGGATTGTTATATCAGATCTCTTGACCTCCTGCTTGTACATATCTATGCAATTAGAGATGTTATTCTCTTGTGCTGACTGTGCTGACTGTGCTGACACCAGGTGCCTGCCATTTCTTGCTGTATGTGGGTATTTCTACGTTCATCCCATCTGGATATTATACATTTAATGATAGGAAGAGTGAAAAGAATGTGGCATTCATTGCATAATGCCTTCAGGAAAGAGTTAGATTAATTCATTATATGACGGCTCTTTCTCAGCAAGCACTTGGAATAGCTGTTAATATTCATAATTAGATACTTACCACCTGTCTTATCAAACATAATTTGGATGCTGCATACTGGAAAACTTTTTTTTATCTCAATCCACACTGCCAGTTCACTGCCAGTTGTGTTAATATAGATCTCCCTCTACTGGTAGCAAAAATTAATACTAAATCATTTATGTGCTTCAATTTCATTTATGAAATATAGACTTGCCTTATCAGAGAGTTGGGTGGCGGAAGGAAAGGAAAGAAGGAAGGAAGGAAGACACCCAGATGATTGGTGTAAAATATTTTGATTCAATATTTAGATCTTAGTTAAATTACATGACATTGAAAAATATTATACTATTTGCCCAGCTAGGTGGCAGCATCTAGTTGGTCCTGGCTGAAACTGAAAAAGTTAAGTTGAGTCAAAATTGGCTGCAGTTTGGATGAAAATTCCTGAAGGCTGTAAACTAGTCTAAAAGTTTTTTAAAAAAAACCTTGTAAAGCAAAATTGTTAAACTGCTTCCATATTGTCATAAAGAAAACAAAATGTATATGTTAACAACTGAAGTTTATCTTGAGAGAAACTGTACTTAAAAATAATCTTTCCACCTAGGCTCAGTAAACATTTGATTTAATAAACCTCATCTGCAATGGACAAAATCTGCCGTTCATTGTACATCTGTAGAAACCAATTAATCATCCATAAAATTCAATTTACCATTTAATGTGTTCAAAAATACATAAAATATGAAAACTATATTGTGGGTATATAATCCCATTTATTAGATATGCTTATATATATCACTCCAATTCCATAACTGAAGGTACACAGTATATAAAAACCCAATATAAAGCCATAGAAACCTGAAGCAAACCTCCCTCATCCATGCCCCTTAAGATGCCTGTCTAAATAACATGATTTTGACAGGTATGCACAAGATCAGGTGCCAAATATGATAGGCAAAACATTACTGCTATCACACTGCCTTTGAGTTCCTCATGGAGGTTTGAAACATAAGAAACCTCTCTTTCTATATTCTCCCCTAAGCAGAAAGGGTCATTTTGAGGAAGATGGTCCCTCAAGTATCTTGGCAATGCACCACATGGATTGTTTGTATATAATAACCAGCCCTTAAGAAATAGTGCAATGACCAAGAAATAATTGAAAAAGCAACACGGCTCTATCAGTACCTAGTTGCTGTTTTTGTGAATTGCAGCTTTCAAGCAATCTTCAAAAACAGCCCCATGTTCAGTGTGATGCTGTAATCAAAATGTGAGATTTAATGAGTCACTACTGTATTGCAAGGGCTTCATGGTCTAAAAAGAGCCCAAACTGACATAGGTTTCTTTGTTCAGAGCTTGTACCTGCTGCTCTAGCAGCAGTTGGAGATACAGAAGGACCGCCAATTACAGAAGTGCTCATTCAGGGGCAACTTGATCTGCTTAAAGCTATCATTGGAATTGAATTATAGCCACAGTGTTTCCAAATAAACAGACACTCTTATTTGCTACGATTTAATTTGAGCTACTCCACACATCAGTTAAAAGCTACACCATTTCCAGTCCATTGTGAGGAAGTGTTGCATCATTATCATTAACATGTTTATAATACCTTCTCTAGACCAATAGATGACCTCTCCAGTGGGTTTTTTAAATAGATGTTGAACAATGCAAGAGCATCAAGTCCTGTAGAGCAGCCAAGAATTTGACTGTTGTGCCATCATAGCTACCAACTGGAACTAAAGATTTTGGTAGGAACAGAACCACTGTAAACAGTACTTCTACTCTTGATCTTCAGAGATGGTCAAAACAGATACCACAGACAGTGGTACTGAATGCTGCTGAAAGTTTCGAAAGTAAATTCCCTTTACCAGCTGGCAACAGAGCTCTTCCACCAGATTAATGAGTTCTATTTCAATTGCCTATCCTGAATCCTGATTGGAAGGAATCTAAATAATCTTCTTCATCTATGATCCTCCACAGCTATTTCCTCCCCCAAAAATCTTCAATTGGAGATTGGGAGAAATTTGTCTTAACACAATTGTAGATTGTTTGGCTTCTTCAAGACAAGGCATACTAGTGCCTTGTTCAAATTTTAAAGCACCTTATCTTTTCTCAAAGATACATTTGTTACTTCTTAAATCTAGCCACACATGCTCTAAAAAGAGCCCATTTGATAATAAATTCAGTTCAAATATGGCAAAAGTCATACTGTAGAGAACCGTGCCATACCTTCAGGCTCCATAGGGTTCAGAAGAATTCCAGATGATATGAAATTCCGCTCCCACCATTTCTCTTGCCTCTGCCCAACTAGCATCAAGGTCTAAACAAGTGGATGATTTTTATCCGCAAAGAATCTGGAAAATCTATGGACTGGAGAGAACCCTCCAGAGCAATCTCATTTACTATTCTCATCTCCTTTTGTCAGAATCAACCAGATAGGTGAGAAAATACCTTCTACATCACTGGAAAATTCCCAAATACTTTTAAAAGTTTTAAAACTCAATTCTACCCATCAGGCACTTGGGTGGAACATCCTAACATAGTCTTCATTCCTACAGAGATCCAGTTATGTAACATAACTCAACCATAACATCCAACCATAACAATTCAGCATTTTACATATCCTATTTTAAAGACTGATGCCCAAAATACTGATAGCTGTCTATGTCATATGCCATTTATCCCATTTATCTAACCGGAACTCATCCACCCTGCTGCCCATGAGTTGTCATTGAGTTATTTCTTCCATTCAGAGGTCAAACAGCAGTCATAAAAAAAACCCAACATATGCATATAGTCCTGCCTTTAAAGTGGCAAGCTTCCAGTCTCCTTCATCATAACAGCATTAAGGAAGCAGAGAAGGGTTTTGCTGCCATAATTGCTCTTATACATATGAATCTCATTTCAAAGTAAAATACTTGCTGGAATTCTTATATTGTTGCAAAATCATGTCCGACCTATCATGACCCCGTGGACAATGCTCCTCTAGGCCTTCCTGTCTTCTACCATCCTCTAGAGTCCATTTAAGCTCACACCTACTGCTTCAGTGACTCCATCCAGCCACCTCATTCTCTGTCATCCCATTCTTCTTTTGCCCTCAATCTTTCCCAGCATTAGGCTCTTCTCCAGTGAGTCCTTCCTTCTCATTAGGTGGCCAAGGTATTTGAGTTTCAACTTCAGGATCTGGCCTTTTAAAGAGCACTTCTAAAATACACTGATGGCATTATGCAAATACTTGTGTAACTAATTACAGGAGCCTCTGCACACAGTCACTCATGCTTCGGTCACCTCTTATATGGATTACGGCAATGCACTGTACATGGAGCTGCCCTTGAAGAACATCTGAAAGTTGCAATTGCTCCAGAATGCAACAGCATGAGCTATTATGGGCATCTTTTGATTTGCTTATGTGATACCTTTGCTTCAAATACTTCACTGGCTCTCTGTGGGTTTCTGGGTGCGATTCAAGATTCTGCTTGTCACTTATCAAGTCCTGCAGACTTGAATGGAATGAGCCAGGCTGTTTGAGAAACTCTTCCATCCCATCAAGAAGGACATACTACAGATCTTGTCAAATAAAAGAATGCCATCTCACAGGACTCAGGAAGCATGCCTCCTCTGTCATGGCATCTGCCCTTTACCTCCTGAGATCAAATTGGCCCCAACTCTGCTTGCTCAGTTCAGAAAGCACTTAAGACCTGGCTGTTGGTCCATAGGGTCAAATGGGGGTCAGGAGGGTGATGGAGCCTGTATGGTTTGTTTGGTTCTGAAGGTTTTACTCTTCCATTAATTTTCTTTTGATGGTGTGGTTTGTTTGGACATTGTTATTTACATTGTTGTTTCTAAACTTTGTTTTCCACCCAGAGTTGCTTCGATGAGGTGGGCTCCCATATAAATTGAATGACATAAATAATAAATTATGTTTTGTGACTGGGCTTTTAAATTAGAAAATGTTTGTTACATCTTTTTACTGGAATAGCTTAAAGCAGCTTTTCTACAGTAAACATATTAAGAATCTATTCACACACGGGTCATATATTATGAGATTAAGACATACAGCTTATTGACTGATGCTTTTCAGGATTCTTGCCTGACATATGATTGCAATTATATGTGTGTGTGTTGAAAAATATATGAGGAAGAGATAGATTTTAACATCAATAGATTTTCGGTGACATAAATTGTGCAGCATTTCTGTCTAATGCCAGTAGATGATGCTGCAGCCTGTGGAAAGAATGTGTACAGTTGTGAGGAATAAAGATTTCTCCATAGTGAGATCAAACCAAAGTACTAGATAATTGAAGCATCTGTCTCATCTAGGGAGGATATCAGTGCTCAAATCTCAGCAATGGAATTAGGAATGCTCCAAAGAGGGTCATTTTCATTATCTCACTAATCTCTCCTTTGATGACCTGCCAGATTTTCTTGGAAGAGAATGACAGAGGGAATTACCAAGACAGAATCATCCATCTCTCTGGACAGTCATAGGGGGAGGCGGAAGGGATGGAAATAATTGGAATTCACTCTCGGGCCTTAACCTTCACTGCCTGTCAGTCAGGCGGGGCGGTATATAGGCAGTGTTGGATTAATGCTGAATGCAAGCACTCTCCCTGTGGATTTGGAAGAGCCCGGTATAGCTGAAGCAGTAATTTTCCTTCCGACCCTCCACTTACACAAGACGGACTGAAGCATGCTGTGGCCCCAGGCTGCACTGATCTGTAATGCTACCGGAGAGAGGGGCAGAAGGTCATCCACTGGGATTGTGCAGTCTTCATGATTCCACGAGATGGTTCATGCCCAGGTGAGCATTCTTTCCAGACGTCCATTCGGTACTCCAGGATAAATTCCTAGAAATTGCTTGTTCTGGCTTTAAAATATGGATGCTTGGAGTGGGGAGCAGGAAAGAGATAGCAGTAGAGAAGAGGATTAAAAAGTGCAACAAAGAAGTAACTGATGTTTATGGATTCAAAATTAAAATTGAAAATTCAGGGTAAGAGGCTTGTAGAGGGGTAGAAGTTAGCTATTTTTATGGTTAATATTATTTTCACCATCATTATTATCATGTGTATTAGATCCCTTGTCATTTCCAATGCACAGTCAGCTCTGCCAGCAGCATTTGTTCTATTAACATATAGATATGGAGACAGAAGAAGAGCAGAGAAAGGAGCAGATTAACTATGCTGTGATTTTCAGCCCACCGAGAGAGAGTGGAGAGAGAGTGGGAAGAGAGACCTTTGGGTAAATTGAGAATGTAGGACGATTTGCACCTGTGATGAAGCATGCTGGCTGTGCTCTCGTGTGGTGGAGGAGGCAGAGCAGCTGTCCTGATCTATTAACAGTATTTGTCTCATTGCAGCAGGGGAGCTATGGCTTCGTGCTCTAGATAGCTTTGTCTTCTTCTTTTTTACTTTCCTTTGTTTCTATTCAAAGGAAGCTCAAAGGTGAAAGTGGTCTAAAGTTTTAATACAAAGTTCATGGATTTTATATTCAACTGTGTTGTCCAGAAAGCTCTTGAATCCACTTACCAGAGTTTTAAGGGCTAAATGTGCAAATGGTAACCATGACCAATGAAGGTCATATAGTGTTAAATATCTGTATCATCCAGCATTCTGTCTAAAACAGGAGCTACCTATAAAACCATGAGAAACTTAACAGAACAAACAGAAGTTTGCAATAATCACCCAGGTTGATTTTCTATAGCGTTTTAATAATCAACATTGATGTGTAATTCATTGATGATACTGGTTGCTCTTTTTATAATCTTTGTAGCCAGTACTATTATAGCATTCAACAACTAAATTACAAAAAAAAATGCTTATCAAGCTACTATGTCTATTTTTCCCCCTCTGAATTTGGATCAGAGACATTTTGGGTTACTCAGCAACCCTATTTGCAGTCTTTTGATGATTTAATATTATTCTCAGTACTTGTTTTAATCCCTGTTTGATGGGTGTCTGTTAAAGTAGAAGTACTAGGACTACTTTCTGTTGGCACTCAACCAAACTAGAATTTCAAAGAAAGAAGCAAGTTTTAATTAGCTGCCACCAGTGGTGGGTTCCTACCGGTTCAGCCCAGTTCAGCTGAACTGGTAGTGGTTTGGCAGCCTGGGTCGCTGGAACTGGCAGCAACCCAGGCCTGCCACGCCCCAGAACCGATTCTCCCAGTGGCGCCATAGGCACCACCATTGGCACCGCCATCTTGTTTTTTGCTTCTATGCATTCACAGAGCAATTTTTATTGTTCTGGGCAGGTGTGCATGGTGTGTGCAGCGCATGGTGCACCTACAAGTGAACTGGCAGTAATGACTGCCGGAACCCACTCCTAGCTCCCACCCACTCCCGTCTCTGTTCTGAATGTCTACTACCTCTGTCAAGAAAACAAAAAATACCTTAGACTTCCTAAATGCTATTTTGCACAGATGCGTTGGTTGCTTTGAATGCCATCCAGCATTGTTAATAGACGATGACAAATAGAAGCTATCAAGTTTGGAATAATAGACTACTGAACTGTCTAGGTCAGGATTGTGCACCATGGTTGATATTAGCGGTCACAAATTTCTCTCCCAGGCCTATTTGGAGATGTAAGGACTGAACTGAGGACTTTTATTAGTTAACCATAATTCTGTGGCCCTCCTCCAAGTATTGGGAATACTTATGCTATCTTTGGAGCCTCTCATAAAGAGGTGAAATTTGCCTAGCTCTGTCTCCATATCTTCCACAAAACCATTAATGAAAGTACATGAGAGCAGAAGATTCTGAGAAACTTTAGTAAAAAAGGGGGTGGGAGGCAAGCCTAGTTTATACTTTATGCATCGGGATATGAAAAATGAAAAGTATATTGCATATTCATTTGTGCACTGATGCTATGTGTGAGGATAAAAACTTGAACATTCTGTCTTTTAAAACCTTTCATTAGTGTCTTAACTATTTTGCTATATTTCCTAAGAATGCTACTCCTTTACTATAGTCTTTCTATTCTGTTTGGTCAGAATTTCTAAAATTAACTGAAATATATTGATGTATATTTCAATATATTTCACTCAATTATAGTGGCAAAGTTTTTTCCCCTCCAAAACTGTTACTTTCAGATCATAATAGAACATTCTGTGGGATTAAAATGGTCTATTATTACTTTGTCATCATTTTGAGTCCTGATTACAAATTTGTGTCCATCCTTTTGCACAAACTCTGGCCTATTTATCTTATGTAGTATTTAGAGAACATCACTTGTAAATGAGGACTATATCACACTAGAGGTACAGGGCTTCCAGTGTGGTAAATAGATTCTTATAGAAGCTTGGATAAATCATTTTCTAGAAGGAGGTTTGTTCTACAGTGCAATTTTAATATATTAGCAAAGTTCGGATGAAATTGGGGTTTGAGAGTACAGATGGCATTGGTGATTATTTTTTGCTTGTTGTTAGGCATGCTGATTTGATAGTTGAGTAATTTCCTTGAGAGCCTATAATATGATATTTAGCTTTCTGCAATATATAGACTAAAATGAGTGCTTACATCCCGTCCTTTACAAATGACATCATGTTATAGCTAACAGCCCCATAATTACCTGTAAATAGATCTGTGATAATTTGTAACTCAGCAAATGAGGACAATCCAAGCTCAACTCTTACTAAATGAAGGTTTTTTCCCCCTAGAATGATCCAATGCTCATTGTCTCAAAATAATAGTAATAAGGACAGGCTTCACATTACTTCAGTGATGATTGGGTAATGCTATGAGAAATTTATAAGTCACTCCTGAGGAAATAACTAGGTGGAACAGCTGGCATAATGAAGTCATTGAGAAATATTAGATTATTAGTCTACTCAGAGTAAGGATGTTAAACCTGAGGAAGCAGCTAGGTTTATTTCATTACGTGGTCAAGAAGCAAAAGTATAGAGAATTTGAAGCTTGTTACTTTGATAATTCCAAACAGTCCTTCAGTATTCTATGTCTGTCTGTCTAGGATTTCTTTATAACTTTAGATTCTAAAATGGGTGTTCTAAAAAAAGGATCTTTAAGGTATCAAATAATTGCCAGAGAACGTATATATTCTTTAGATTTTTTAATATGCTTTAAGTCATGATTTTCAGTTTCCTATTTTTTATATAATTATTACTGAAGTTTAAAAATACAAAAAATAAAAACTAATTCAAATTAAGAAAATCTTAATGTTTATTCCTTTTAAGTCATGGCCCAAAGCTAATTACTTTTCATTCTATTTTTTCTCAAGAAATCCTTCATAAATACAACACATATCTTTCTAAGTGAAAAATTAGCAAGTTATCCAAGTCACTCTTCTGAGTTGAAACTTGAAATCTACACATTCAAGTCACTCTTCTGATTTATTATTTGTGTGTTCTTTTTAGCTATTAAAACATCAGCTATTTTCATTTGTAAGTCTTGTATAACACCTTTTTCAATGCCATTCTTGTATCCTGTCAATTTTAAATCCATAGCCAAAACAGTCTGATTCTAGGTGTATCCTCTTCTGTTTCTTCTATTGAATCCGTCTTTATAATAATAGTCAATCTTAAATATATATTGCTGAATTTCCTTGAATTCTTCCAGAATTAAAATACTTGTTCCATTCCAGAATTAAAATACTTGTTCCATTCTATTGGCCCAGTGTTCCATCTCTCAGGCTGGGGGGTCAAATTATACGCCCCTCAGATAGGGTCCGCAACTTGGGAGTCCTCCTGGATCCACAGCTGACTTTTGAACATCACTTGTCAGCTGTGACCAGGGGGGCATTTGCCCAGATTCGTCTGGTGCGCCAGTTGCGCCCCTACCTGAACCGGGAGGCCCTCACAATAGTCACTCATGCCCTTGTGACCTCTAGGCTGGAGTACTGCAATGTGCTCTACATGGGGCTGCCCTTGAAGAGTATCCGGCGACTTCAGCTGGTCCAGAATGCGGCCGCGCGAGTGATCGTGGGTGCACCTCGCTTCACCCACGTAACACCTATCCTCCGCGAGCTGCACTGGCTACCTGTTGCTCTCCGGGTGCGCTTCAAGGTGCTACTTGTCACCTACAAAGCCCTTCATGGTATTGGGTCTGGGTACTTGAGAGACCGCCTACTGCCAATTACCTCCACTAGACCGATCAGATCGCATAGATTAGGCCTCCTCCGAATTCCATCAACGAGCCAATGTCATCTGGCAACTACCCGGAGGAGAGCCTCCTCGGTGGCTGCTCCGACCCTCTGGAACGAACTCCCCGTGGAGATTCGTACCCTCACCACCCTCCAGACCTTCCGCACTGCCCTTAAAATCTGGCTGTCCCAGCAGGCCTGGGGCTAAAGACCCTAACCCCACCCGAATGGTATGATTGTTGTGTTCTCTTTTAACAATGTATTGTTTTATGTTCATAACTTGTTTTGTCCTCCCCTTCCCCTAACTTGTGAGCCGCCCTGAGTCCCCTCAGGGAAAAGGGCGGCATACAAATAAATAAACTATAAACTATAAACTGTAATAATGGGCCTTCTCTTTTTATTATAATCTAGCTCTTTCTGGTTGCCTCTAGTAACCAGCCTTCAAGGTCTTCTCTTATGTTTTTCTTTAATCTATAACACTTCCCCAAGAAATGACTTCTTACCCTTAAATTCAAAATCTTCATATATTTTTAATTTATTTTTAAACAAACTAATAAAAAATTCTTATAATTATATCAAGATCTTATTTGCAGTCAACCATAGTAGTTTAGAATTTTTGAAAAACAGTGTTCTGATCACATTTGCTATTTATTTCCAAATTTAAATAGCTTTCTTTAGCTTATTAAACTTACACGAAATTTCTTTTGCTGAGGGTTGAAGAAAAATGACTTGTTCTTCTAAAAGTTCTTGCTAGCTAAAAAGGAATTTAAAAGCCATTTTTCCAGTAAGAGGGGAAGTGGGTGAACCTACTTTGTCTGTTTGAAGGTTCCGAAATGCGACTTACACAAAGCTAAGTATCCTGGTACCCAGAGTCCTAAAACCTGCCAGAAACCTCTGTTTTATGGTCTCATTGTGGGGAGTGTCTTTAAAGAACCCTTTAAAGAGGATCCCAAGTACTCTCCTTAATCCAGAGCAGAATTTGGTGACCCAATTTATTCACTGAACAATCTTCAGTCCTCAGGACTGCTTCCCCAGGTGTTCGTTTTCTCCCTTTCTCTCTCTTCCTCGCTCTCTCTCTCCCTCTCCCTCTCTCTCTCTCTCCATCCAAATATGTGTATAACAAAAGAATGAATTGTGATTTAATATTGAAAAATGTTACTGTTAGAATCTAATGCATCTAATGCAGTATGTTCTAATCTAATGCATTTGCCATTTTTAAAAAACCCTCTCCTGAAAGCTCACTAGTAACATCATGTTTATATTCTTGATTAGTTCTTTATTTAGAAAACTCATTAAGATGAAACTTGCCTGTAACGCAATTGGTGTATCTGTTTTTAAACTGGATTAGGATGCTGCTGCTGGTGAAGTTTAATGATTGACTCCAGTGATAGCATTCCTCCTAGTGATGGGAACTTATTTCACTCCTATGCAATGTAGTTCTTCTGTTGATTCCTTATAAGCTGCTATTTCAATTTAAAAGGTAGCAGTGTAAATATATAAAGCATTTAGATGCATTTATTTAATGTAGACCTAAAATAGGTTCAGTTAATTTTTCTGTGCAGCTTGATTTAACCTTGGTTCTCTTGCTGGTACAATGTGGTCCTTAAAAATGACAGCAGTACCTATGCTTTTCAAAATTATTTAGATATTAAAGTTACAATTGACCCAGTTTCAAAAATCCAATTAAGTTCAAAATAGTTTGAAGCCTCTGTTATCTGATGGCAATGGACCTCATTTTAAACAGCACACCAGTGTGAGCACCATCAAAATTAACTTATGGAGTTGAAAAAGGGGACTGATTTTACATCTCCAGCTTCTCTAAAGAATGTTTCATCAATTACATGGTGATAGCTACCCATCCAGCTATGAAATGCAATCACATTGCCTCTAGGATGAAAACATGGCATTTTATTTTGGACAGCAGGAGAAAGCATGAGCAGGTTTATGCCAACCAAGTCTATTTATGAAACCCCTTTTTGCCATTTATGCAGTCGATTTATTTGTTCTTCTTTTTATGAAGAAAAATAGAAATAGAAATCCATTTTCACTTCTTTCCCCCTTTTCTTGTATTCATTTTCGTTTCCTTTTCCTTTGTAAAATATAATGATACAACTATTACTTATTTATTGGGTAACCTAATCTTAAACATAGGGAAACGGTGACTCAGTGGCTAAAATGCTGAGCTTGTCAATAAGAAAGGTTGGCAATTTGGCGGTTGGAATCCCTAGTACCGCGTAACAGAGTCAGCTCCCATTACTTGTCCAAACTTCTGCCAACCTAGCAGTTTGAAATCATATAAAAATGCAAGTAGAAAAATCGGGACTACCTTGATTTTTGATTTTTGATTTTATTAACATTTGTAGGCCGCCCTTTTCCCTGAGGGGACTCAGGGCGGCTCACATAAAATCAGGGAGGGGAAGTACAAACAGTGACATAGACACATATAATAAAAGTAATAAGCAACATACATTCATCATTCGGGAGGGGCAACTATCCTTGTCCCCAGGCCTGACGGGCTAGCCAGTTCTTGAGGGCTGTGCGGAAGGCCTGGACGGTGGTGAGGGTACGAATCTCCACGGGGAGTTCGTTCCAAAGGGTCGGGGCTACTACTGAGAAGGCCCTCCTCCTTGTAGTTGCCAGCCGGCACTGGCTGGCCGATGGAATACGGAGGAGGCCCAATCTGTGTGATCTAATTGGTCGCAGGGAGGTGATTGGCAGGAGGCGGTCTCTCAAGTATCCAGATCCACTACCATGCAGGGCTTTATGAGTGACTAATAGCACCTTGAAGCGCACCCGGAGATCGACAGGTAGCCAGCGCAGCTCGCGGAGGATAGGTGTTATGTGGGTGAACCGCGGTGCACCCACAATCACTCGCGCGGCTGCGTTCTGTACCAGCTGAAGTCGCCGGATGCTCTTCAAGGGCAGCCCCATGTAGAGCACATTGCAGTATTCCAGCCTAGAGGTCACAAGGGCCCGAGTGACTGTTGTGAGTGCCTCCCGATTCAGGTAGGGTCGCAACTGGCGCACCAGGCGAACCTGGGCGAATGCCCCCCTAGTCACAGCCGTCAGGTGGTGATCAAACGATAGCTGTGGATCCAGGAGGACTCCCAAGTTGCGAACCCTCTCTGAGGGGCATAAGATTTGACCCCCCAGCCTGAGTGATGGAATATTGGTCGAATCTTTGGGAGGGAAACACAACAGCCACTCGGTCTTTTCTGGGTTGAGCACAAGCTTGTTAACCCTCATCCAGTCCATAACGGCCTCAAGGCCTCGGTTCATCACGTCTGCCGCTTCATTGAGTTGGCACGGGGCGGACAGATACAACTGGGTATCGTCCGCATATTGATGGTATCTGATCCCGTGCCTACGGATGATCTCTCCCAGCGGTTTCATGTAGATGTTGAATAGTAGGGGGGATAAGACCGAGCCCTGAGGCACCCCATATGTTAGGGGCCTAGGGGACGATCTCTGCCCCCCCACTAACACTGACTGCGACCTGTCCGAGAGGTAGGAAGAGAACCACCGCAACACGGTGCCTCCCACTCCCACCTCCCGCAGTCGTCGCAGAAGGATACCATGGTCGATGGTATCGAAAGCCGCTGAGAGGTCAAGGAGGACCAGGATGGAGGAATGTCCTCCATCTCTGGCTCTCCAGAGATCATCGGTCAATGCGACCAAAGCGGTTTCTGTGCTGTAACCGGGTCTGAAGCCTGACTGGAAGGGGTCAAGATAGTTTGCTTCATCCAAGGACCGTTGGAGCTGAAAGGCCACCACCTTCTCAACAACCTTCCCTTGGTGGGAAGGTAACAGCATTCCATGCACCTCAGTATTTAGTCATGCTGGCCACATGACCACGGAGACATCTTTGGACAGTGCTGGCTCTTCGGCTTTGAAACAGAGATGAGCACTGCCCCCTAGAGTCAAGAATGACTAGCACACATGTGCAAGGGGAATCTTTACCTTTTACTTTAATTTTAAAGATAATAATCTTGAGTGTTTTTGGACTTCCATTATAAACAGTTTTGAAAAGAGAAATCTGAGATTTATTTTATGTTCATTTTTTACAGTGTTGTATAAGTACAAAAGGATCTACAAGTGCTTCATCTGACTGATTTTAACTGATTAACTTAAAAATTAAGCAGAGGCAAATCATTTCCATACATATAGAAAACAACATGGATAACTCTATAGAGTTACAAAAAGCTGAACTAGAATTGATAGAGACTTGACTTCTTCTTTTTTTTTTTTAATAAATGTTTTTTTAATTTTAATTGAAACAAGTACAGCATCTTTCTTTACATCTGTAGAAAATGTATCAATCGATTACAGATCCTCCACGATCAACAAACATAACTCATATTACCTCAAGCATTATTATATATCCATTTTCATTTGACTGTAATTATTATTTAAAAATATTAATACAAGTAATAATCTTGAACAATACCTGCCCACACCAGTGGGGAAAAAAACAAAACAAAAAGAAAAGGCAAAAAAATAAAAAAAAATAAAAAAGACAAAAACTACAAAGGACAAGGCAGGAAAGGAAAACAAAACACAGGTATCTATTATAAAAAAGAAGAAGTATATCAGCTGGTTACAACATGCTTTGGTGCTTCTCTTCCATTAACTCATATTAATTCAAGTATCTTGACTCAAATGTTTACCATATTAATATCATTATACCTTCAGTTTTAATTACCTATAGTTATTTAAACATCCTTCATCCTTAACTATGCCAAAGAATTAATCCATAACACATGCTGACCTTTCATTTACTTGCTTGTAAAATCCTCTATTAGCATCAAATCCTCATATCCTATTTTAGCTGAACATCCATAATATTTAATTATATCATATATCATAACATTTTCCCAGTATTGATTAACATTTGATTGTAGTATTTTATTTAGTTTTTATAATAGTAATAATTGTTGTAGTTAATACTCTTTATGTATAATTCAAAAATGTTTTCTCATATCCAATTGTTATATATCATATCAACTCCACATTATATACATTACTATCAATATCAGTTATTATTCAGCTATATCTGTTACAAAGAGAGCAATTAGGTTTAGCTAGATTTCAATTGTATTCTTCAGTCTATTAGCCAATTCCATATTATATACATTACCATCAATGTCAATTATTATTCAGCTATATCTATTACAAATTAAAGTAATCAGATTTAGCTAATTTTAAGTTGTATTCTCCCATCTGTCAGCCTGTGTCCCTCCAACAGCGAGATTTTCTCAGTCCAATAGCCATTCGTTGGATAAATTTACCAAATGTTTTTATAAGCAAATCCAGACAAAGATATCTTCGCACCTTTTGACTCTGAATGTCAGTGATGAAATAATAATGTTGTCCCGGGCTTGTAAAACTTTTCAAATTGACTTTAATTCTCAAGGGTGGATTTTCCATTCCTCCTGCACTCTGTCTCTTTAAATGAGTCTTCTTTATAGCTCCCCCCCTCCTTTCTTCCTCTGAGATAGACCAGACGCCATTTCTCACATTTTCCATTTGTATTTCAGGAACATTTAAACATTCAACGATCTCAGTTTTTCCTTCATATTTTAAAATCAGATGATCCAATTTTCTTTCCAGTCTCTGGTAAGAGTCAAAAAGCTCTCGACATGCGGAAAAAAGAATCTGGAGTGAAATCTTAGAGGTATTTTGAGACGCCATGATGTGTCGCAGTTAAAAATTGCAAGCTGTGCAATCTTATCTGATCGTAAACAGAGCCAAGTAATAAAAATGTCAGATCGTGAAGGGCTAATTAGTAGAAAATAAACTTTACGATCCACTTACGGAGAGTCAGAGGGGGGGGATGTCGAAGAGTTTCTTGAAGAGTTTAAGAAGTAAAGTAGCCACCAGCCATAAATCCATTAAAAAAAAACCAATTCGCCGCTAGATTCTTCTATTCTTTGGTTTCAATTAGCTTAAGCTTTTAGTGCGGACAGTCTCTCTTGAATAATAAAATCAGCTTACCAGATGACATCACTTCTGCCATTCTTAGGGGCAACCTGCAGTTTCAGTTAGCACGCAGCTAATCCAGAAAGGAATTGGCACGAGGGGTTAATACCCCCCCCCCCGAGACTTTGCGAACGTCTCTGAGGTCACTGGGTCTCCCCTCACCTTTCACTGTCGTCTCCGGGACAGCTAGGGTTCAAAAACCCGTCCAAAAATCCTTCGGTATAGAGGAATTTCAGGAATAGCCTGAAACTCCATCTTCTCATTGCTAAGCCCCGCCTTCTTCCACCGAGACTTGACTTCTTTATAGCTGAAAAAGACTTCTAGTGGATTTTTTTCTAAAGATCAGCAATGACAATCTCGTCATTCAGATTTGCAGGTTTAAAGACATAAGAAAAAGGAAACGGATTGGAAAACAGGAAGAAAAACAAAAGCAAGTATATACTAAATATTTGATACAATTTTATTATCATATCCAGAGGTGCAAAAAAATCTGTGTTTCTATTAAGGTTCTTATTCTAGCTGTTCTCTTTTCTGGCCTTTCCAAAGTACTTGAAAATTAAAATGTCCCGTGGAATTCTATGGGCTTCTTTATGATTTATACTGCCAAATTGCATTCTGTAATGTACTATCATGTTCCTTTGCTGGACTATATCTCAGTTCCTTCCTTTTGATTGCGCTATAGAGAATACTGACTTGAAACGGAGGTCATTTTAATAGTACTTTCTTGATACTGAAAACATTAGGAAACAAAAGTGGTATTTTCCTTCTGTGACTTTGTTCCATATGAAGACTTCATAGAACTGAGTTCCTGGGAAACTGACAGAGTCCTGGTAACCTTTGCCCTACTAAATTGAAAAGAAATGGAACCATAGCCTGTGTCCTAATTTCTTGAAGGTATAACATGATAGCCCAAGATGGCGTCTCTATGCTCATGTGTTGAAATAGAAACATGTCCCATAGGCTTTCAATGACTGGGTACTTCTCATACTTGAAAATCCTGGGATGCCTCAAATGAACTCTCTGAGCTTCAGACAAGAAGTTGTTGCTGGAGAAGCACTGACAATGCTTGTCATTTATGACAAGGCATTTTTTCATTGGTCGGGATTTGGGTGCAACTGTGGCTCCTTTCTTCATGCCAGCTGACTTCTATCTGTATTAGGTTTCAAGGTTCTGCCTCTTCATGCCCTTTTAAAGATTGGGTTACTAAGAACTTGTCAGAGTTGACAACGGCCCAGGAATGAAAAACGGCTCCAGAGAGCTGAAACATTTGGACTGTTTGAGGCACTGTTCACAAACCATGCAGGAACCAGAGCAAGCAAATTAAATTAGAGGAGTATTTTCAGAAAAGAAAAAGAATGGTGGAGGAAAAGATATTCCTGGGGAGACATTTTGAAGAGCAAAAATACTCTGGCCTAGCACACCATAATATTGGACTAAGTGGAGAATTTCACAGCATTTCCAAGAGTATCCTTTATATTATATAGCACTGTAGCTTGAAAATAGTAACTTTATGTTCCTTTCCAAGCCAGGAGAGAGTTTTAGAGTGGAATTGTTTAGAATATGCTTTTGTGTGCAGATCTTACCTATATATGATTTTTTTTAGTACATTTGCTATTTGTTTCTGTTTTTCAAATACCTGTGCATTAAGGACACATATGAAAGTCACAAACATATTTGTATATATAACAGCTCTCATTAATTTTTTCTGTGCCTCAACTTCTTATCCATTACATAGGATGAACTCTGTATTTTAAAAAAGCTAAGGTTAAGGATGCCTTTGCTTCTACCTACCAGATTAGAAAAGATTAGTTAATTCCATATAATGTAAATTTAGTTTTGAGTGGTGACTCAAGAATAGCAATGTTGCATAGAGAGTAAAATAAAATACCATACTTCTAGCAAATTGTATGCTGTATTATTTCAGGTCTATTATTTGTGAAGGTGACTGTGGTTCCCCTGAATGAAACCTTTGTTTGCAGAGATCACCGACTTCTGAATTCAGGGGATGAAATCCTGGTAATATGAGCTCTCTCCGCTACTTCTTTTCTTAGTGCTAAAATAAGATGAGATCTTTGATCCCGTAACCTAGACTTGCTAGCTGGCAAGGAAGCAAAGAAGGAATCAGCAGTGTTTCATGATACTAATTTATTTCTCTGTACATGGACATAGTTCAGTTTAAAAGTAAGGACAATTCTCACCTGGTATTTTGTATTGTATAATAATATTAATTATAACAATCTTTTTTCTATATATACAGTAACTTTCCTGCAATCATTGTACAACTGGTAAAAAGATGCAAAATTATGAACCCTAAAACACAAGTTACTCACAATGATGCTAATTAAAAACAAAACAAATATTGCGGTATACATATAATGTGTAATCATCTTTTTGCAAGCATGGTTAAAATAGGATAGCAATACCTGTACAGGAGATACTAGCTGAACTGAGGTGGGGAGACTGAAGCTGATAAAAAGGTATGCTTAAGACAGAGCATATGACATTCATGATGAGCACTCAACCATAAAAGCCTTTAAAAAGGAAGGTAAGAGGCAGGTAGGCAGGCAGGCAGGCAGGCAGGCAGGCAGGTAGGCAGACAGATATCATCTAACAGGACTATGATGATGGGTCTAATACTCTGCCATAAACATCTTTGGGCTTATGTTATTGCCTGCAGGTCTTGGGTCCTTGTCATTTGTGCGTTGGCACAGAAGGTGATCATGCATCTTCATTTTGATAAATAAGTCCAAAATAATTGAGATTTTGATTCTGAGTTTATAGGAATTCTGAGTGCAGGAATTTACTTGCTGACCCAGGTTTTTTTTCATTTGGTTAAATGCTTGCAGAAAACTCTAATCCTGTTGGGCATGTATGTTACAGAAAGAGATTTATTAATAAAAGTGGTACAAATGATGGTTGCATTTTTTTTCAATATTTATATTACGACAAAGTAAAAATAGTGTGACAGTATATGGAGTTTTACAAAAAAAACCATTTATTGAGAGTGATTCATTTTTAAGGTAATCATTAAAGAGAATGAAGGAGCAGAGGCTTTGAGGTTGCTTACTGGGTATTTCTTTTTGGTAGCAGGCTAAGCAGGTAGACAGAGCAGCAGAGCATGTCCTTACCTGCTATGTGTATTTCTGATGCAGGTATAGTTGTTCGAAATATATTTATAAATCAATGCAAGCCTGAGTCCATTTTGATTTCCTTTGAATCTGTAAGCAGGGAAAAGGTGGGGAGGTATTTATCAGCAATATCTACATCCGCCTGCCAGACCTCTTTTGGGGGTTTCCAACTTTGCACTCCCCCATATCAGAGTTCCAGTTTGCCCAGGTATAACTATTCCCACCAACGAAAGAACAGGAGTTTATTCTGTATCATCTATTCTTGAGTAGGAAGATACCTCCTTCAACCAGTAACTGGGCAGAACAATATCTTTCTTGTCTAGGAGTAACCCTCTAAATGAATGCCACAGTTTTCCTCACTTACCAGATTATCAGTTCCAAGTCATTTTGAAATAATGAAGAAAAGAATGTTTATATTTTATAATAAAAATAGCAAAGGTTTTCAGAGAATAGTTCAGTTGCTAGAAGTAGCATAAGTCTGAAATCACTGCAGATGACAGCAGCTGAAAAAAGTCTGAAAAACAAAGAGATAACAAACTATAACATTATCTAGATTTGAATAAGCAGCACTGAACTGAAATCAACAATCCCTTATTTAACTAAAAAAAATGCCCCTTATCTCAGCAGATCAAATTCTTTCAAGGATATTGTTTAATTTTATTACAAAGATGTATGGGATCTTGGTTCTAGATTCCTCAGGCCAATCATGTGGCACTTCCCTTATGAGTGGCCATTAGCCAAAACTTTCAGGGAACAAAGAAACTCCTAACTTCCTCCTTCCCTCTTTTCCCCATCTTATTCCTCTTATTGGACAGGACAAAGATTCTCATCTTTAAAACTCACTTATCTAGTCAGGAGTCCTAAAAAAAACGTGGTTTTTTTTTTTAAAAAAAATAACCTCAGCTACATCTAGCCCAGCAGGGTATTCAAAATTAAGAGTTCCTTTTGTTTCCTCTGGTTGTGTTTGCTTTTGTTCAGTTATATCACTGGCTATCTTGGGTGTGAGAATCAGAGGCCAAGATTATTTTAATCTGAAAGAAGATGGTTTATATGTGTATATGTTCTGTATGTCTGTAGATTGTGAGAAAGACCAAATGTAATTAAAACAAGTATTTATATCTTATGCTATCCAGAACTCCCCTTAAAAAAGCCCATCCCCTTTAAAAATGTTTTTTCATTTGAAGAATACAGAATTTGTCATATCAATCAAATATAGCCAAAATCATCTAAATAGTTTATTCATAATTTGATAACAGCTATAATCAAGGATAATTTTTTTCTATCATACTCCTCATCAGGAAAAAATAACCTGGCTATGATACCCATTAATAATCATTTACAAAGTAGAATGGAAAATGCAATATATTCAGGGAAAATACGGAATTAGAATCTCCTTAAATTTTACAAGCAAAATAATTTTGTTCCATGTACCCTAAGGGGAATCAAATGCAAGTGACAGGAGAACCAGAGATAAATAATAGATTAAAAACTGGCTGTTTAATTGTTAGTGTTCAAAAGGCTGCTTGCTCTACACGAGAGGGAAAATAACCACAATGACATGTTTATGATTCATTTTTCCAGTTCAATGGTTTGCTTAAATTAGCATAAGGCAAAACCTGAGATTTTAGTCATCAATATCTTTATCTGTCTTTAACAGGTATATTTGTTGATCATATTTATCTATTGCTTTTTAATTAATAACAGTGCTTTACCAAAAAAGTGAAAGAAATACAACAGGGGGAAATTAATTAATAAAAATATTTATCTGTTAACCTTCCTTATATTATCTTACGATTAAGATGAATAAGAGCAGATTTATTTAAACATCTCTGGCATATAAATTGATAAAATTCTCTTCATTTTTCTTCCAGAGTCTAGAACAGTGTTTCTCAACCTTGGCAACTTGAAGATGTCCGGATTTCAACTCCCAGAATTCCCCAGCCAGCATTCGCTGGCTGGGGAATTCTGGGAGTTGAAGTCCGGACATCTTCAAGTTGCTAAGGTTGAGAAAGACTGGTCTAGAAGTACTACAAATGACTTATAATAGTATTCCTGGAGAGGTGAGCAAATAACAGTGTGGACTAGTAAAAGGGTGGAAAAGCTTGTTAAGATAAAACAGTTGAGATTCTATTTGGGGTATTGTTGTTGTTTGCCTCCAAGTCAGTTTTGGACTTTTGATGATTGCCTTGACTGGTCCCTGCTGTTTCTGGCAAGATTTTTCACAAGTGATTTGCCATTGCCTGCTTCTAAAGGCTGACAGGGACTGACTGGTCCAAAGTCACCCAGCTGTCTTTGGGACTGCAGGACTAAAATTTCCAACTTCCTATTTCTAGCTTGATTCTTCACCACTACACCAAACTTGTTCTCTGTGTTTTCTATATGGGATATAAGAAACAAAATAATTTGTAAAGAATAGTTATAGTAAAGTGACAGAAACTGGAATAACTTTGCTTCAATCTATATTATAAAGGAAATCACTTTCAAATACAGTAAAGAAGGTGGCAAAGAGATCCAAATTTGAAGCTATGTATGGGCGCATATAAAACACCAATCATCAAATCAAGGGCTTTTTTTTTTTTTGAGTGCAGAAAGTTCAGCAAAGGTACAGCTTTTTTTTAGAATTGCCAATATGTGGTACATGTGTATCCACATGTACTGCAACTCATTTCCCCTTCAGATTTTGATCCTTGCACAATCCTAATGTGTTTTAAAATTCCAGTTATCTGAGACTGATACAGTATTCAAAATGAAGGTGACAACTGGAAAGTGTTTGGACTAATTTATTGGGGTATTTCAAATGTGAAAATTATAAGATAAAATTTCTCTGGAACTGAACAGGATTTTAAGTGGAGAGTTCCATATTGTTTTCTTAACAACAATTACAGATATAAATCACCATTGCTTTTTTCCAGGACTTTGGAAGGGGAAGAGGGAGCAGCAGGAGGATAACTTTCCCTAGTCTACAGTTTAATCTCTTGTTAAATACTGGCCACATCTAACTTGGGTTATCTTTTTGGAATTCAGTCTAAGTGGTGAACTATTCGTCCTTTGTGTGTAAATCAATTTGAACTAAACATAGTACTATCTGTTCCTTTTATGTCCTTCTTATGTTAAGTGTCATTAATTTTAGCCTTAAGATAATGTAGTTTTCTTTTTCCTAACATAACAGAGGAGAAACCCAAGGAAAATACAGGAATAGCTCAATTTAACAACCATTCATTTAATGACTATTTGAATTTACAATGGCACTGAATAAAGTGACTTATGACCATTGTTCATATTTACAACCATTGCAGCATCCCCATGGCCACATAATCAAAATTCAAACATTTGGCAACTGACATGTTTTTATGATGGTTGCAGTGTTCCAAGGTCATGTCATCACTTTGTTGGAAGAAATGTCCTTCAGGGTTCCAAGTGGGAAAAAGACACTGGAGGCATGGAGGCTGCTTAGAAAGATGGTTTAATGTTTTAATGATGGACAGGACCGCATGGCTTGAGGTCCTGGGGAAAAAGGTGATCACATGCTTCCAGGTGTTGGGTGAAAAAGAAGAAGGGTCGAGGGAGGGGCTTGCAGAGCTTTTTATAATCTGTTCGGCCCCACCTATCTGCCTCCTGTTCATATGTAAGAAATGTATTCTGATTGGTTGTCAGATGCGGCCATGCAGGGGCAACTCTCTAGGCTGAGTCCAAGTTTGGTTGAATTTTCAGATATCATGTGGTCAGTTGGGAAAAAGGCCAATATTGTCATGCCTTAATCCCATCTCCCTGGAGCTGAAGGGGAGAAGTTTTTATTATGTAAAATGGATTAGCTCAGGATTTAATGGCTCATTTGACAAAGGGGGGGGGGGCAGGATGCTGCAGGGAGAGTTACTTTGTCTTTTTGAAACATATTTCTTCCTTTTCACATCCAGAGAAACATAATATTCTGCCTTTTCAATATTTCCTAGGATATTTCATTTTTCTGGGAGAGGGTTGGGTGATAACTTCCTACAACTTTTTGCAAACTTCTGAAGAACAAGATCAATTAGGAAGCCAGATTTACTTAACAATTGTGGCACTAACTTAATAGCTTCAGGGATTCACAAGAGCTGCAAGAAGAAAGATCATAAAATGGGGCCAAACTCATTTAACAACTGTGTTGCTTAGCCACAAAAATTTTGGGCTCAATTGTGGTTACAAGTTGAGGATTACCTATAAAAAAATGAAAGCTGATGCAAGCAGTTAGATTTTGTTGACATGTTGAGCAATTAACTTTGTGGTTATTTGAATAATTCTGTTTAGGAGTTTAAAAAGAAAAATCAGAAGTCAGTAGTGTGTATTGCTTTTGAATTTTTCCTCTTATCATAGGGCCATCTCTTAACTGTGATGAACATTTTTTTAATTCTTTATCATGAAACAAGTGTATTTGAAATGAGTACAGTAGGGCTGCTTCCAGACTAGTCCTATTATTCTAAACACATCTTCATTTTCAGTAGTAATCTTTCATACCCCTTGCAGTCATACCCCTGCAGTTTCAGAAGGGTGACATGGTTGAAGTGTTGCAAACAGTTTTAAATAGGAGTAAATAAAGATGATTTCTCCATATATTCTGTTGCTCTATGGTTCCATAAAAATCGACAATCTCTTTGTTTAGTTTGTTTGCTCACAGCCAGGCAAGTACAAAATATCCTAGCTTCCCTGTTCCCACAGTTCAAATGTATGACAGTTCCGTTGCTGGTAATGGGAACTGGAATGACTCTGCTATGCAGAATGAAAGTTGGCTTCTGATATGAAATAATGATTTCATGAACTCCCAGTTGCATGTTGTGGCACCAAACCACAGGAAGCTGTTTAGCATTGCCTTCAATTAACTGACATGATAAGAAGTGAAGGCAGATAAAAAGGAGTGTAGACAGATAAACATTTCAAGCTATTTTGCATTCATCACATACGGTAATCTAACTTTCTTCAAAGTGAGCTTTGATGATTTGCCAGCAAATATGCATTATCATCTATGTGGGAGTGGACTATGCACAAATAGTGTTGGTGAAACATCTGGAATTTCCTACCATGAAGAACCAAAATAGCTTTCCCAAAATCTCAATCAAAGAGCAATATGTCAGGGTCAGCCTGACACAATACATGGAGACATGGAACTCCACACAATATGTCAGCCGGACACAATACATCCTGATAATTGTTGAGTGATCTGAGTTTGAAAACTAGCAGGAACAAGTAGTTTAAACAAAAAAGTCTGTGGTGATGAATGATAAGCTAAAATTTTCTTATCCACTTGGCCTTGCCCAGCAAATCAGTTTTTAGTACTAAATTTCTATTATATGTGCATGTATAAAAACAAACTACTACAAAAACCAAGTGTGAATTAGATGTAATTTAAAATTAGAATGATGCTTGGTTTCTTCCACCCACCATATTTAATAATATTTCATGGTGTAATAATTTTGACATGTTCAGTTTGGAGGAAGTGTATTGCATAATAGCATGGAAAGAAAAAGTTTCTATTTTAGTAAGAGAAATGAAGAACCAGAAACTAATTAAAATAGTATTTATAAGCTTTCTTTTTCTTTTTTTGAAAACTTTTTGGTTGAAAATCTGCTTTCTGTATTGTAACCTTACATTTTAAGGATACTTCATCAAGAGAATCATTCCCAAAATAAAATTAATTAGAGAAAATTAAAAGGAAATATTTATTAGTACATATATTGAACGTGTGCCCACTTTCCTTTTTGGATGTACTACTTATTGATAGAAAGGTCAGTTTTTAATAAAAAGTGTATTTGGGTGCAGGATGTGCACATCTTCCTACTTAAATAGCCTCCAAGACACTGATCTATATTCTAGATGAGGGCTGTCAAACTCCTGGCCCACAGGCCGGATGTGTCACATACTGTCCCCACCCTCCAATTTAGTGAAGTGGGGGGGGGATCCCAATATGTCACGTGATGACCATGTGAGTTTGACTCCCTTCATCTAGATATTATAATTATAATCGTGCATCTTATTGGGGGGAAATGTTTTCATAATGTTGATAGGTAGCAATTTGAATGCTGAGAATATAGTTCCTTAAGGCTACTGACAATAGAATATTATTATTTTTTCATTAATGTATTCTCAGAATATATTGTATAGTCATAGAATGTATGTTAACCAAAAACAGTTGTTACATGATTGATAGTCAGAGTTTTTTTGCTTCAACTTGATTTGCTTGTGTGGAAAAAGCATTTCAGTTTATATATGATGACGACTCTTTGGCTATACCTGGTATCCAAAGAAACTTTGGAAAATAATGCTAGGAGCCTACATTCATATAAATCTTTGGTTGAGACCATTTTTACTTGCACGGATACTTAGTAAGTTATTTGAAAAGTTCTTCAGACTATACTTTTATTAAGATGTAAATCTAGTTGAGTTCAGTGTGCTTACTGCAGATAAACAATTGGATTATCAGTAATGCAAGAGCCAGATCATCCACTACAGACAAAAGTTTAAATACTCTAATGCCAGAGTACTTTGTTCAAATAATTGCATTTAACAAGGATCCCTTGCTATCTTTGTAGTGATGGCTATAAATAAATAAACATATTAATTTATTTATCAATTTATGAATTCCTCCTTTGAAAGACAATCCAAATTCAGATCTAAGTTGTGGTGATGTTTGTCCTCTGAAGGCACTTGAGAGAGAAGAGAGAGAGCAGAGACTAAATAGAAGGACCGAGGGGCCCTTCTGCTGCCTGAGAGTTGTGTGTTCTTTTTGCCTTTGAGTTCATTCTGTTCTCCTCAGTGTTAGCCAGAGCTTATTGTACTGGCTGCTGATTCAGAGCTTGAGCTTCCAGAGAGAGCCTCACCTCACATGCCTTCCTTTTTTTCCTTTTCTTTTATTAAATGCTTTGCATGCCCCCACTAAGATGTAGTTTTCCAGCCCTTAACTCACTTTATGTCAGGAGGCTGGTCTCATACCCCTTGGAGTTTATTGACAGAAAATTTGGTTCTTGATGAAGAGTTTCCGTGTGCAACAATTGCACCAAGAGTTTATAACTAAAGCTGCTCCTCATGCCACATTCCTGTGATTCCTGTGCTGGGAAAAAGATACTGCTGCTCAACTCCTTCCTTGGAGTCTTTGTAAGTACAACCTTCTTCCTTCTGCGCCTGGGTAAGGCAAGGTGTTTCTTGGGCATGAACTCTTCTTCCAAAGAGTTCCATAAACTTAAGTTTAAGTTATCCTTAAGTAGAATGAGAAAGCAGGTGAGAAAATAAGGCTTGGTAAGGTTATGGGGTCCCATGATGAGTCAGGAGCCATGTTTGGGAAAGAGCATCATGAGGGACCCTAATAATATTTGTCAAAGTTATGGTCCATAGTTCGATCCAAGGATGTCATTTTCTCTGTTTTGGCACAGAAGCAAACTTCTTGTCTCCCTGCATGACATTTCTTTTTCTTATCATATTAAAAATATGAGAGATATGCCAGCTGTTGTGATTTAATTAGTGAACTTTGAACAGAAGTACTACTCTTAATTGGCAGTGTCTAGGAAAATATCTATGGTTATGAGAATAATGTTCTTATGAGAAAATTGTTTCAGTCTTGTTTTAATCCTAGTCTAAATTTTATTCACTGTGGACATTTCCTTCCCAAAATTTATTAATGTATACCCTGCTAGCCTTATTCAATGCATGGAAGTTCCTATCTTTTGTTTGGTTATACATTCTGCAACATTTTGTAACTGACTTATTAAATGGGCCCAAAGACCATCTGCTTTCCTTCCTTCCTTCTTTCCCTTCCTCCCTCCCTCCCTCCCTCCCTTCCTCTCTCCCTCCCTCCCTCTCTCTCTTCCTGGTCATATTGAAGATTGAGGCATATTATAACAAGTATATATTCTGTATATTAATGTAGTAACAATGACTGTGCTGTTTGAAAGATCCAAGAATCACTGTTAATCTATATTGTACATAGTGTGTATTCATGTAGCTGTTACGACCTGGTACTGTTCTTAATATTCATTATTCTTCTGAATTGGATCATAGGCAACAATACAGCAGAACAGGAGGGATACTGTAAGCCCTCACTCCTATCTCACAGAAAACCCACCACAATTTGTTTCTGATTTAGAGTGAAAAATACTTTTTGGTTATATGTTGAAGAGTTGGTATTTGGAAACCCTAGTTGATTTAGGCTAATCTGCCTTTGTCCAAGAATGAAGATGCGCTAACTATTATTTGGAGATGGTAGGAATGGATTATAACACCCCAGTCCATCTTTTATCTGCTGGAAAGGCAGTCTCTATTCAGAGAGTGTTAGCTGTTAACAAGTGCTTGCTTGTTAGCTGTGGTCCACATTTTCTGCATCATTCTCTCTGTTAGATATTTACCCTAGCGACAGTGGTTTCCACCAAGGTCTGTTGCTCCTGCGGGAACAGAGGTTGAATCCTATTGGTCGAAAGGTCTGACAGCCCCCTTTAAAAGGGCTGCTGTCCGATTCAGCCTCGCCGGATGTTTCTCATTTGCAATAAAGAGCTGTTGTTATTGTAGCCTGTGTGTGCCTATCCTTTACCCGATCTAACACTGATGATGAAGGTGGGATTGGAAGGCAACTAGGCAAACAAAAAGAGCATAGAGATCCAGAAAGAACATCTAGCCTGGAGCTCCGGCAAGCAGCAAGCAGCCATTTTTGAGTGGCAAAATTGAATCACCCTCTGAACGCAGGATGGCTATACATGCCTCGCCAGCTCCGTATGATCCAGTCACCGAGCACTGGGAATCATACGTGCTACAATTTGACTGCTTCCTTGAAGCAAACGACCTCATGGGTGTTCCCGAAGGCCGTAAGAAGAACATGTTCCCTGGCTACTGTGGCTGGGAAGTGTTCAAGATGGTGAAAAACCTCTCGGAACCAACGCCGCTTCAAGCAGTTCCATGGTCCATGCTACAGCAGACTCTGAAGACCTACTACATGCCCAAGCCCTCCAAGCACGTTCACCAGCACGAATTTAACATCAGAAACCAGAAGGAGGACGAGTCAATTAACGAGTATGTAGTGGCACTTTGGAAAGCCGCAGAGTACTGTTAATTCCGAGACCTGGACGAGCTGATCCTGGACCATATAATTTGCAGCGTGCGAGACATTACCCTACAGAGAAGGTTGCTCGCTAAGTCTAACCTCACTCTGCAGATTGCATTGGATGAGGCCAGGGCATCTGAATCAGCCGGCAAATTGACTGAGACTCTGCAGCGCCAAAGCGTACCACAAGATGCGTGGGAAAGTACCCATGTACATCGCGAGACTGCCGGTCCCGAGTGATCAGAAAGTAGGGAAGACAACAGCTGCCGCATGCGCAGTAGACGCACCAAGCCAGCACGAAAATTCAATTGGCATCTTCTGCCCTGCGTTAGCTACGGAGGAGACCATGCCTGTTTGTCCTGCCGTTTCCCTGAAACAATTTGTCAGCGTTGCGAGCAAAAAGGGCACATCGCCAAGGTGTTCCAGAGCCCTGCCACCTGCCACCACCTGGCAACCAAAAAATACACCAAGCCGTCAACAGAGGCCCAACCCAGGGGCCTGGCAGAAGCCGTCATGGCATGTAGAGGTTGACAATAGAGTCCCCTATCACACGTCAATAGGACAAGTCCGCTCCAGGTGGCCCAAAAAGCTGAAGGTCACTGTCCTCATTGAGGACTCTCCATGTGAGATGGAGATCGACACTGTGTCATCACTAACTATCATACCATGGTCAACCCTTAAGCGGGCTGTTCCAAACCTACAGAAGCAGCACCTACAGACCCCTGACATCCACCTGCGTGATTACCAGGGGAACCGGGTCCCCATCATGGGCCAAGGCACCTTCCGGGTGAACTTCAAACAATTCTGTGGAAGCCTCTTTGTGACGATGGTCAGCGGCAACCTGCAGAGCCTCCTAGGCCTTGATTGGTTCCAAGCCCTGGGCATGGAAGTGACCGGAATCAACTCCTTGAAGGATTACAGCACTGAGGCCATCTTTAAAAAGTTCGAGGACGTTTTCTGCACCGGTCTCGGTAAGTTTGTGGGAAGTCCAATTTCCTTCAGTTTGGACCCCAACATAGCCCCAATTAGGCTAAAACCCAGGAGAGTACCTTCCTACCGGTACCCATTGTACCGCACTTACTACATTCTCTAGGGCCAGGAAAAGTATTCACAAAATTGGACATGGTGCAGGCATACCAACAATTGCCTGTAGATGGCGCTACGGCGGAGGCCCAAACCATTGTGATGCACAGGGGTGCATTCAAATGTCACCGCCTGCAATTCGGCATTAGTATCGCCCCGGGACTGTTCCAAAGCATCATGGAATGGCTTTTGCAGGAGATTCCAGGAGTTGTCCCCCATTTCAACGACATCTTGGTATTGGCTGTAAACGAGGCACAACTTTTTAAATGCGTACGGACAGTTTTGACTAGAATTAGAGACAAGGGCCTCCGTCTCAAAAAAGAAAAATGCCAAATTTATGTACCAAGGGTTGAATTCCTAGGGTATCTGATCGATGGGTCTGGGACTCACCCAACCTCACAAAAATCAAAGCTATTCAGGACGCCCCCACACCTCGCAATCAAACTGAACTACAAGTGTTCCTCAGGCTCCTTAATTTCTACAGCGTATTTCTCAAACAGAAAGCCACCGTTGCTAAGCCATTATACCATCTCCTGGCCAAGAACGTGAAGTAGTCCTGGGACAGAGCCGAGGCTGCCGCATTTGCTGCAGTAAAGTGACTCCTGTCAGCGGACTCCTTCCTAGTCCAATACAGCCAGACCCTGCCATTGGTATTGACCTGCGATGCTTCCCCTTTTGGCATTGGTGCTGTCCTCAGCCACCGTTTGCCCAACAGAACCAAAGCCCCATTGCCTTTTACTCCAGGACTTTGTCCGCTGTAGAGCACAACTACAGCCAGTTGGACTTCGGCTGCAGTGGCCGGAGTAAAGAGGTTCCCTCAATATCTTTACGGCCAGGATTTTGAACTGGTTACGGACCACAAGCCGTTGTTGGGCTTACTGACTGGTGACCAACCTACCCCAGTGTCATTATCACCCCGCATGACCAGGTGGACTATTTTCCTGGCTGCCTACTCCTATCGTCTCACCCACTGACCTGGCTCCACTGTGGGGCACACAGATGCGTTGAGCTGCTGCCAGTTGCCTGAAATTCTCACTGACCCCACCCCCGAGACGTGGGTCCTTCTCATTGACTGCCTGGAGACCGGCGTCCAGCAACGTTGCACATCACTCTGAGAAGAACTCCACCATAAAGTTTTGAACTGGGTATGGAGGGGGTCAAGGGGCCTGTGGGGGCTGATTTCAAAATGTATCTTGCCAAATGTGATGGATTGTCGGTTGTTAATGGTTGTTTACTGTGGTGGGGACCGGGTACTTGTTCCAACCAAACTGTGCATTGCAGTATTAGAGGCTTTACTTGTAGGACATCCTGGAATCATCAGGATGAAGTCTTTGGATAGGCGTTACATATGGTGGCATAACATGGGCAGGGAGATCGAAGAATGGGTGGCTACCTGTGCACCGTGCCAGGAGTCCAGACCAGCTCCCCCAAAGGGGCCTGCTAAGGAGTGGGAGCAACCTCAAGGACCATGGTCTAGGGTGCACATTGACTTTGCTGGCCCAGTTCACGGCCAGACATTTCTCATAGTTGTGGATACCTACTTGAAATGGTTAGAGGTAATCCTGATGACCTCCACTATGGCAGAAGCGGTCATCAAGGTGCTACGGGGACTTTTCTCCACAGACGGCCTGCCTGACGTCTTGGTCTCTGACAATGGGCCCCAATTTACGGCCATGCAATTCGAGACCTTCCTAGCAGCTCAGGGAATCAGGCATGCCCTGGTCACGCCATTCCATCTGGCCTCCAATGGTCAGACTGAGAGAATGGTGAGATTGGCAAAAGAGGCCCTCGCTAGGATGGGCCTGGGAGATTGGCAAACACGGGTTGACCACTGTTTACTAATTCAGCACATCACACCCAGCGCCACCACTGGGAGAAGCTTCTCCGAGCTTCTCATGGATCACCGGCTAAGGTCCCACTTAGACCGGCTACACCCCAATTATTCTGCTGCATTGCCCCCAGACTCCACAAGCAAGATTTGGACATTTAGCGTAGGGGATTCGGTATACGCCCACAAATACACTGGGGAAACTCTGTGGATACCTGCCATAATAATAGGCATCACCAGCCCTCACTCCTATCTGGTAGAGCTCGAGGACAGTAGGAATTGACCAACTCCATGGCTGCCTCTCCAACTCTACTCTTAGACAACCAGAGGTAACTCCTGCACAAGTTAGCCAAAGCCCTACCCAAACAGAGCAAACTCTCACTCCTTCCACGGCCAGCTCAAGCCCGAGGGTTCCGGAAGACCTATCTGATTTTGTTGCAGGCCTGCAGTGAGCTCCGGGCGAGCCAGCTCCAGAAGCTCCACCCATGGCTTATGAAACATTCCAGTAGCTTCCACCAAGTGGGGCTGCGGAACAAACAGGTCTGTCTGACTTGTCCAAGGAAACTCCTCCTACTGAACTGCGCAGGTCAGGCAGAACTACCCAAAGGCCCGCCTACCTATGTGACTATGTTACCAGTAGGATTGTTCCATCCAAGAGGGGAGGGGTGTTAGATATTCACCCTTGCGACAGTGGTTTCCACCAAGGTTCGTTGCTCCTCTGGGAACAGAGGTTGAATCCTATTGGTCGAAAGGTCTGACAGACGCCTTTAAAATGGCTGCTGTCTGACTCAGTCTCGCCGGATGTTTCTCATTTGCAATAAAGAGCTGTTGTTACTGTAGCCTGTGTGTGCCTATCCTTTACCCGATCTAACACTCTCCTTTGCAAATGCCTCTGTTCTGAGTGACTGGCATGGGTTCTTGTACTTCTCCACTCCATTATTGGACTCTACTGTTAACTTTCAACCAACCACTTTGTGATTGCTGGTTCAAAGCTGTCATGAAAGGCTGGACTTTTGTTTTGTGGTTGTTTACAGGCTCAGTAGGGGAAAGAGGAATGGCTAGCATTCCCCCTCCCTCTCTTTTCATTGCTGAAATTGAGAAGAATCCTATTTAGTTTCTCCTTTGGCCCAAGTGATGAGAGCCCTAAAATAGTTGCATTTTTTAATCAGTGCTCAGAACAGCCCACAGAAGGGGAAGCAGCTGACACTTGCTTTCTTGAGATGGATAGGAAGAGAAAAGGTACAGGGAAATCCACCAAATAAGGCCCACAGTTTAATCAGGGTCCAGACAGAACACAGTTATGACCAAAGTGCAGGAAGAGATTAAAATCCAGAAATAGATTTCTTAATGAGGCTTCACTTGCAGCTGATTTACATATGGGGGTCAAGTATCTGAGAGCTGCCACTGCTAACTTGGTATTTTTCCTGGGTAAAAAAGATGTTGGGGAAAATATTAAACCATCCTTTATAGTTTTTTCTAAGAAAAATTATACATAGTCTGATTTGCTTAAAGTCATGCCTTGAATATTAAATGTAAAAGTATGGTTTATTCATACATTTAAATGTGTTCTGATTTGGCCATACATTTTCAATTAAACTGATTTAATTATAATGATCAGAGCTCTTAGAATTCAATTGAATTTAGTACAACTGGGAGGAGGACTTCATTCCTTTGTGTGCTCCTTGAGCACTAAGAGAGATAACGGTGTTGTTTCTAGCCAATAGAAGTAAACAGACTGCTGTCCACTTCACTGGAAAACTAGCAGAAGGACATACCTGTTTCTGCAAAAGCGAACAAGATAGCACTCATGCAAGGAAACCACTAGCTGTTTCCTTCAGTTGTTAAAAATTGCCCCTAAGGAGTCAGAGTTCATAAGAAGTACAATTATCCTGAATAGAAATGATCAGAAGTCATTTGGGAAAGAGTAAAAGTTTCAATATCTGAATATTGTTCTTGGCTATTTTACATAAGGTGCAATAAGAAAAAAATCTCATCTTCTATTTTTCCCTCCCTGTTCTTTGGAGAAAAGACAGGACTTGGAATGAAAATAGGGAACATTGGTTCTTTTTCTGTTTTTTCCCCCCTTTTCCTTCCCCAGGGGTTTCATACCTTTGTCTCTTTGTACCTCTGAATACATATTATGAGCAAAGCATTCAGAAGGGGCACTCTGCAAAGTACATTGGCATGAGTGCAGGCACATTCTTCAGAAAGTTCACTGTAGATGATTTGAAGGCTTCCCCCAGTTGTCCCTGTTTGTCTCGATGTATCTATATATGTGCATAAAATGTTTCTGATGGAACTAGTGAAGCAGATATGGATGCAGACAGCAGAGGAAAAGCTTTGAAGTCTTCTATGCAGATGTTGTTATTTGTGGAGGGCTGAGGGTTGAAATAATGTTTATATTTTATAACACCTTGGGAATGCTTAACAGTTTAATTTATGGCCATTTCATCTTTTTTTTTAATTGCCTCTTGGTTCTCTTTTATTTACCAAAAAATTATTAGCATGAGAAAGGAGACAGAATAATTGCATAATGGTTTGTGGTTTGAAGGAGATACTACGTACTTCTTTTGGGAGTGCTCTGAGCCTGACTTTAATTTTAGGGAAATAAGAAAAGAAACCAAAGAGGAGGGTTATGCTGATGATGCATATTTCTCTTTCCTAAGTTGAAAGATGCATATATTTAAAGAGTTGAACAGATTTGGTGCCCTTAGTAGCATCAACCATTAGTACCAGCATTAGCAGCTGATACAGCTACAACTATGGACCAAATACCGAGGCATACAACAAGTGAGAATCCTTAAACTCAAAGAGCCATTTTTCTATTACAGTGGTTCCCAAACTTGGCAACTTTAAGACTTGTGGACTTCAACTCCCAGAGTTCTCCAGCCAGAAGAGCTAGCTGGAGAATTCTGGGAGTTGAAGTCCACAAGTCTTAAAGTTGCCAAGTTTGGGAACCACTGCCTTAGAAAAAGACATTCTGTCCTGTCCTTTTTGTTCTTTGATTATAGATATCTTGTTAGTTTGAGTTATATATAGCCAAAATCATACATGTCATGCATGTTCTGATATCAATTTGATTTATCGTTGAACTCTGACAGTATAATCTATTAATGGAATTTGAACTCTGAATTTCTTTTGAAGTTGAAAAGTTATGTCTGTCTCTTCAGAAATGGACTAAAGTACTCTTTAAAAATGATTATCATTTTTGTTTTTAAAATTGTTTTATACATGTGGGGTTCTCATTTCATTTCCCTCCCCTCTGCTTTGAAGCAGGAAATAGATACTGTCCAAAGGAAAACTGCTCTGCTGGAATATGTCAGTGTGACATTAAATATAACTAGGTTTCCAAAAGATCAATAAGAATTCTCTCTGAAATTGTCAAGGACAACATTGTCTTGACCCAGGTGGGAAATAAGCTGCCTTATAGGTGCTGCTTTGACACATTTATTTATATCCCAGCTTTAATATTTTTAAATAAATAATTCAAAGCAAAGAACATACCATATCAGAATAACATAGCAGCATGACAGAATTGGAAGGGACCTTGGAGGTCTTCCAGTCCAACCCCCTATTTAGGCAGGAAATCCTATACTGTTTTAGACAAATGGTTGTCCAATCTCCTCTCAAAAACTTCCAGTGTTGGAGCATTCACAACTCCTGGAAGCAAGTTGTTCCATTGATTAATTGTTCTAACTGTCAGGAAATTTCTCCTTAATTCTAAGTTGCTTCTCTCCTTCATTAGTTTCCATCCACTGCTTTTTGTTCTGTCTTCAAGTGCTTTGGAGAACAGGATAATACTCCTTCCCTCTCCTATTTCCTCTACAACAACAATCCTATGAAGGTTTCCCTTTCCAAACCTGTCTCGCACATGATACTGTCTTAGAAATGGAGGAGCTGAAATGCAAGAGGATACCAGATTGCTTAGAGACAGAATCCATCTGAACATTTAGCCATGTGTTTCTTCCAGTTGGCATCTTTTATTTCTGAGCTTCCTGCCTTGTGGCAATGGAACTCTGTGGCTCTATAATTTCTATTGTGGGTTTGAAACTTCAAAAAAGCACTTACAATTTTGCATTTAATGCTGTAATTGTCCTAATGTCAGTATTACTAATTCCATTTTATTTTAATCATTCTATTTTGGTGTGAGTCTGCAATGCAGTAGCAATAGTTGCAGTAGAAGTTTTACATTCCTGTTTCATTCTTTCAAACTATGGATCATCTTTTGCCTCCCACATGACCGAAGGAGCCCAGTGGCTTTCTATTAAAAAAATATATAGAGAGAAGTTCCTTGAACTAAGCCTTCCGCACCCCTTTCACAACAATGAAAATTTTGTTTATTTTGTTTAAGTCTATTATATAGGCATTTCGGATTTATTAGAACTGTGGCATGACTTTATGCTTTTTATTGCTTTTTACTCCAGCACAGATCTTTTATTGCAGAGCTCAATGAACAAATTATTTTTTTCCTTTGGGGGGGTGGGGGTGGGGAAGGTTGGCTGCAAATTTGACTCAAAATCAAGAACTGGGATTTTGCAAGTAATACATTCAATGTAAATGAGTTTAGGAAATGATCCTAAAGGGTTGAAGGCTCAGCATGAGCTACAGCTACCAGTTTCCATTTTGCTGGAAATTACTGTCTTTTGAAAAAATGACAAATTTGTTTTTACTTCTCTCTAGTCTAACACATTGTAAGGTCTAAACCAGTGTTTCTCAACCTTGGCGACTTTAAGTCAACTCGCAGAATCCCCCAGCCAGCTTAAGTCCCCCACAGGACTTTTAAGTTGCCAAGGTTGAGAAACACTAGTCTAAACCTATAATGGGCTCTTGAGAAGACTTCATCTTATTTTACAATTTCAAGTACACACTCTTATGACCTTACTTGGAATGTGCTGATCCTCTAACAGTCTATCTGATACAGTCAGTGAACTGACTGTACAAGACTGATGGGGAGAAGGGCACATCAGGTTTTAAGAATCAAAATATATCAATCATCCTTGGAAGGAATGCATTTGTTTCCTCTTCTCAAATTGATTCCTGGTTTCAAATGGGTTTGATTTCATAAAATGCTTGTTTTAATGAATTGTTTAACAAAAGACTTAAAGTTTTGCAATAATGAGCTACAAACTGAGTATTATATCCCAGAATTCATATGGTTGTCTGCTAGCTTCTGGCTGATATATCCGTTCTACTTTCTATTTCTATTTTGAATTTTAATAATACATTATCCTTTTAATTTCTCACTAGTAGCTTCCTGGGAAGCTTGTAGATGATACCTAAAGACTGGACCAACAATTTTAATAAACAAATAAAATATCAGCCAGCAAGATACTGGTTGTTATCATTTTTTTCCCCTTGGAATTCCCATTAACTTCTAGTGACTACCTTGACAAGTCTCTGCAATGTTCCTGGCAAGATTTTTCAGAAGTGGTTCACCATTGTTTCCTTCCTAGGGCTGCAAAAGAGTGTTTGGCTCAAGTCATCCAAATTATTTTGTGCTGAGGGTGGGATTAGAACTCATGATTTCCCAGTTTCTAGGCTGATGCATTAACCATACACCAAACTGGCTCTCATATTCTTTAATTAACATAATTGTCAACATTTTTTTTTACTTAGAAGTAAATAGGATTAATATTCCTTTGGTAAAAATGTTAACCATTGTAAGCTTAAGTAGTCATGGAAACCTATGCTAAATACTGGAATTAATTTTAGATATATGTGTGTAATGAAACAATACTGTGTCAGCACTGTGAAATCATACTGCAGTAGAAGCACAGCTCATTACAAAGTGGCTCTTTTATCTGACTACCCCTGTGCTAATTTATAGCCCATATTTCTACAGGTATATCCATGGTCCTTATCTTTATTGGATCTATAGGAACCTAATTTATAAATGTTCTATCAGGTAAAGATTAGGGTAGACTAAACAATTTCTCAACATATATTATTCTCTGTTTTTACCCGTACATTCCCACCTTTTTGGAATGAATTTATGCAAATATTTTGTTTTTAATTGAACATGAAAAATCGATTAAGCCATATATTTAGACTGCATTTTGTATTTTTATCCACCTATTGAGTCATTTCCAATGACCTGGAATAGCAAGATATTTTTTTGATAACAATAATATACTATTTATTAGGTAACATGGAAAAACTGTTAATTGACTATATGAAGAAGTTTGTGCAGAGGCATTTATAAAAGCTGGTGGAATTGTTAGGAATATTTCTTTTCCACTGTCCGTTAGGAATACTGAGGGTTCTTATCACTTTATAGGATCAAGGTAGTTAAATAGCTACCTTGCAATTTTATCACCTTTCAATTAAACTCATATATTGCAATATAACAAAAGTGATCCCTCATCCACACCAAAGTGTTCTGCAGTATCAAAGCTTATTATATTTAAAAATAGAGGCCCTACCCTAATTCATATGTGCATACAACATACATGCCTCTCTCAAAAATTGCCATTGGTCAAGATACTGACAAGGGTTGTAATCCAGTATAACTGGAAGACTCAGATTGGGGAAAATACCCATTCCTCCTGCTTTTGTGCAGTTTCTGTCCTAATTCTGCTCCCTTCAATAATGTGATTCTTCCTTTGAACTGCTTTTTCTCTCCAAATTCTCTGCACAAATTATACTTTTCCATGTTCCCCATGCCCTCCTGGGAAAGGGAAAAAAATCCAAAGAAACCCTGAATGCTTTGTCTCTTGCTTTATCAGTGAATGAAGGCATGCTGGGGATCTCTAAGTTGTTACCTAGCAACCCTATCCATGGTACACCAATATCCTTTCCTTGTGCTCTTTTCCCCCTTAAAATTGCTGTAAGCCTCTCCTTTTCAGTTTCACTGTTTTCAATTTTTTCAGATCTTGTCATGAACTGAGAGAATTATAGTTCCCCATAATTCTTTCCCTCCTCCCCAAGCATTGCTACTGTTTGTCCTTTCTGTTCTTATTTTCAATGGACCACTGTTACCAGAACGACAGAACCTATATTTGCTCCAAAATTGATATGATTTAGATGAATGTTTTGGATTTTCTCAGAGAGAAAAAATGTGAGTTAATGTATTTTTTTCCAGCCAAATGGTTTACCAATTAATTGCAAATCTTTTTTTCTCATAACACTGCATGAAGGATGATAAAAGGGAGGGGAATTCTGGGAAGGAGATATGACTGATATTTGAGCCATCCCTGTATCAGGTCACATCTTTTGACAAAGTGCCATAGTCTATGGAAATAAACAGAAAGGACTTCGTTGCCATCTTCCCTGGCAGAAAAATGAACTGCATCTTCCAGTATTCTTTCCAATCAGCACTGAAGGCTGTGACTTCTCAGAATTTCAGTGTTAGGATTCTAAAGCATAATCTCTGTACAGACTGAAGTTGATGAACAGGAAGCCATAGTCGTAGGCTGCAGGTCTATTATGCCAACATGGGTTGGGTGCCTTCGAAGCTTATCGAAAAAATGGGTACCGACTCAGAAAGGAAGGAGGAAAAGGAGGGAGGCTCTGCCCACCTGCCCAGACGTCATCATGAATGCTCTTTGCATGCACAGAAGGTTCTGCACATGTGCAGAAGAGCCATGCGGGAGCACCCAGTTCTGAACCAGTAGCAAAAGTAAGAGAAAACAATTACTGGTATATAGCTAAGTATTGTAGGGAACAAATACAGAATATGGTGTCTATTTATGGCCTAATTCTTGCCTGCAATAACAGTGTTAATTTAGCCAGTAGTGTCTGGAACCTGCTGCTGAATAAGCTGATTCCTGGTGGACCAAGACTGAGTCTGATAAAAGCTTGAGGATCTTTGCTTGTTTTGCTTTGCTTTCTTTGTAAAATCAAATGTATCTTCTCCCTTCCAATCCTTAAAACATTTTTCTGAGTTCAAGGCACTGATCTTTCTTAGTTGGGGTTTCTCAGGCAGTTTAACATATTTCTTCTATCAGCAAGCTTGTTGTTCCCATTTTAAATATACTTTCTTTCCTTCAGACATGATTTGTAAGCAAAAAAGCTAGTCAAACAGAAAGTTTCCATCTTCTAAAATTTCACTTCTACTTTTATTTCCACTTTTAGAAAACACTCTAGAGAAACTAGTAGGAGACTAGAGAGAAAATTTTGGTTTTGAATAGACCAAGAATAATTTTACATACTTAATTGGCAGAAGAAGTAAGATTTTGAAGATTTGTTTTAATGGTGGGGATGGTTAATGCTAAAAAAAGAGAATTATTTTGAGAATAATTCTCAATATTCTCAATATTTTAGCTGAACAGTTTTATAGGCCATCACTGATCTTTTGAATTATGAGAATACAGTAGCCAGTGAAGTTATTCTTTAAGTAGTCTGCTATACACCCCGTGGCCAGTCCCACTTAGTAATGATCCATATAGTGTATTGTATATTTTCCAGTTTTCAAAGGTAATTCCACTGCAGTTGATCAAAACTAACATCATCATACATGGATACCTGCTTAAAATTGTATATTTCTAACTTAGATATAGTGAACTCAAACTGGATTAAAATCAAGTACTGTATGGGGTGGGGTATGCATCTTTGAATGTCTAAACTTCAAATTTATAATTATGTCTGAAGTGGGTTTTGGCAGATCTCATCAAAATCTCCTGGATTTAGAAGTGAGTTTTGCCTATTACAGGAATATACCAAGGAGGTACAGGTTAATTTAAAAATCATTAAAAGAATTTTGTCTATTATATAACTATGCTTCCTTATGTTGTCATAAATATGTTCTGTCTGGGAATCTGACATAATTGCTTTAAAGACTTGTGAAGAGATTATTTCCTCCTCCAATCTTCTCTTTCTCTCTCTTAAATCATGCTTCGATTGAGGAAATCAAAAGAACTGGCTGTATAGTTGCCTAAAATTGATATTTGAAATTATTCTTTGGACAAGGTTGTTGGAGACTAACTAATGCCTTTATAACATATGGTTAACTTGTCCTTCAGTGTTCTTGAGTTATGTAAATGGTTTTCCCCGTACATTGTAGAGGGTTAGACTAGAAGATACTTGTGGTCCTGTCTAGCTCCACAGTCGCATGCTTTTCTTCACATACATGTTTTACAAAAGTTAAAGCAAATTCTGGTATTGTTTAGAATAATAGCATTAGGAAAGAGAATGATAACTCATTTCTTCTATATGCAGACTCTTTCTCCCCTTCGTATGTATGAAGCCGCACAGCAGGAGAAAGACAAGTATCTTCATCAGATCTTCAAGGCTATTATCAGCTTTAGGATAAGCCAGATAATAAAATGGCCAGTGAGATAGATTAATTCATCCTCTGATTAAACTTGGAGACCCATATACCTATGAATGTTATAAAGCGATAATTGACAGGGGAAAGAAAACATTCTAATTATGTGTTTCCTATTTTGATGATTATTTTAATTCTGGGACACGGCTATGCTGATTTATAAATCTCTGGTTGGTTCTTCAAATCTTGACAGCTCAACCCTTTCAAAATTGTTTAACAAATACATTGCAGACATTTGTATTTTAACCCCATGCTGTCATTAAGGATTACTTCTCTGAATTTATCAGAAAGCTGTAGATCGGATCTTATTTCTTTCACAGATCCCATGTGGTCTGCAGTCTATTGTTAAAAAAAAAAGAACCAAAGGATTTTTTCTCTGCATACTCTGTAGACTCTATTTGCACAATTACTAAAACCAAGTCGGGCAATTTTATCTTTACCAAACCAAAACAATCTGTTTAAAAAAAAAAAAAAATCTCATTTCCTGCAAGTCCAGTGCCTGTACATTGATAAGAGCACAGGAGAAACTTTTCACTCTGTTCTCCATCCTGGAAAACCTCAGAGCAACACAGGCAAGCTAAGAATAGGCCAGCAGCAAAGTTTGTAAAGTCTGCAATTTTTTTAAAAAGTGCTGATATGAGATTGAGGCAAATTTGTGGTTGTTCCGTATGATGATGTGCTCTACTGTATGTGGGTGGTGCTTCCCCCCCCCCCCCACATGCCTCTATAACCCAGCAAAAGTAGACGTGTGAGCCACAGATGAGAAAAACCTGGACAATTATATAGTAGCTTTTGGAGCTGGTAGTTTTCCTGGTAGTTTTTCATTACCAGGGAATTGTTTTCTTGCTCATCAGTGAGACTTTGCTATGAGAAAGAAGAAAGTGCTGGAACCAGATAAGGACTGTAAGGTATGGTGTAAAGATTCTGTGACTTGTATACGCCAATCAGTTGCTCCTAGAGAAGAGTTGTCATAAATAGGCATTTCTGGACCATCAATACAATTTGGTTTTCTTATTATCCAAAACCTAGTATTTTTTATATTAAATGGAACCTTGCTACTTAACAAGTGGTAAAGATGCAGCATAAGTTCAGGTTCACCCTGCATGAATATTGAAAGGGAGAAAAAAACCTGTTATAACTATAAAGTAGTGGTGACTATGCAGTAGCAGACACGCATATATAAAAATTATGTGTATGAATATTATTTTTATTAATTGAAACAGTAATTTGAATGTTATTCTAGAAGCTAGGGAAGACAGTGATTCTGGGTAGCTGGCTCGGGTCACATGTCTTAAATCAACAAAGCCAACAAATTGGTTTCTGAGCACCAATATCAAAGGAGCAAAATCTTTTCCAAACTGCAGTGGTCTGTGTAATGGAAACTTAGACCTGGACCTTAAGATAAAGTATTTCAGTATATTAAAAACAGCAGCACGTGCTTAAGGGATACTGGTTCTGATGTTCAAAACGAGCAGAGGGGTTAATCTCCTATCAAAAATAACATTTTTTTGAAAATGATTCCTTGGGAGGTTGGGCACTTCTGTTTTAAATATATTTAAATATGAATAATATTTAGTTCTTGGATGATTTTTTTTATCCTGTCATAATTTGTGCCCTGACTTCTGACAGCACCTGCATGCTTGTTTAAACAGATAGATGTATAATTGCATCGTTAAGAAAAGCAAGGTCAGTCTCCTTCATTGTAATCTTTAGGAAGTGTCCTTCAACCCCCTTACCTGTGGAGGCTTGTTTTGATTTGATTTTAACAAACATCTCAGTTGCCCTGTTTATAGAAGGTGAACTGATAATGCCCTTTCGTTTCTTATGATGACAATCTATATACTACTCTTGTTGTTATGACTTTAACTGGTGTATCATAGGACAACAATTTTTGAACCAAGGTGCCTCGAATGAGCCAACTTATGAAATGTGTCCAAAATCTAGGACCCATGACTCTCAAGGGAATGAAATTAGGGGAAATTGTGAGTTTCAGTGTTACTGGCTGCTGCTGCACTGTTTGGCTGCTGCGATCACATGATCTACATTTTCAACGATTGGTGACAGTTTCCTAGCCAGTTTTGCAATCCATTGGTCTTCCCCCCACCCAGCAGTGCCCACTCATCTGCCTGCTGGTAAGGGGGAGGGAAGGGCAGGGAAGGGAAGAGAAGATTTCTGATGCTCCCTGCCAGATTTTCACAAGGAAATTCAATAAGGAAACTGGCAGGAAATCACTCCTGCTCCCACTACTATTTTGCCCTTGGTCATTCTGTTTCTCTGTGTAGGTAAGGAAATACTTCTGAAACAATGACCCAATGGGGTACAGGTTATATAGTTATTTATAACAATTACAGATCAGTCTTATGTGCATATGGATGTATGAAATGTATCATATAACTTGTGACGTAGGAATTAAGTCAAATAGTCATTAAAGTTACATGTTCATTGGGCCAATTTTCTAATCAAGTAGTATTCATCAGTTACAAATTATATGAACTTCAGGTTCAAAAAACTTCGTAAAATAAGGATTAAAAACTAGTCTGTGCACAAATGTCCAGTTCTACTAATAACAAATTAGAAATATTTTGTGTCATCATGAGTGGCTGATCCCCCCCCCAACTTCTACTTTCATGATTTTTAAAAGGTTTTATTGATGGCTTCCTAAGGAAGGGTCAGACCCAGCTTCCTTAAAAGATGTCAGGAACACCCCCTCTTGCAGCAATGTAGTAATCTCTGCACAAACTCACACAGGTCACTATCCTGGAAGTGTTTACTAACCAATAGGCACATAATATAATAATATAATATTAATAAGCAAGTAATTGTGCTAACAGTTGCTGTGTCCACTTCCTCAGTTCCAACAGGATCAAACTGCTCTCAGATAACAGGCTAAGTCCATGCTTTGGGCATCTGTACATAGTTTGGTACAATATTTGACCTTATTTCTAGGTTTATGATGTCCCTTACTTGTGAGCAGTACAAGCAATTTCATTTTTAGAGGACCTTAAGTTTAGAACCGAGTTCTAGTCTAATGGTCTATAAATAAAATAGGTCAAGATTCATGGGGAAAACTTCATTAATATTTCCAGTGAAGTTGTTGACCCCAATGAGGATCATTAGGGCATTCAGTTTTTGCAGTCAGAGGCAATAGACACATTCACATTTTGCAGGAAAAGTGCTATAGCTTTTTGTCTAGCAATAAAAACTGAAGAGAATGGAAACTGATGATCTGAAACTAAAATCACAGTACATCTTTTAAACCTGAATCTTCCACAAAGTAACTTGCTTGGCTTTGCTATGCTAATTGACTCTGTTGTATTACCATAATAGGAAATATTCTATGTTCCTTACATCCAGGAAAAGAAAAAAAATGAAATAGAGGATTTAAAATTGTTATTATCTGATGGGACTTGCAGTTATCTCAATTTTAAGAATTCAAAATATATCAAGAATTAGATAGCAAGAACTTTTATATACATTTATTAATTGGGTGATTAAAAAGCAATTTTTAAGATTAGGTGACTTTAATAATGTTCCTTCTTTTAACTAATTCAACTTTCCCCCAGCTGATTCCCTCAAGATGTGTTTAAGATTACAATTTTCAACATTTCCAAACAACAAAGAAATGTTGGATGTCCCAGTCTTAGCACATTTGGAGGGAACCACCAGGAAAGAGTATTGTAACTATTTTCCTTACTATTTCTTCCACTATTCTGTTCAATCACTCTAATGTTTGTTCCAGAGAAAGAAAAATATTTCTCAAAGCTTTACTTGTGTCTTTCTGTGTTTTTTTCTCTTCCTGCCTCCTACAACAGTTGGACAAGGGGGATGTGAGCCAACTCAACCTGCCTTCCAATACAAGCCACAGTGATGCTGAAAGCAACATCTGTCTTGATGTTCCAGATGGCAACCCTGACCCACAGAGGACGAAAGCTGCCATTGACCATCTGCACCAGAAGATTCTTAAGATCACTGAGCAAATAAAGATTGAGCAGGAGGCTCGAGATGACAATGTAGCTGAATACCTGAAACTTGCTAATAATGCTGATAAGCAGCAAGCCTCTCGTATCAAGCAGGTCTTTGAGAAGAAGAACCAGAAGTCAGCCCAGACCATTGCCCAGCTGCATAAGAAGCTTGAACATTACCACAAAAAACTAAAGGAGATTGAACAAAATGGGCCAACACGTCAGCCCAAAGATGTCTTCCGGGACATGCATCAGGGACTCAAGGATGTAGGAGCCAATGTTCGGTCCAGTATTAGTGGTTTTGGTGGTGGTGTGGTAGAGGGGGTCAAGGGTGGGTTGTCAGGTCTTTCTCAAGCAACACACACAGCTGTCGTTTCCAAGCCCCGTGAGTTTGCAAGTTTAATACGCAACAAATTTGGCAGTGCTGACAACATTGCCCACTTAAAGGACACTCTGGACGATGGTCACCCAGAAGAGGCCTCGCGAACTCTAAGTGGCAGCGCTACGCTCGTGTCCAGTCCCAAATATGGAAGCGATGATGAGTGCTCCAGTGCCACTTCTGGCTCAGCAGCTGGTAGCAATTCTGGGGCTGGTGCTGGGGGCTTGGGCAGTCCTAAGTCTAACACCTTGGAAAGTCATCATTATAACTTTGACACCATTGTAGAAGAACTGAGAGACATTAAAGACATTCAATCCCATCTCGAGGACTCCATTGAAGAACTCAAAGCTCAGCTGCAACGAGACTATACATACATGACTCAATGCTTGCAGGAGGAACGATACAGGTAAGGTTTATTAAATGTCTTCCTGTTCCTCATCAAGGGACAAATGCTCCTCAATGATTAAAAAAGTGCCCTTAATTGTTCGTTTCTGGTGAAGAATCCCAGCAATGGAGAATAATAAGATGTTGGTTCCTGAGCGTGGGAGAGCAATTTAGCTGTAGATCTCACTTTACAGAGAGCATAGATTATGTATGTATATCATAAGCAAAATAAGTAAAATAAGCAAAAAACTACACATTAAATTGACACATTCTATTATAATTATAATTAATTATAAGATTCTACATATTAGAGGGATGCAGTGGCTCAGTGGCTAAGACACTGAGCTTGTTGATCAGAAAGGTCAGTAGTTTGGCAGTTTAAATCCCTAACGCTGTGTAACGGAGTGAGCTCCTGTTACTTGTCCCAGCTTCTGCCAACTTAGCAGTTTAAAAACAGGTAAAAATGCAAGTAGAAAAATAGAAACCACCTTTGGTGGGAAGGTAACAGCATTCCGTGCACCTTTGGCATTTAGTCATGCCGGCCACATGACCATGCAGATGTCTTCGGACAGCACTGGCTTTTTGACTTTGAAACAGAGATGAGAAATGCCCCCTAGAGTCAGGAACGACTAGCATGTATATACATGGGAACCTTTACCTTATCTAAATATGAACGAAGTTAGGGTAAATTTTATAGCAGGAATTATAACTTGTAGCCAGTAATAGTTTAGGGTTTTATCTTCCATCTTATAGAAGAGAAATGGGGAGCTTTTTTGGCCAAGAACTGAAGTTGCCTTTGGCTGATATATTCAGATCAAAATATGGAGTAAGAAGAAAGAACTATCAAGGGACAGGGAGAAAGCAAAATTTATTTAACTTAAAACTACTTTAAGATGCAAATAATGCAGCCATTGCCCCATATTTTGCCTCATTTTCCTCTTTGTTGTATTAAAATTATAACTCGGTGGCAAGTTTTAGAAATTTTCTAAGTGCTGTGTGCAAGACTTGGTTGAGAAGTAGAATTTTGATCTGTTGGGCAAAACTGTTATAAAGAAACTTATGTTTAAATCGTTTTGCTAGTCTGTGCTTTTCTAATATTAGGGATACTTAGATCATAATCCTAGGCTTGGAAGTGAGTCAACAGAACTCATATTTATATGAAAAGCAGTTTACAAAATTGGTTTTACAAACAATTCAGTCACAAATGTCTACAGCAGATCACAGAAAACCTTTCATTGCCTAACAGATGATACAGGCAAATGTTAAATTAAGATATACCTTGGGCAAAAAATCCAAGAAACTGTCTTCCACCACTAGCCTTACAATGAGAATAGGCAGTCATAAATAATTGTTTATTATGTTGCTGGCTCATTCTGTCTAATAGTAGGGGCAGTCTTGAAACAGGATCAGAAATAATATAAAGGCACTATTTGAACAAACTTGCAAAGTGAGGCTTACTTCTAATTCATATGTTTGCACTATTAACCTTAAAAACCTTTTTTATTGAAAAACCCAAGCAGATACACAGTATCCCAAAGAGAATTTGACTTTTTTCTATCCAGGCAAAGGGAATGTTGCCGGGTACTGCATGATTTAGATGAATTTACATTCTATGCATGCAGACTATTCTATGTTAATTGCTAAAGCAAATCTTTGAGAAATTATTTCCCATTTGCTCGGAGAACAGATTAGTTGCAAATGAGAAAACTGATTTAAATCAGTGACTGCCACAGACCTTCCCCCCCCCCCCCCGGTGATTTAAATACATCCATTCTGTTTGCCTGATGGTAGTTTTGAAGAATTGGAATTTCTATATAAATTATCTACAAGAGGAAAGACACTCTATTAATTCATTTTTGTCTGTTTATAATACATGAAAGGAAAGCCATTCCTGGATCAGTACTCAACATTGGCTTTTTATCTTCCATAGATGGGAAGTTCAGAATCAAGCAAGCTTTCATTCTGGGCCCTAAGAGTTTTGTCAGTGAAGAAAGTGAAAGAATGTATTCAGACTTTTTTTGTGGGAAGGAGCTAATGAACCTAAATGACTGGATATAGTTGCAGAAATTGTGTTTTTCATGGATCAATTGGAGTTGGGGAGGAAAAGTTAAGCATTGGTCTTTCATAGTCTTCATCATTCCGACCCTCCACTATCATCATGACCGATCCACCTATGAATTAGAATTGGTAGATTAATGTGAACATAAAGTATTTTATCAACAGATATATAAATGTTCATATATAGATAGAATAATGGACACACGTTCTCTGCATGCAATCAGGAACTGTACAAAGTGTATGGGATGCTGAAATGGCCAAATAATTGTTCTCATTGGTTATTGTTATTGGTTATCAGTTATATTCTGCGTTTTTTTCCCTTTAAGCTCTGTTGAAAACAAACTGGAAAATTTCCCAAAATGTTCTGGAAATCAGTTATCAGTAACAGCAAGGATGGAAATAAAACTCTTTGTTCCCACAAGCAGACTTCAGAAGAGACATTCCTTCCTCCCACACTTCATTTGTTTTCCACTCATTTACATCTGCCCTATGTGAAAGACTAGGAAAGACTTAACATTTAATAGGGAAAAAACCCTAAGGAGACATTAGAACTATATTTATTTTTATAAATTTATTCATACCGCCTTTTAATTTATTTATTTGGTCTATTTTATATTCCCAGAATAGTTTGAATAATAAAATATGAGTATCAAAACAGCCTCAACATCATAAACACAACATAAAACAATAATCTGAATTAAAAATGTATCTGAAACCTTAAGAAAATAAAAAGGTCCATACCTAGTACTGGGGGAAAATGATATAAACAGGTTTTAGAGAAAGAGAAGAGTCAGAGTCAGAGATTAGAATAAAACTCTATGAAGTACTGCAGTAGGTTGTGTGTGAGAGAGAGAGATTCAAAGTCACCTAATGAGCGGCAAGGATGAGTAGGGACTTAAACTAATCTTATGTATTACAATACACAATATACTAACACTTTATTACTATTATTCTTCTCTTCCTAGTATCTATCTCTTCCCACTTATGACTATAGCCATGTTGTTTGTATCTTTCAATTTATATAGTTTTATTTGTTTACTAGTACGATTTGATAGCTTATTAGTAACTTGACTATCACTAAATGTTGTATCTTTTTATTCTTGATGAGTGTGTTTTATTATCCTCATGTACACTGAAAACATATGCACCAAAGACAGATTCCTTGTGTGTCCAATCACACTTGGCCAATAAATAATTCTATTCTATTCTATTCTATTCTTGCCTTAGGTGTCATCACTAAGAAAACACATTTTTATATGCAGTAGCCATATGTCTCACTTTGTCATATGCAGGAGACATTTTATTGAAGAATTTATGATGTAAATAAATAAGTAATGTATTTACTTTTTATTTCCAAATAAGCATGCATAGGCTCAAATGTTAAAATGTATAGTTTTAAATCATGTACCACCCTCATACCATCACAGAAGTCCTTGGGGGAAGGACATAATTAGTATAGCAAGAAGCAAGCAAGCAAATAGTTTCCCTTTCCCACTTTCAATATTTTGGAGAAAAGGAACTTGAAAATATGAATTAGGAAGCCCATGTTTATAATTCTGTACATAATACTAAACAATTATATAACAATTATAAAACTAAATAATTATAAAAAATTATAACAATTATAGCTCATCAGATATACAAAGATCAGGTATGCTTTTCTATGTGGTGTTAATTTACTCTTGAGTTACATAACATAACCATCTCATTTTCATTTGCTGAAAAGAAACATGATGCCTCTAGTTATTGAGATTTGCTACTTTGAGGGTGATGTGCCGGGTATAGGATTGGACCAAGAAAGAGTAAAGTAGAAAAAGCACTACTGAAAAGAAGTGGAAAGGCAATTACATTAGTCTTGCATCTTAAAAGCCACATTTTCTCTACTTAGCGGTTTTGGGATCTACTTTAAAATCTATCACACTGATAATGTCAGTATAGTCAAAGTCCACTAAATCCACCAAAGGTGAAACTTAAAAAATTAGAATATTGTACAAAAGTTCATTTGTTTCAGTAATGCAACTTAAAAGATGAAACTAATACATGAGATAGACTCATTACATGCAAAGCAAGATAGTTCAAGCCGTGATTTGTCATAATTGTGATGATTATGGCTTACAGCTCATGAAAACCCCAAATCCACAATCTCAGAAAATTAGAATTGTGAAAAGATGCAATACTCTAGGCTCAAAGTGTCCCACTCTAATCAGTTAATTAAGCCATAACACCTGCAAAAGGTTCCTGGGCCTTTAAATGGTCTCTCAGTCTGGTTCAGTAGGAATCACAATCATGGGAAAGACTGCTGACCTGACAGTTGTGCAGAAAACCATCATTGATACTCTCCCTAAGGAGGGAAAACCTTAAAAGGTAATTGCAAAGGAAGTTGGATGTTCCCAAAGTGCTGTATCAAAGCACATTAATATAAAGTTATGTGGAAGAGAAAAGTGTGGGGAAAAAAGGTGCCCAAGCAGCAGGGATGACCGCAGCCTGGAGAGGATTGTCAGAAAAAGTATTGGGGACTTTCACAAGGAGTGGACTGAGGCTGGAGTCAGTGCATCAAGAGCTACCACACACAGATGGATCCTGGACATGGGCTTCAAATGTCGTATTCCTCTTGTCAAGCCACTCCTGAACAACAAACAATGTCAGAAGCATCTTACCTGGGCTAAAGAAAAACAGACCTGGTCTGTTCCTCAGTGGTCCAAAGCCCTCTTTTCTGATAAGAGCAACTTTTGCATCTCATTTGGAAACCAAGGACCCAGAGTATGGAGGAAGAATGGAGAGGCACACACTGTAAGATGCTTGAAGTCCAGTGTGAAGTTTCCACAGTCTGTGTTGATTTGGGGAGCCATGTCATCTGCTGGTGTTGGTCCACTGTGCTTCATTAGGTCCAGGGTCAATGCAGCCGTCTACCATGAGATTTTGGAGCACTTCATGCTTCCTTCCACAGATGATTTTTATGGGGATGCTGACTTCATTTTCCAGCAGGACTTGGCACCTGCCCACACTGCCAAAAGCACCAAATCTTGGTTCAATGACCATGGGATTACTGTGCTTAATTGGCCAGCAAACTTGCCTGACCTGAACCCCATAGAGAATCTATGGGGCATTGCCAAGAGAAAGATGAGAGACATGAGACCAAACAATGGAGAAGAGCTAAAGGCCGCTATTGAAGCATCCTGGTCTTCCATAACACCTCAGCAGTGCCACAGGCTGATAGCTTCCATGCCACGCTGCATTGAGGCAGTAATTGCTGCAAAGGGGGCCCAAACCAAGTACATATACATGCTTATACATTTCAGAGGTCCGATGTTGTTCTATGTACAATCCTTGTTTTATTGATTGCATGTAACATTCTAATTTTCTGAGATTGTGGATTTGGGGTTTTCATGAGCTGTAAGCCATAATCATCACAATTATGACAAATCACGGCTTGAACAGGGACGTGCAATCAGGGGAGGCAGAGCCTCACCACTGTCATCATGAAAAGAAAACAAATGTAAAAGAAAAAAGGCTGAGCTAGTTGCTGGCAGAGTCACAGTGGATGACTCTGCTTAGTGCTTAACTGTTTAAAAAAGCCTCTAAAAAACTACAGGAGGAGGCAGGAGAATGAGGTGCCTCATCTAATCTGACTTTATGATCACTCAAGCAGAGCTAAGCAAGGATTAAAAGCCGAAAAATTCCTGACGTAATGAGGCACCTTGTTCTCCTGCCTCCTGTAGAGGGTGTTTTTTTAGAGGCTTTTTTAAAAAGTTAAGCAGAGTCATCCACACAGTGACTCTGTCAGCAACGAGCTCAGCCTTCAGCTCTTGTCTTTTTCCTTTTACATTTTTTTTCTTTTCATGATGGCAAGCAAGAGCAGAGTTGAAATCCTCTCTAAAACAGCTGGAAAAGGTATGTGATTGCATGCAGAGCTACATTGCCTTTTGACACACACACACACACACACACACACACACACACACACACACACACACATCCCTGGATAAAAGTACATAAGCCCAGCTTCACTGATTACAAGTTTGTGTTTGTTTGAGATTGAGTGAGTGAGAGAGGGATCCAACTTCTCTGTGTGCGTGTATCTGTTTGAGAGAGGGGGAGGGAGGGAGAGAGGGAAGAAAGAGGGGGAGGGAGAAGAAAAAGAATGATGGAAAATGTTTTCGCAAAGGAGAAAAACAAATGCTGTTGCTTTAAATTGGAACTGAGCATGCCTGGCTGTGGAATTCTGGGAGTTGAAGTCTTTCATTGCATAATGACAGATGTGATCATTATTTTTAAGGCCCTTAATGAGTTGGGAGTTCTTATCTAACAAATCAAAACTGCCTACTCAACGCAGACAATCAGAGAATGCTGCTCGGAATCCCTACCACACCCAGGAAGTGTATTGGAAAAGAGCCTAAATAATGGTTCCCTTCCTATGGAACAGGTTACCTCATGAAGGGTCATATGTTTTTAAAGACTTGCCCCTTTCCAGAGAGCCTTTCATTATTGATTCTGGAGCAATCAATGCAAATTTTATTATAGTTGCCTCTTGTTTATACTATGTCATATTGGAATCCCTTATTTGGCCAAGTGTGATTAGACACACTAGGAATTCGTCTTTGAGGCAAAAGTTCTCAGCAAGCAACAGTGATACTAATCAAAATGATACTAATAAGAGGAGATAGTAGAGAAGATGGGGAGGATAATAATAACACCACAACTATACAACACAATAAATATACTTAGACATAAGACAGTACTGTGGGAATTAGGTGTTCAGCAGAATGATGACATGAGGGAAGAAACTGTCCCTATATCTAGTTGTTTTGGCATGCAATGTCCTATAGCAGTGTCCCTGAGGGGAGGAATTGAGATAGTTTATGGCCAGGATGTGAGGGATCACACATACAAACATACACATATACATATTTTAAAGCATGTACATCACACTTGTTTTCTATGATTAGTTCACAGGCTTGTTTGTATCAACTCCTGAGAAATTGCTGGGAATTTTACAGCAAGATTTTATATATAAGTATTAGAAGGAAAATCTCCCCGAAATAAGGAAGACTTATGTTCAAATAAACAAAATTTGAGATGTAATCTCAAAATAATGCAGGTATGCATAGAGCTTTCCTCTTCTTTAAACTAGCCATTGGTTGAATGTTTTCTCTTATTTCCATTATTCAGGTATGAACGCTTGGAAGAGCAGCTCAATGACCTGACTGAGCTTCATCAGAATGAGATGACCAATCTGAAGCAGGAACTGGCCAGCATGGAAGAGAAGGTGGCTTACCAGTCCTATGAAAGAGCCAGGGATATTCAGGTACAGACTTACCAGTGCTTATGCAGTTGGTCCAACAACCAGTTCTCCAAACACACAAGCATAATTTGGCATGAATTAGTGGCACTCTAGTGGCCAAACATTCAGGTCAGATCAGCCCAGCATCTAACGAACAGAGAGCTAACAGTGGTTCTGGCTCCCTCTTATGACCGTTTGAGGAAAACAGCAACCAATCACATTTTACAGTATGATTTAAAGAAACAGGTATGGCATTGTTACATGGTTTATATATTGTCAACCAAACCGTTAGATTATATTCCTAACAATATGTCCTCTGACCATTTCAAAAATTTATGGTATACTATACAAATCTCAGATAGGCAGCACTTGCAACCAAGTCTTTTGACTGAAACTCTGGCAAATACCTGAAGGAGTTTTCTGAATATGGTTGTCTGGAGATGAAAAATATAAATGGTCTGGGGGAAAATCTTTATCCCAGAAGAAAATGAATTAGACCAAATCTTCTCAAACATGTCAACTTTGAGATGTGTAGTTCTTAAACTTCCAGAATTCCACAGCCAGCATGCCAGGTTTGAGAAACACTGAATTAGACCTATATTTAAATAACAAAGATTTTTTGGTAGGATTTACCTTTATTTTATTACTCGCCAGGTTGTGGAAAGGTCATAACTCAGAGGAAAAGCAGACAATCTCAGTTGAAATCCTGGAATCTCCAAACTGGGAAAAAGTCCTGGATAAGATCCTCAGGAGTCATGGCATGTAATACTGAGCTGATAATATTGATGAGCCATTATCTGGCTCAGTATAAGGCCTCTTTCTCCTGCCTTCTGTACTTCTTCTCATTATCTTTATAGCTTAAGGAGAAAAAAATGTTTCTGTGAAAATTTTTAAAAGATGGGGTGAGAGAGAGAGCCAATAGGAGCTTACTTTTACCATTATCCCATGGTAGAAACTAAAGCAGGGTTGTGAAACTCCTGGCCCGCAGGCTGGATGCATTACACATTGGCCACGGCCCCATTTGGTTTAGTGAAGGGGAAAAAACTCCCAATACATTATATGATGCCATCATGACGATGTGACTTTGACACCCCTGAACTAAAGCAAAAGTGTTGGTATAGCACAGTGATGGCTAACCTTTTTCTAAAGGCATGCCAAAATTGTGTGTGTGCACGCCCCACCCATCTGCATGTGCAACCCCCCATGCTTGTCTGTGTAACACACACACACACCCTTGCAGAGGGAGAGTTTTCACCCTCCCCAGGCTCTGGAGTCTTTCCTGAATCCTGGGGAGGGCGAAAAGCAGCCCAACAGCCCAACCGGAAGTTCAGGAACAAACTTCTGGTTGGCCTGTTGGGCCTGTTTTTCTCCCTCTCTAGGCTCCAGAGACTTTCCTGAAGCCTGGGCAGGGCGAAAACGGCCTCCCTTAGCCCTCTGGAAGGCTGAAAATCTGCTGGCCAGTGTGCACATGCGCACTGGAGTGAGGGCTGCCGTGCCGGCAAATATGGCTCCAGGTGCCACAGGTTCGCCATCACGGATATAGCAGGTTGAAGGTAATTTCAGATAGCTGTATCAACAGAGGAAAATATTTGTTGGGTTGAAATTAGAGCTACTTGGAGTTCTCTGAGCTTGATTGTTTTCTTGCAAATATTCATTAACCAAACTAAGTAACATCATCGGTGCAATGATTATGATATACAATTGATATTCCATTCCCCTTTTTTCTGTATTGTGTTCACTGAACTTTACTGCTGCTCTCTTTCTGTATAAATAATATACTGTATAATCTGATGTATAAAAATGTTTTCCTTATTTCTTCATAAATTATATAAAGTTGAATGTAATTGAGAATTATATTCCCGATATGTGTTGTTCTGCCCCCACGTGGCAATTCGAGGAACATCTCAGACTGATCAAAATACTTCAAACAAAATAAATAAGTAAAAGAACAGACATATTGAAGGAGATAGTGCATGTTTCTTACATTAAAAAAAAGATTCATCAGAATTTTTAAGGAAGTACATCTTCTTTACATTGCTGTGAGATATTACCATCCTCTTACTTTGATTCAGCAGCAGTTTTGGGGAGGTTTTTCATGCACTCATGGGCACGTTCAAAGAATCAGGGAAAGCTACACAAGTCTTTGAGGGATGCAACTGCCTTAGCTTTTCAAACTGTGGTTTGATTGCTGAATGCTGAACACAGCCATGTCAAGTATCTTCCACAAGTTACTCTAATCTTTTTCCATCCTCTCATGTGTACTAATCAAAAATTTGAAAAAGAAATCTCATTGTTCAGACAACTGAGACAATTGCTTCCATCTGATATGAGATATTGATAAGAGAAGGAGTCATGGGAAGGCAATGGAACATGCTCTGAGTGTTTGAGCGATCCTGTGATATGTATTGTAGAACTCTGCACGGGAGTAAATTCAATGCCACTATAGTGAACGGTAGTGATATTCACCATAAGGAAAGCCAACACTCTCTCTTCCCTAAACCATCTAAAATATGTATTTATTACATGCACTTCTTACACTTGCATGAGGCTTGTGGTGGTTTCCTGTCCATATTACCACCTATCCACTGGTGCTGCAGGTCATGTTCAAGTTACATATTAGTATTATCTTCAATTGTGGAAATTCTTAAGGTGACTAAAGAAGTCCCTGTGGGTCACATTAGAACATCATAATAGAAGATATCACAATATTATAATCATTCAATTTATATACACTTTCCTGCTGCCAGAACATTGTGAAATTTGTTATAGAAAGTTGATTTATGCTAGACTACACAATGGATGCATTCATCTTAGTATTGAACCTTCTGTGTTATAGTGTCTTTCCATAGGTCCAATTACAAATTTGCCTGCTATTTGGTCACCATAACTAGATACAGTGAACTGAATATAATGATCATTCTACTATAGCTAGGTAAAATAAGCATGCACAAGTTATTGCTTAGTTATCAATTAACTTTGATCCCTTCTTTGTTTGGTTTTTCCCCACAGGAAGCTGTGGAGTCCTGTCTGACTCGGGTAACCAAGCTAGAACTGCAGCAGCAGCAACAGCAAGTGGTGCAACTAGAAGGAGTGGAAAACGCCAATGCCCGTGCTCTACTGGGAAAATTCATCAATGTCATCTTGGCCTTAATGGCCGTGTTGCTGGTCTTTGTCTCCACCATTGCTAGTTTCATCACTCCAATGGTGAAGACCCGCATGCGTCTCCTGAGCACTACCTTACTAGTGCTTTTTGTCTTCCTCCTCTGGAAGCATTGGGACACCATCACTTATCTCCTGGAACATGTATTGCTGCCTAGCTGATTTTCTTGGCAGCCAGTTGCTGCGGCTAGAGGGAGTTCATTTCTTGTAGAAAGGAAGCAAAACTGAGGCGACTTCCAGTTGGTTTTATGTCCATTTGGAGTGTGCAATTCTCAATTGCTTCCTCTTCAGAGCCTTTTGTTGTTGTGCCCAACATCATCTCAGCCGTAGGGAGAGTAATTACAGCGGAGCTTATGAAAGGCTTACTCTGTCACACTTCTCCTCTGCAATGCTCTTGCAAGGCAGAATGGGAAGACAAATAACCCCCATAAAGAGCTCAATCTTTCTGATTTTATCCATTTCTTAAATCAGATAAAGAGATGATGATGATGAGGGCAGTAATTCATGTACAATCAAAAGGTCTTCTCTAAAAAGCAGTTGCTTAGTTATGAATTTTCATCTATGTTGGAGAGAAGTGATGGAACATTTATCAACGTAGTAATATATGAAGACAGAGATAAAGAAGATTCAACACTGAACTTTTTCTTTTTATAACTCATGAAGATGAAAACAATCCAAGAATTAAATTGTGCATACAACAGAAGATAATTCAGGTAACAACGTGGAGCTTAATTTTCCTTCTCATAGGACAACTGAAATTCCAGATATTTAGCTGGACTGCTTCATGTCATGGATTTGTTGTCCTTGTGGGTTGGTTTATGAACTAATGACAACAGTATCTGAGGAGAACGCATTGAGCCTTCTGATGCAAACTCAACGGTTTTGGTTGGCTTTGTTTTCATTTGTTTTCCTTTTTGATATTTCCATGGACTTTAGAAACACTTATAATCTTTACAAGTGTGCGTGTGTGTGTGTGTGTGTGTGTGTAAGTGTGCATGTGTTAATTTATTGATTTCAGAGATTTTTTTTAAAAAAACCAAGCATTAGTAAGCAGTCACCTGCCTTCACATGATGGAGGGCTTTAAAGTGCTCTAATAGCAATAAACCCTCAATCTGCACAAAATGAATGAGCCACCACTTGAATTCGACAGTGTTCATTAACTAGGAGCAGTAGATAATTTGTCCAATCATCACGGACTTTGGAGAAATCATATTCTTTGATAGACATTTTCTCATGAAAGGGTAAGCATCTGACATGCATCATCTGGTCTTTTTGAAGATAGCAATTGTTGCAACTCATTTGATGCCATTTTGTTTTTAACTGAAGCTATCAGACCATGGCATATTGTAAGTTGAAAGCTTAAATTGTATTGATTTGATTAGGGAGTTTTACGCCAGATGATATTTTAGTATCTGCTCTGATTCTGCCGAGATATACTTGCTTTTCTGGGCAACAGAAAGACTTAATTGCATGTTAGGGTTAAACGGCTGGAATCTAAATATCTAACAGAATGAAATGGGAGAGTCCTGAGATAGTGGAGAACGGATACTTCAGACTCATGGCATGGCTATCCTCATTCTCTTTTACCACTTTATTCTGTTGCATGTGTAGATATTGTTTGAAAACCATAGGTGTTTATTTTGCGCTTACAAGAACTTTGAACAGCCCTTGTTATAAGATAGGAAAAGGAAAGGCAGCACTGACATCTGTGAGGATCTTCTGCTCATACGCAAGTGAGCAAGGTAGAAGGAGTTATTTTCCATGTAACACAGGGAAATTATGAAAGTTTAAGTTTTGCAGTAGCTGCTTCCATTCTCCAGCATCAAGACAACCAATAAGGATGCATCTGTTTGACTTCATTCTCCTTAGGACTACTAAAGGCTGAATAACTTCACTCTGTCAAAACAATGATTTTATTCTCCCTTCACTGCTCTCCTATAACAATACGGCACATTGGCTCTTTATTACACAAAACATTCCTGGATTCTTTTGGGTAAAATAATATCTACAGGGAATAATTTTAGGCAAAATAACAGTCATCCTGGTTCGGCTCCTGTGTTTTACTCACTGCTAGCACTTAGAAATGGGGAAATGGTTCTAGTTAAAGCAGCTGAGACCAAAATGGGCCTACATGTTTGAATAGCATCATGGAATTTTGGCCTGAGGCTGATTCTTTTCCCTGTAGAGGCCTAAGTGTTGATTTTACCTCAGTACCATATTTTTCTAAAGATAAAATTCCCTCAAATGTAAGCTTCGTTCTGCCCTTACTAAGCCCCGGAGATGTGAAGAATCCAACCTTTATTTAGGCATCTACTTGATTTGTATATTTTCTTGAAAAAGTCTGTTTTTATCATCTGTCACAAAAATGATCTGGTTTTATACTGTAATTTGAATGGGTAACATGTTAAATGACGTTAGGATGAATGCTGAATGAGGTAGAAAGATGATGTTGGTTGCAAGAAAAGTGCTATCCCGGAAGATAAAATAAAATAAACGTTGGCCACTGTCAGTGGTGAAAGTGTAATTATGCAGGATTGGCTCTTTCATCGGTGTTTCTTATTTTGCACTGTTCCTGACTTCTCCCTGTCAGTACATGACAGTGGGAATCGGAAAGCAAAGTGGCTTCATTAAAGAAAGTTTGTGGTGCTGTTCCTAGGTGCTGTTCCTTGCTTTCAACAGCAATAGGAGAGTATAATTATTTGGGATGTTTGTCCCTTACTTCTATTCCCCATTCCATTCTCCCCCCGCCCTCCTCTAGTGATCTATTGCAGGGGTCTCCAACCTTGGCAACTTAAAGATTTGTGGACTTCAACTCCCAGAATTCCTCAGCCAGTCGCTGGCTGAGGAATTCTAGGAGTTGAAGTCCACAAGTCTTTAAGTTGCCAAGGTTGGAGACCCCTGATCTGTTGGCCTGTATATGCCATTGTACACGTTAGAAGGTATATATTTTGATCGGAATGTTTGAAATGATGTTTAAGTATAAATCGATGGGAGAAAAGCTGGTGATCATTCCAAGCTTGGGGGAAAGCGCAAACAATCGATTGCCATAATTCTTTGTGGCCTTAGATTGCATAATTCATTTACCATCCCAGATTCAGCTGACTCAGAATACTGTTTCCCCCCCCCCTTGCTCCCTAGGTGTGTGGCATTGGCCACATACCAAGTTTCCTGAAAGCCTAAATTTCTGCCTCTTTAGGATAGATCTGTGCATGCTATGAAAATGATTCAGAAGGGCTGCTTTGGGCCTCAGGCAAGCACAACAATTCTTCTCTGTTCATTAAAACAGCCCTCCTTTGCAGGCTTCTGCACAAGCCTGAAGAAAAGAGGCAGCTCCTTTAGTCACCCCATTAATGGGATGAATTCACTCCTTGAAGCTGCTTTGAGACGTAGGAGAAACTGCTGTGTTCCCAGAAGATCTGCTCTCCCCCTGAATATTTTCGAAGCATACTATACCTTAGTTTAGGATTCTTATCATGCCATCAGTTATACCATTATATATTTAAATATATGTATGGAGGATTCTCATGATACTGTATGTTAAAGTTTAAACCTCACCTTCAGGCATAGTCCTTTTCTGAAAATGTTTGACTGTATTTATTATGTATGCTTGATTCTTCCCCACCCACTCCCTTCGCCCCATACTATAATATTATATTTCTTTTTCATTAGGAGCCCCTGACAAGCCCTACAGGTTTGGATTAATTTACTGTACTTTTTCATTTACTTTTTTTTTCAAATAAAATGAGATTCAAAACTTTGGCATAAGAAAAGTGCTTTATTAAGCCTGTTAGTACCATTATTTACAAGGAAAGAAATACACAGCGATGTACTAAAAGGGCAAAAAGTTAGCCACATTTTTTTAGAACAGAGGTATCCAACTTTAAGACTTGTGGCTGAGGAATTGAGGAAAGTCGACAAGCCTTAAAGTTTGGAGACCCCTGTTCTAGGACAGAGTTTCTTAAACCTGGAGATGTGGGGATTTCAACTCCTGAAATTTCTCAGCCGGTATGTTATGACCAGTTATTCTTAGCTTGGGTTAAGATTTAACTTTCCCCAGCTGAGGATAGCTGGGCTTAACATACCAACTATTAAATATTTTGCTGGCTCCCAAGTGCCCTTATTTATCCAGATTTTGCCATGTTGGGCAACCTATTCGCTTCAGCCTGAAACTCCGTATTCCTTATTTTTTGGATGAGCAGTTATTTGGTACTCTGGAAGATAAGATTCTTGTCTGGCAGACAATCTTTGTTTTCTGCAGAAAAAGCATGTTTGCTGAGAAATATTCAGAAGGCCCAGAATAGCCAAACCAAATTACTAGTAAGTCCCAGAAGACCAGAGTTTCATTATTTGCACAAGACTTCATCCTTCTGCAGAGTTAGCTAAACCAGAAGTTGGTATTTACAATGGATTAATTTACTTAAAGAAAGTGTTCTCTTACAGAGAAAAGATGGAACTGTTGTTGTAAATTGTGGCTCAGACCTGCTTACTGAGAAGTGAATGTGGAATAGCCAATCTGCAGAAGAAGGAATGCACAGAAAATGACGGACTGCAATTATCAGAACAAGAACTGATAGACAGAAATATAATGAAGCAGATTTTGGATAAACATCAGGAAAGAATGCCTTGTAGTGAGAGCTATTCAGTTGTAGAAGGGCTGCCTTAGAAGTGGCAGCTGCTTCTTTGCTGATGGTTTTTCAGCAATGGTTGAAGAGCAATGGGCCAGGGGCGCTATAGCTGTATTGCAGATCCTCTATTAGTCAGGGAGTTAAATTATCTCCAGTGCCACTTCCAACTCAATAATTCTACTATTTAAGAAGGTTCCATGAAGGATTATATTTTTAAAAAGTGGGACAACCCAGTTTAAGAGAGGCTTATTTCTACTCAGTCCGTTTCTGAGTATAAATCTGCATTTATCCACCTTTGATGTTCACCTGCCTATGATTTAACTCTGAATATTTGTCAGAATCTCTCTTTGCATCTTCCACCAATTAATATTGACTATTAATTCTATTCCTGCTCCATGTATACTTTCAATTCTTTATTTAAGATTTTTATAGAATTCTGGTATGTAGGCAGTGAATGCCTTTCATCATTCCTATCTACGAATGATCCTTTACTCAGTATTAGATTAAATATAATGGCATAGGTGAAAGGAAGAAGGTCAGCCTCCTGCAAGAAGTCTCAAATGCTTGATTTAGTATGAGCAGTCTGCTACCAGAAGCGTTTTGTCTATTTATAAAGCCGCAGAAAATGATAAGCCCTGCTAATCTAAGGTTGGAGTTCACTCACTGCATTTGAATCTAGCTGAGACATTCTATCAGAGTGAAATTCAAACCGAAAGAGCAAAACAATTTGCACATTAATAATTCAAAGAGAATTAGAGCTTTGCTACTGAGAGTACTTCAGAACTTCAGAATGGACAATAACATTCCCTTTGTTTCCCAGGGATCAATCCAACATTTTCAGTCAATGTACAGAGACAGAAGGATCAAAGACAACTTGAAGCCGAACGCATAGGAAGTGCAACTTACAATCAATGAGAGGTGATTTCTTCAGTATAGTGGACCATTGTAGAACAGACTAGAATTTGGGCCCATATATTTTCCAGATCCTTGGTTCTAGCTTAAAAGGAAGGTAGACACACAGGAGCAGTGCCAACCTCCCACCTAGAATTTAAAGAACAATAGCAATAGCAATAGCAGTTAGACTTATATACCGCTTCATAGGGCTTTCAGCCCTCTCTAAGCGGTTTACAGAGTCAGCATATTGCCCCCAACAACAATCCGGGTCCTCATTTTACCCACCTCGGAAGGATGGAAGGCTGAGTCAACCCTGAGCCGGTGAGATTTGAACAACCGAATTGCAGAATTGCAGTCAGCTGAAGTACTCTGCAGTGCTGCATTTAACCACTGCGCCACCTCGGCTCTATACAATATAGTTTGAGTTACAGTGATTGCTACCACACATCAGTCTTCATTAAAGAGGTTCTCAGCAGTTCTATTCCTTGCGGGTGGGGGGGGACTCTTTCCTAACATGGGTATTGACTGCATTGCATGAAGGTATTTAGATTTGTATCCCATGCTATAAATCCATCTTTTGAATGGCAATCTATATTAGAGCGAAGAATAAGAATCAGTAAAATGTGAAAGGAAAGGTGACTGCACAGACTAAAAATAGCCCAATTGCCATCAATACTACCATTAGTTCCTATCACTGATAGCTAGATTTATCAAGGTTTAATTTATTAAGGCAATAGCAAACAGCTAAAAATATTGAGTCAGGTAGAGGCCTTGGAATTCTCCATGTGAATGCTCTGCAAAAGGATTCTTTTATACATTAAAATCAATATATGAAGTTTTGTCCTGATTCTAAATGGGAGAAAGTCAGATTAAACCAAGATTATCTGGATTATGATTCACATTGTCATCAGGCAGAAGGATTTACTGTTCTGCTTAAGCTTTCACATCTAATCCACTTTCAAGGACAAGTTGGTGTACACATATCATGAGTACAATCACAAACCTGAATAATAAAGACAAATGTGCAATCTTCAGAGTATTTGTGTATGTATGTATTTATTTATTGCTGGGCAGTTACTTCAGTCAATATCCACTCTAAATAGCTTATATATCTAATATCCATAAGTAAGACTAGAAGAGATTAGAAATCATTATAATCATTACATAACAAATTATTACAAAGTAACTTTCAAAGAATATTAAAGCACCAAATAATATTAAAACCAAGTCAAACAAGTACTTTACTGTAAAAAGAAGCAAAGCCATTATCCTGTATATCCCCTCAAAGCCTGTTGAAAAGTCAGGTTTTGGTTGTCTGATTGATCGATCAACAAGTCAGTGTTGACACTTAACAATCACATTGATTGATCCTTGCCTTGTTGATCTGTCTCCAAATTGTTCCTTTAGGTCTTTCAACAGTGTGTGCACATCAGCACTGCAACCAAGTCCATCCATGTGCTGCTTGTCATCGCTTCTCTCTTTCTCCACCTATCCCAGCATCAAAACCTTGTTAAGAAGCTGGACCTTCACATGTGTTTGAAGTAGGACAATATGAGCCTGGTCATTTGTGCCTGTAGTGAGAACTATGTGTTGATTTAGGGAATGGCCCATTTATTTGTTTTCTTAGCTGTCCACAGTATTTTCAAGATTGTTCTCTAACACCAGGGTTCAAAAGGGTCAAGGCTCTTCCTATCGTGCTTTTTCAAAGCCCCACGTTTCTCTTCCATAGAATGTCACAGGAAATACCTTGGCTTGCACTATTCTGATCTTTGTAGGTATAGACACACCACAGCAATGTTTCCAAGGCTTTCATGGCTCTGTTACCAAACCTTAGACTCTGGTGTTTTTCTTGACTGCTTGTTCCTTTACTGTTGAAGGTTGGTCCTAAAACACAGAACTTATCCCTTCAATAACTTAATTCCCAGTTCTAAGGTTGCTTGTTGTATGTTGTCAGTATATAGCCTTTATTATCATTGTACAACATGTATTTGTAATTGGTTTTAGCCTCATTGGTGCAATCCATGACAAAAAATACAAACAACATAAATAGTATAAAGAATAATCCCTATGCAAGTAATTAGGGGGGGAGTTTGATCTTCTTCATATATATTTTTTTTCTCAATGTTTTCACTATACTCCTTGACTTTTATTACTAAAGCTTGCACATCCTTCTCATTGCAAGCTGCCTGGTATCACTAGAAGTGAGTTGGGCAGCCATAAAAATGTTCATAAATTAAAAAAACTTTGAACCGTCAGAGTAGTGTCATAAGTGTAGCATAAGTTATTGATGTTTTCTCCTCCAATTTTAAAACCATGCTTACCTATTTCAAATCTAACTTCTCAATATATATATTCAGGATATAGGTTGAATAAATAAGGGAACAATGTACAGTCTTTTTGCATTCCTTTGCCAGCTTGGAGCCAATCTATTTCTGCCCATAGTGTGGCTTCCTGATCTCTGCAAGTGTTTTTCATAAGGACAATGAAATGTTCTGGGATTCTCATATTTGTAAGCACCTTCCACATCTCCAACTGAACACAATCAAAGGCCTTTCTATGATCAATAAAATCTATAGTAATTTCTTTTTGGTATTCTTTAGCTTTCAGGATTAGCCAGCATGCGTTAGAAACAATGTCTTGTGTTTCTTTGCATTTCTAAAGCCAACCTCAACATCTGGCATCTCTTTTATCATATAGGGCTCTAATCTGCATTGGATGATTTTAAACATTTTGCTAGAATGTAAAGTTAAGGACACTGCATAATCATTTGCACACGGTTAAATCCCCCTTTTGAGTAGAGGATTGGAATGTAGATTGACCTTTTCCATTCTGTTGGCCATTGTGTTGTTCTCCAGATTGGCTGGTGTAGCTCAGTTAGAACTTTTAATGATTCTCCTTCCATTACTTGCAATAATTCTATGGATGTTTCATCAGTTCTTGTAGCCGTCTGACTTTATGACTGGACTGCTGATATAACTTCATTTTCTGGTACTAGAGGTTCTTGTTAATAGGGAATATTTTCTATAGTATCTTGGACATCCAGATGTTAATGCCTGTCTTACATCCCAATAGAATTGGGACCACCTGGATCTGAAGAGGAATGCAGTTCCAAAAAGCTAACTTCCAGGATCCTTTCCTCAGAACAGTCCCAGAGAGAGTCCACTTTTCCTGATCTTATTTGATGGGCAAATCTAAAAAGAATCAGTGGTCCAAAGTTACATAAAACAGCAAATAAAACTACATAACCAGCAAATAAAGCTACTTAAGTTTTATGAATGAACTGACTAAAAGGCTTCACTCAAAGTTTCAAATGCATTTTGGGAAGTACTGGAACCTTAACCTGAATGGTGATAGGTAGCCAAATTTAGCTGCAGAAACAGCTTTAACCTAGTTCCATGGCCAATTATAGCTGCCAAATTTCTGTAAAGCAACCTGAGTCAAAAGAGGCTGTGAGGGTATTCACAGGATATAGTTATAGCCCATTTGTACTGTTTTGTTGCATTTTTCTTTCATGCTTGATCATGTAAGGTAGGGGTGTCAAACTCACATCATCATGGCAGTGTCATGTGACGTATCAGGACTTCCCACCCCTTTGCTAAAGCGGGAGTGGGCGTGGCCAGCACGTGACTCATCTGGCTCATGGGCCGGGAGTTTGACAGCTCTGATGTAAGGGATCATACTGCATTCCTTACAAGTTACTAAGAGCTCCCCTAAGATTTTGATTTTGGTCTATTATTTAGATGAATTTCTGAACAAAAACCATTTTTATTTATTATGATATTATGAAAGCATGGGATGGAGCTCCATTTTATGCCATTCAGTATGTGAAAATGAAGTACATTCAATAAAATCACCACAACGTATTAATCTGCGAACCGATAGTGAAGGTAAGTTGATTTCATCCCTGAAATAGAGCCACTGTATATCATAGCCTATTATATACATACGAACATATCTGAATCACAATATTCAAAAAAGGGAAAATTATGTAGTGTGCATCCAGTCATCTGGGAGAAGCTTTGTGGTGTGAGAGAGGGTGAGTGACTCCTTTCTGACTTGGAAAAAAATTAACACATTACTGTGTTTGCAAAGAACACTCAACACTTAACAGATGCATTTTCCTATTATTCTAAGTTTAATTGATTAAAATCTAAAGCAGTTTTTTTGTGGCTCAGCCTGTTTACAAACTCAGCTCATTGTTAGTTTATGGTTCAGTATGTTGTATTAACACAGAAAATAGGTTACCTCAGTTAAATATAACCAAGTTAAAGAGATTTAATGGTTTACATTAAGTGCAGAATCTTCCAATTCCTGTTTTAAAAGCATTTTAGAAACATCATATTAACAAGACCAAATACATGCTAATTTTTTTGGTAATAGCAACTGATAATATCACAGTGCCAAATCTGAATTTTCTTGATAGCAGGAGTTGAGGACCAAACTACATCTTTGTTACCTGTGTTTTATTTTTCTTCTTCTAAGAAATTTCAGATTGCAGGCCAGCTTGGATACCAAGAAGTCTCACAGGACTTCTAAACAAGCACTATCTCAGGTTCGCTACCATCAGTACCCAAAATGAAATATGAATGGATGTCAGTAACTGCCTTATGTGTATCTCTTGCCTCTCCGGAATTGTAATGTGAGACTAACTTCATCACTTGCTATTTCTCAGCCGGTTGGAGCTAGTTCCATGTGGGTCCAAATCAAGCTGCTAACTTAAATTCATGCTGATCTTAACTTCTCCCAAAGAATTTGGAAAGTTGAGTGTTATCTCTAATTCTGATTCCCTACAATAGTTAAAGTGCAAGCAGAGAGTCATTCATGACTTAAAAGTTAAAATTTATTTGGCATTTGCTGCAGCATCCAAAACCTTTGTTTAGTAGGCTACAGCCAATGTTACATGAATACTTTTCTGCTGTTCTACCCTTCTAATGCACCTCCTATTTGTCCTAACATGGTTTTCTTCATGTTCCATAGCTACCAAAAACTCATTAAAACCTTTATTAGGGATAGATAATATTTTTGTCTTTCTAATAACTGTAAATAAGAGAATCACTGATGACTGTGTCCCTCTGCCATCAGTTCTTCACTTGACTTCAGATATGTAAGGACATTTTTAATGAAGGAACTGAACTAAAGACAGAAGGGGGAAAAGGATGATTCAGCTTTCAATTTCTTATGTTTCCCACCGCTTTGCAGTAAGTTTTGAACCCAATTGCTGTTGGGGAATTTTTTTTTAAAAAAAATAAGGGTATGCAAAATATTTGGGAGAGGTCTTCATAAACCACATTAGTTCAGACAAATGATTCCTCCTGAAGGAATTGACATGTTTCCATACTCTGGAGGAGTTTGCCTAGCTGCTTCCTTCGGGTGGTGGTTCCAGTAGAAGAGGCTGGGCATATACACCTACATGTACAGATAGCCAGTCAAACCCTTCAAACCAGCTGTGCCAGCCTTGCCAGATCACCTGTCTGCTTCAACCCTGGGAGAAGGAGAGCTTTGCTTGTGCAGGCATGTTTTACCAGCTGCTCATTTCAAATGTTTTGCATAGCCCCCACAGCAATGCCATTGTCATACTACGGTCTTCCTCCATAATATACTAGGCATTTTTGCAGCCTGTGAGTGAGCCAGATGATACAATTAAAAAAAAACCAAATGTCAATGAGGTGTGGGCAGGGGTGGACTGCTGTGAATTCGCCTGGGTTCAGGAGAGAACCCGTAACTAACATTATGGCCAGTTCAGAGAACTTCCAAATCACACCTCTGGCTGGCCATACCCACCCCATCCCTCCCAGGTGTCTCCATGCAGCCCATTTTGGATGCAAGGTAAGTGCAGGGCCCACACGGAGGCTCAGGGAGGGGAAAAATGGGCTTCCCAGAAATTCTGGAAGGCCAGAAACACGTCTCCATTTCTGGTCTCCGCAGGGCCTCCGGAGCCCAAGGGAGGAGCTATTCGCCCTCCCAGAGGCTCCAGGAAAGTCTCCAGAGCCTGGGGAAGGTGACCCATCCACTTTGTTGCAGGAAGCCAACTAGGCCATGCCCACCATGGCCACACCCGCCCAGTAACTGGGCAGAGAACCCCTTGCTGAAATTTTTGAAACCCACCCCTGGATACGGCAGCAGCAAAGTCAGGAAGTTGTATGAGCAGGAGAAATGATGTGGTTCTTGGCACACTGCAAAGACACCCACAGTAAATGAGGTTGATGCTATAGCCTCCACTATCAGTTCTGGGAAAAGATCCAAGCTTCAAGCTCCAGAGTAGTTTCTGGTCATAAAGACCTGCTACTGGGAGGTCTTTTGTGAATCACTATGAATTGCATCAATCATATAGATCTTTTTCCAATAGATCAGTTTCCCTTACTCTGATATCTGTTCCGTAGGTTAACTTTACAGACTTGAAATTGTATAAGAAGGAAACCTCTTGGATATAAAACCAGGAAAAGGACTGTTGTAACTGGAATATGATTGTAAGTTCCACCTTTTAGTAAAGGAGTCTAGACCAGTGTTTCTCAACCTTGGCCACTTGAAGATGTCCGGACTTCAACTCCCAGAATTCCCCAGCCACTGTATGCTGGCTGGGGAATTCTGGGAGTTGAAGTTCGGACATCTTCAAGTGGCCAAGGTTGAGAAACACTGGTCTAGACTGAGTATGGGTGGTCAGCTTCACCACATGAAACCATGTTATTCTGTGCACTTCAAAGAAAAATTGAGGCAGGGGCAATTTACCCCACCGAATCTGCCTTTGTGTATGTGCAAAAACTGTTGTTAGCAAGTGAAGTGAAACAACACAACTGTTTTTCACAACTTCTTTGGAGAGGAACTACTTACTGTATGACTGAATCTTCCCAAAAGCACAGTGTTTGCATTTATCCACAAGAGGGAGACATGATCCCAATTTTCAACCAGAAGCAGCTTAGAAAAGTAGACCACAACCTTTAAAAAAGGAGGAAGCATTGATTTCTTTTGTTTGAGACATAATAAGACATTATAGCTTTGATTTTTTTTAAATAAAATATACTGTGTTCACCTTCTCAATACTCAATGACACCTGGAGTCATTCAGTTTCAGTTCTCTCCTCTCCCATCTCAGCATTCATATGATGAGCAAATGCCAATAATGTATATTTCTCCTCTTCCCTCTTCCTCCTTCTAGGGTTGACCAAATTAACTTCCAGCAAGTAGCTTTTATCCTTAGCAGAAAACAAGCCACCCAACAAATAAACAGGAAATCCAATTATAGAACTGCTAATGATATGTATCATTCATTCCTCCCATTTTTGCAAAAGGAAATACAACCATTGTCTCAGCCTTTCGCAATGAGGGAAAAGGAAGGCTCCTGTATGCATTCCCTAACTCGGATGCGTTACACTACAGGTGCCATCATTCAGAGCCATCATGGTAATATTGACAGAAAAGAGTCAAAAATAAGACTTTCATACGCCTTAACATTTGTGATTCAACAGGGGATATTTTATTAGGTTCTCTGGCTCAATTGGTGCAACATGATTCATCCATGATTAGCAACCGTGATTTTACCAATGATCTTTTTGTACAACCCTCTGAACCATACTCTGATCACACAGGCTGGGTTCTGCCACCCACTAGGTTAAAATATGGCTACTTGATAACTTTGTCCTGTAAACAAAGCTTGTTCCGTATATAAAAGTCCTTTCTCTACTCAACTATAAAGACACAGTCCCCTTTTCTTGCACCGCAGGCATCCCTCCAATGGGCAAACTGAAAAGCTGAGGATAAAAATTATTTGCTTGATGCATGCTGTGTGTTTAAGCCTTTTGCATGACTTGTCTATTATAATGCAGCTTTTGGGTTTAAATTATATAGATCGAATCCTGGATTTTATTTCTGCTTTTGTTGCATGTCATCACATCATGGGAAAATAAAGGAATGAACAAATGAACGAACAAATGAACAAAATATCAGCATTCCATGTCTTCTTTTGCATTAGGTTTTCCCTTCACTCCAACATGCATAAACATATGTACAGTTCTGGACAAGGTCAGGGGTGAAATCCAGCAGGTTCTGGAGAACCAGTAGCGGACATTTTGAATAGTTTGGAGAATCGGTAGTGGAGTTTTTGAGTAGTTTGGAGAACCGGCAAATGCCACCTCTGGCTGGCCTCAGAGTAGGGTTGGAATGGAGATTTTGCAGTATCTTTCCTCTGCTACACCCACCAAACCACAGAACCGGTAGTAAAAAAACATTGAATTTCACCACTGGCCAAGGTTTATAACTGGTCAGGGAATCAACAAAGGGTTAGATGGTCTTCCTATCAAGCTATTGCTATTGGGGTTGCCAGCCAGGCAAATGTTGTCCTTCCAACCTGGATCTTCAGATTTAGTTAAACAATTCACCCTTCCAAACCTGGTCTTGGCCTCTGCCTATTCTTGGAATGATTAAAACAAATGAGAATTAGTATGCAAACACTTGGATCTTCAATGCCATTCAGGGATTACATTACACGAAAAAAAGACTTGCCCTTTCTAACTCCACAATTTGATGATTCATTAAAATAATCCTTTATAATTTATAATCCTGTTAGACAGCATCAGTCAGTGATGTCAAGATGTTTTTCTAAGAGCTGGCCAGAAACTGGGTCCTCCTCTTTCTTACGGCTGTAGGAAGACAGAAGATTTCCGTTACCCCAGATGATTAAATGCTTGTTCCCATGAGTTCAATGGTCTCAAATTTATGTTTCGGATAAATTCTCTCCACGTCGCCTTACTGTTTGGCACAATGAAAATTAACATTACAGGATATGCTACACTCCCGCAGGTACATATTATTAATATTAGCATCAGTGGCATATTAAAAGTATTCAAATCAAGTTGAAAGATGTGATAGACAAATTGCAGCAATAGTTGTACCAGCTTTGTTTTAAAAACATCACTTAAATGTTTCTATCTGGGAGTAATGGTTTTGAGGCGCAAGTTCTATTCTCACCAAAGTATCTTAAATTTTATTTTATGGGTGTGAGGTTCTCTCTAGTGGAAATTTAACAGCTGTTCAACATAGACATTGCATGCGGAAGGACATTTTTAATTGACGTTTTTATTTAATATGGCCATCTGTCTCTATAGAGCTCTTATACAATCAGTGAAATAATTCCAAAAAATATCTGACTTCTATAAGACAGTCGTTTTTTATTTATTTCCAGAATTTGAAGCTTCTCATCTGTTTCCAGTTTCCATACCTTCCCCTTATTTTAATTGCCCACAATTTCTCGCATGACTATATTTTATTATGTAATGAAGAAATTCCTGCAAGCATCCTTTAGTATCTGTAATTCCTTGAAGATACTAGCATCAAGCAGAAAAGAAAAGAAAGAAATCTATTGTGGAAAACAAGAAGGTGGACATAATAGGTTTTAGGCAATGTTAAACACTGGCAAGTTCAGTGGGCATACTCTTCATCTCCCCAAGGATGTTCAGGTTTCAGAAATATCACACACAAAAAGGTTTGATCCTGACCTTTTCGGGAAGGGTTGGGAATTTTCTCTCTCTCTGAAGATCTGGTTGGAGGTCTGATAACTGACAATGTGACATAGGGCAGGCAATACTAGTCATCCCAAGATGTTGATAAACCACAATTCCCAGCATCTTTCATCATGGACTGTACAGCTAATCCTCGACTTATGACCACAACTGGGCCCAAAATTTCTGTGGTTAGATGCGTTATTTGTTAAGTGAATTTTACCCCACTTTTACGACCTTTCTGGCCTCAGTTGTTAAATGAATCACTGCAGTTGGTAAGTTAGTAACCCGGTTGCCAAGTGAATCTGGCTTCCCAATTAACTTTGCTTGTCAGAAGGTCACAAAAGGGATCACTTGACTTTAAGACACAGCAACGGTCATAAATATGAATCAGTTGCCAAGCATTTCTGAATTTTGATCACATGATCATGCTGCAAAAGATCATTATAAGTTACTTTTTTCAGTGCTGTTGTAACTGAATGGTCACTAAATGAACTGTTGTAAGTCAAGGACCGCCTGTATTTCCTAAAGATGCTGGGAAATGTGGTTCAGCAACATCTGGAATACTATGGGCTGCCTATGAAGCAATGATCTCTTTCAACAAAGCAGCTTCTAGTGAATTTTATGTCTACTTGGATCCTGTGAATTAGAAATACTTGGGGAATTGGATGTCTTGGGATATAATTGAGCCTCTAGTCCTCCCCACCCCCTTCTTTTAGCACAGGTTGGGCGAGTATCAAGCTACATTAATCCCAAATGAGCTGCATCCTTAGAAAAGAAGGAAAATAACATGGCAAAATATGCAGTGCATCCAAATCAGTGGTGGGTTTCAAAAATTGTTCGAACCTACTCTGTGGGTGTGGCCTCCTTTGTGGGAGTGGCCTGCCACCCATGTGACCGGATGGAAGTGGCTTGCCACCCATTGATCGGATATGAAGATGCCGATGACACTTGTCACAACCACCTTAAATTACCTCACACACAGCACTGGCCTGCATAAGAATATGATGTAAACTTGTTTTTTAAAAGGCATCTTTGGTTTGCGTTAAAACAACTTCAACACACGCAATGTTCTGATTGCACCACAAATGCAGCAGTCATCTTTACCTTTCACAGAGGCACTGAGTTTTATAAATATGCGCATGATAGTGTAGAATAATCATATCCAAGGACCCTTTCTCTTATCCCCAGTCATGAAATTCGGGGGTTTTTGCTTTTTTCTTTTAAGAAAGAAGCATTTTTCATTATTAGGCCCCATTGTCTTTAAAGAAGCCAACAGCTGCCATGAGTCAAATGAAAAACAGAGTGGGAAAACGGGGCCTAACAAGGGGAATGAAAATAACGAGACAAAAGTAGAGAAAGGGCTTTTCTAAATATTACTACCAACTGAGAAGAGATAGCATGTCAGGTGCAACCATTTTCCTAGGGAGGACTCCCATCCTTAAGTAGAAGTGGGCAAAAAGATACCACCCAGGAACATGTACAAACTGAAAAAGAAGTAACGTAGGGGATAAAGAAAGAGAAATGTAGTTGCTTCTTGGAGAAGATGGGTAAACTTGATAAGCCCTCTTTGTGGGCAGCCAGTCCTAGCTGCTTGCGCCCGGCGCTGCGGCTGAAGTGACACCAGAAAGGTCCCGCCGCCACCGGAATATCTGCTGCTGCCTCCTCCTCCTCCAACAGCACTGCCGGATTTGCCGCCTGACGCTGCAGCTGAGGTGAAACCCCAAAACCCCTGCCGCCACCGGAATATCTGCTGCTGCCTCCTCCTCCTCCAACAACACTACCGGATTTGCTGCCTGACGCTGTGGCTGAGGTGAAGCCCCAAAGCCCCTGCCAGCACCCCCGCCTGTGGCAGCGACACTTCCCCCTCCGCTCAGAGCCCCTGGCAGTGCTGTTGGAGGAGGAGGCGGCGGCAGCAGATATTCCAGTGGCAGCGGGGGCTTTGGGGCTTCACCTCAGCCACAGCGTCGGGCGGCAAATCTGGCAGTGCTGATGGAGGAGGAGGAGACAGCAGTAGATATTACAGTGGCGGCAGGGGCTTTGGGGCTTCACCTCAGCCACAGCGTCGGGCGGCAAATCTGGCAGTGCTGTTGGAGGAGGAGGAGACAGCAGTAGATATTACAGTAGCGGCGGGGGCTTTGGGCCTTCACCTCAGCCGCAGCGCCAGGCACAAGTGGCTAGGATTGGCCGCCCACAAAGGACCTCCCCGGGCTTGCTTTGCTGAAAACGGGGCGACTGGTGCTAGTTTGAGCGGCTGCAGGCAGCGCAAACTACCGTCAGTCACCCAGTGCTTAACAAAAAAAGTCTGAGGAGGTCCTTTGCGGGTGGCCAGTTCTAGCCACACCTTAGAGGGGGCGTTCCCAGAAGTTAATTACTTCCGGGTTCACCGACCAACCAGTCCACAAGGACTGGTAAGGACCGGTAGAAACCCACCCCTGATCCAAATACTCAAGAGCTGTAATACTGTAATTGCAGTGATTCTAACAAAGTTAAAGAGGGCTTGCATGAGCAGCCTAATCATGATGATGATTTGGAAAAATCAATGGTGACTTTATTTCATGCAAACACATTGGCACTCTGGAGAAATAAATTAAAATGAAAGCAGAATTAGAATGTCCAATTCAGTGTGGAATAGGTTCAGCTTGATTCTAGGAAAAGAAAATCTATTCCAAATGTATCCTACTCAGTTTTAAGACCTGGCCTTCATCTGAGTGTGTGATGTACCCTCTTAGTCTTAACAATAACACATTTATAGGTATAACAAAAAGAAGTTTTTCCTCCAGCAAAGGAAATATCCCTGGGGTTTATCCTATGCATACTTAGCTGAAATAAATCCTACTGATGTGTCATCCGTTTCTCCACCAGTGTAGAGAAGATCTGTGTCCATTAAAAACAAGTAGAAAAGAAAGGTGTAAATGAAGGAAATAAAAGATGGTTTTAGCAGCCATCTCATTCTCAGATGTTGCCATTCAGAAGAGAGCCCGATTATTATATCCTAACTTCCCCTTTTCAAGGGAAATATTTTAGGACTTTTAAAGTATTACATAAAAGCCAATTCTTTGGAAAAAGGAACATACTTTTCAATACTATTTTGTCCCCCCTTTTTTTCTACTACTTTTCTTACTGAGAAATTTATGATATGGGAAGGACAAAATGTCTTGCTCCACACTCAACTTTCTTCTAGATAGATCAATGCTGAATGTTTTGTTCTTAGTGGCATTACACAAAGGACTTTGGCATGCAATTTTTTTTTCCACAGCTCCTCAGGTAAACCAGAGGTTGCCGTTTGGCTTAAAAGCAACAGAAAATGTTGGCACAGATTTCCTCTGTATTTGCTCACTGTGTGGCAAAACGGTAAATTGAGCAGTAACTACTGAGTAAGCAGATCCACAAGGATACAGCCTCCAAGCCTAATTAGAAAAAGGCACAGTGGCAAGCTGATAACCCTTTGTCTTCGCCACAGAACATCAATGAATTTTATTTGTGCGAGATTGCTTTTGCTGAGAACAGTCACCTGAGTTAGCTCCCCATGTTTTGTTGCAATGCTTTATGTACCAACCTTGCACTCTGAGATAAAGAAAATGTAGTTTTCCTTTCAAAAGACTCTATAGAAATTACTAGTTTTATTCATAAACAACTGCTGTTATGGTGACATCAATTTAATTTTCTGGTGTACACAATTTGGCAGTTCCATTTAACTATTTGGATTTCTATATCTTTGATGTTTATTTCCTTATTTTTTTAGCTTTGGTTTATTTGTATTATTTATTTACCGTGTTTCCTCGAAAATAAGACAGGGTCTTATTTTCTTTTGACAGGGTCTTTCTTTTCTTTCAAAAGAAAATAAGGCAGTTGACCTTATTTTCGGCGGTCTTATTATTTTTGAGGTGCAGGAGGCGGTGAGCGTGGTCACCTCATGGCTGCTGCTGTGTTGCAATGTTTTCGGGGAGGGCTTATTTATGAGGGCTTATTTTAGCGCATGCGCTCAAAAGCCCAATTGGGCTTATTATCTGTGGAGGTCTTATTTTTGGGGAAAGAGGGTAGTTATTTATAAAAATTATACAACTCTCCAACTTACAGTGATTCTGCTTATAAAATTAAAAGTTCACATTAAATTATCCCAGACTCCCCACCCCCACCCCCATGATGCCAATCAATTGTTCCCTATTGTTGCCGTATATATTTTGATGTCCTTGCCCTCATAATTTCCAATAAGGTAGTTTGAGGATATATCAACAAATCAAGAACATAGTGAAAGAAAAGCCCTTTTATTTGAAAGGCTGTAAAGAAAAGTAGGAGCCTGGAAGATATCCATCTAAAATTACTTCTGGGATACTAATAGTTTTGTCATTACACCATTTTGGATAATATTAGATTGCCCAAATTGGTCTTCCATGTTGCAACATATGGCCACGTAAAAGCTAAACCAATCAGAAAAGCTGAGAGAATTAAAATGGAAGCCTGTGCTGTTGGGTATAATTATTGAGAATACCCAATATTTGGGCCATCAGAAGAACAAATCATTAAATACTAAATAAAACTAGGCTGTTTACTGGAAGCACTAATTATGAAGCTGGATACATAATGTGAAGGCAAGACCCTGATGCTTCAATCTATTGAAGAGAAGGCAAAAAGGAGGTCAATTTCAAAGAACTCAGAGAACCGATTAGTGACACAACTTTGGCAGAAAGTTTATCTACCAACCCACCCACCCCCCAAAATTAGAAGAAACTTTATGACTAAACAAAATCAAATTTGATAATCAGCATCTAACACTATTAATGTTATCTATCTTTATATAATTAGGGGTGCTCCAGGTCCCTTTCTTTAATTATTGTCATAATTATTGTGAAACCCAGGAAACCTCCATAATAGCCCCCTGCCCTGTGGAATAAATCCAGCAGCCCCTGCCCTCCTAATGAGCCTTGAAGAGCTGGCTCTTCTCACAACCATTGGGGTAGAGGGTGAGTGTTATGTGAATGTGCGTTGCCTTTGGGGCACAGGGAGTGACCATTACATTTTTATTGTTTTTTATTGCCATTTTGTGCCCCTCCCAGGTATGCCACATAAAATGAGTGGCCATATAAGACTTTCCAATAAATATGTACATATAAAAGACTTTTCTGCAGAAGAGGTTAAGAGGAAAAATGTATCAAGACTTTTAATAAAGTATTCTGAATGCTCGGTTCAATACAGAGGAATTAAGGAATTTGTGAAATAGTACTCTTATTGTCCCCTCCAGAAGGAAATATTAATCCAAACAGCCCAGGGGATGCCAATATTATATTTCTTGAGACCCTCTGCCCTCTTTGGATTTCTTGCTATGTCCCCACCCCCACCCCCCCACAAAGGGTGGTCCCGCTGTACTGAGAATGTGGCTTCTCCACTTCCATTCCCACCAACCTCCTGGGATCCATAATTCCTTCGCTCGGTGCAAACTTTCCCTCGGCAAGAGAGAAGCATAAACCTGCTGTCCGATCTTTTCCCTGAACGATTTGCATTCTTAACCAACTGGGCTATTATTATTATCGCCGTCTGCTAACGGCCGCCGCGGGTTAGCGAAATCTGTCCCTTCCAGGCCTTTCCAGCTATCTTGGGAGCCTTGGGGGCAAATGCCCAACGGCGACAGGAGAGGCGGGTGAAGGAGGCTCGCTCTCCCCGAGGCTCCATTGGCTGCCCCACCGAGCCGCGTCTTAGCCAACCTTCCTCTCGCCCGGGAGCGGCGGGGCGAGGGAGCCTCTGACGCTGCCCCAGAGCCTGGCCCCCTGCCCTTTGACTTCGCCTGCTTTGAATAGAGACCCGGGCACCCAGCTGCAGCTTACATAAAGGGCAATTAGCGGCCAAGGGCTGAATGGCACTAAGGAATTTCTCCTCCAATGACGGTAGCGCCTCGTGCAGCGCAGACAAAAGGGGACGTACCGGGGTCCGCGCCCCCCGCCCGCTGAGCCAGCTTCAGCCCCAGGGAGCGCAAAGCATTAAGAAGGCCCGAGGGGGCCGGCGCAGAAGCCATTGTCCTCGGGCTGAGTGGAGCGGAAACAACGACTCGGCGCTGCCGCTTCCAAACGCCTCCGCGCGCCTCATTGTTGGTGCAGGCAGATGCCCGTCTGTCTCCTGTGCGCCATCTGCTTGCTTCTCCGGTGGGAGACGGTAACGGGGGAAGAAGGGGCAGATGCCCAGCGCAACAAAGGCGTCCCGACTTCTGTCACGGTCTGTTTGTCAAAAGAAGAGCTTCCTATCACCTTTCTCCAGGCACCACTTTGGTTATATATCAGCCACAGGACTAGGGAACAGGTCACTTTATATTCAGTTGTTGGTGTATTTCTGTCCAATTTGGTTTAGGAAAGTGATGGACGATTTTTTCCCTACAGGACTGTACTTCAAAAAATTGACAGGGTCAGGTAAAAAAAAAAAAAGAACCCATGACACTTAACATTACATTTAAAATTGCATATGGTTCCTAGGATGACTCTTCGGCCACATTTTTAATACTGTAATGTTCGTCTTGTGTCAGATTTAACAATTTGTTAATGACTGTGGAGGTCTACAGATTAACAGTGTTGGAGAAGGGACCTAATCCAATTCCCACAACCTCCATCCCGCCCAAGCAGGTGACGCTGCACCATTTCTAACAAATGGCAGTGCAATCTCTTCTTGAAAACCTCCAGTGATGAAACTCCCACAACTTCTGAAGGCAACCTGTTTCATTGGTTGATTGCTCTCACTGTCAGAAAAAAATTCCTTATTTCTAGGTTGAATATCTCCTTGATAAGTTCCCAGCCATTATTCCTTGTCTGTTGTCTCGGAGTTGCACTTGGAGTCTGTGGTTCTGCCTTGTAAGCTTTCTAGACCAGCCATCATTCTCAACTATGCAACCCACGTTTATGCTCAACTACCCAGCAAAGTCTGTTTTTTCCAAGCTGGTGTCTTTCAGAAATAGACACATCGTTCCAGAGATGATAGAAATTATAGTGCAATACCTGTGGAGTTTACAGAAAGCATATAGCTGCCACATGATCACGAGAAGGACACGTTTGATTTCAGGTACTCCTGATAGAAATTTCACATGTGCCTCTCTTTGTGTGGTTTGAATTAAATTTTGCTTTTGAAATTTGGAGGCAGTTCAAGAGGCTGGTGATCATCTATAAAACCATTCACAACAAAGTGGCTGTTAGCTGCAGGACCATGTCTTCAGTTGTCTGCCCGTCTCATATGCTGCAACAGGGCTGGCATCAATCAAACAATGGTACCTTATTATTTGTAACATACGCTGGATGTATTGCAGTGTCTGCCCCATTCATATACCTCTTCCCAAAACTTTATAGTTGACCCTACTTCTGTCAGCCTTTAAGACAGTTCTGAAGACCTGGTTTTTCCCCAGATCTTCATATGTGCAAATTCACTTAATCCTATGCATTCTTTAAATCAACAAATCTTTTTCACATGTTTTTCAGAGACTTCCTGAAAAGTCTGCTTTCTCTACACTCACCATCCCGCATAAAATTACATGGCACTTCCCATATTTTACTCATTGTCATAGTCTTTCAATCACAGTTCTGCCAAATACCTTCACATATCTACCAAACCCATAATCCCCCTTATTTTTTTGCATTCGCTCCTGTTACTTTTACCTTTGTACAGGGGAACAATAATGGTATTGTTCCAATCATCAGGCAAGAATGCAGACTTCATGCATATTAAACAACTTCCTCAGCCTCTCCCTGAGCAAACCATATGCATATTTTAAGATTGTCTGTAGTTCCCATTCAATTTTACAGAATTCTTTAAATCACTTCACTTCACTAAATCACTATTCACTTCAGAAAATATTGGAAGAATTTTCATAGATGGACTGCTTTCGGACTTTCAATTTTGGCTTTACTTAATCAATGTATAAGGATGCCTCTTCTACAAACAACTCTGGGAGAACAACAAGGGTTAAAACATTCAGTACAAAGGCTATAATAAAACATGCAGGTAGACCTTATTTAGCTACTACTTCTTTTAATGACTGTTTGCACTTATGACGATGATGTAAATGTAACTTTATGTCCAATCCTCCCATTTACAATCTTCTCAAATCTATAAAGCAAATGAAAGCTGGAGATCATAAGCACCGTCATGGTTTCACCTAGTGTGCACTTTGCTTAATGACCAAGTTGTGGGTCCGAACTAAATTAACAAACAAGAACTGCCTGCCATAAAACAACCATGGGAAGAGCCAGGCACACAACTCATGCTGTATGGTTGCCTCATAAAAATTAAAAAAATTAGTAAGAGGAGTATATGAGAACCAGTCTGGTCTAGTGGTTAAGGCACCAGGCTAGAAAGTGGGAGACTATGAGTTCAAGTCCTGCCTTACCCATGAAAGCCAGCTGGGTAACTCTAGGCAGTCTCTCTTTCTCTCAATTCTAATCCACATCACAGGAACATTGTGAAGAAAAGAGGAGGGGGAAGGTGTGTTGGGTATGTTCATCACTTTGAATTATTTGTAAAAATAATAAAGGCGGGATATAAATAAATAAAAATTAAAAATGATACAAGAAAGCATGGATAAGATGAAATCTTTAAGTAATGGTTCAATACTCAGTAGAGTTAGGATAACAAGGATAACTGATGCCTCCCTTGATTGTTTAATATAATATGTTTATGGATAAATGTATAACTAAAACAGGTAATCTTCATTTAATGTCCACTCTTTCAGTGACTTCAAAATTACGATGGTGCTGAACAAAGGATACCTATGACAGATCCTCATAGTTGTGGCTATCAGTGTCAGTCATTAGCGGGAAGTGAGACTTTTGTTTTCAAGTCTTATTAATTGGCTGCTATGGTGCTACTGTTAGTTAGTAATAACATTGTCATGATCCAATGGCTCATTACATGAGCCTGTAAATTGCAAGATAATATCAGCTAAATATTCTATTATAAAGTTGGGGAGTTGTCTTCTCATAGGCGGCAGAGTTGCTCCCATAATTTCAGCAAGGCAAAAATGAGATCTGTAGTGAGCAGTACTTTCTGAAGCAAGATTGTACAATGTTCACAACATAAGGTGCTTAACTCATTACAGAAAAACAAAATCTTTGGATAGTGAAAATCCAATTCTTTTAGATAGGGTATAGCAGTGTATGTAACCAGATAGTGGAGAGGTGTTCCAGGAGACTAGGATCCTCTAGTGCAAGTGCTTCTCATCCTTGACAACTTTAAGATGTGTTTACTTCAACACCCAAAATTTCCAAGTCTGCAAAATGCTGGTTGGGGAATTCTGGTAGTTTTAATCCATACATCTTAAAGTTACTAAGGTTGAGAAGCATTTGCACTAGAGGACCTTGCTCTGAGCTGAAGATAGATTAGATGAGTGCTCCCCAACCTTTCTGGCACCAGGGACCAGTTTCAGAAGAAAAAAAATGTCTTTCATGGACATGAAAGTAGTTTTGAGTGGTAGTTTTGCATGCAACCTAGATCCTGTGTATGTGCAGATGAAGCTTTGCTCGCTTGTCTGCTACTTGCACGTTCTGATCCTAACAGACCAGACCCAATCCCAACAGGCCATGAACTGGTACCAGTCTGCAGCCTGGGAGCTGGGGACCCCTGGACTAGATGGCCTCTATGGTTATTTCCAACTGTTTTTATGAAAAATTTCAGCATATCTCAAACAGCTCTTGACTACATTTCAGTCACCTGAACCATGAGATGTGTAGCTACTAAATTTGATAAAGAAAATTAGGTAGGTAGGTAGGTAGGTAGGTAGGTAGATAGGTAGATGATAGATACTTCAGACTTTAAGAACACTTTTCCAATCTGTTTTCTAATTGTATTGAACTGACTCCCCAAATTATAGCCACTCCTAGTATAAAAAGAGTGTTCTGAATCTTGGCCTGGTTATGTACGTTTAATATTCAATTTGTCATGCTTGGCTATAGGCAGCTGCAACTTAGAAAATAAAATGAGAATAGCTTGGAACGAATATGGAAGTAAAGTTTGGTAACTTTGAACTTTGCGGTTAATAATTATGCATTTTAATGCTGAAAAAATATGTTTTTATTTGAAACTTTGGTTTTCAACTTTATTTGCAGTTTTTGGTATGTTCCTTAGTTCATTCACTACTAAAAAAAGCTCTACTTTGTTTGTCTGCTTTTATCTGGCAATATTATTTGTGTTTTCTATTAGCATCTATATTCAAGGAGAAGATGGATACATCTGGGGTGCAGTGAGTGGCTTCATATTGCATGTTAAGCCATAGTTTGAAGCAATTGGCTGTATAAACCACAGTTGTCAGCAGTGCAGTAAACTACATTAAGAGCCAGTTTGGTATAGCGGTTAAGTATCAGGCTACAAACTAGAAGAACATGACTTCCAATACCACCTTACGTACAAAGCTAGCTTGATGACCTTGGCCCAGTCACTTTCTCTCAGCCCTAGAAAGTAGGTAATGAAAAACCATTTCAAACTGCAATGACTTGTCCAGGCAGTCTCTGAGAATCAGACACAACTGAACTGTTGGGCGAAAGCTTTATTATGGCTTAGTGCATTGTATGAACTTCTGTATTTGTGGAGTGAATCAATAGAAATGGACAAAGAATGAATGAATGAATAAAAAGGAACAAAGCATTTCTCTTGTGTTCAGAATGATTCACTGAGGCTTGTTCTGATTATTATCACCATCATACATCAAATGAGGCTAAGACTGAATGGGAGGGGATCCCCATAGGGCTAAAATATGTGGGATGTGGGAGGTCCCTGTCTGGATTTCCCCTTTGTCTTTCAACTTTAAAAGCAGCTAGAGGGGCTCTGATTTTAACAAGAAGAGCAGAAGCCCTTGCAACAGAGGTTAAATTTTTCAATGTTTACAAATTTGGATCCCTGTCCCAGTGTTATCACTAAAGCTACTGTTAGACTTAAGGAACCTACATCTTTTTTCCCCTCTAATTGTTTTGGTGGTAGTTCACAAAAAGTGAATCAAGTATAATTTTTTTAAGAAGCTCTTGAAAACCTTGGAAACAAGGATGAAAAACTGTTCAACCCTGAGCCACAAATATTATTTTCTATCAGTACCAAAAACTTTTTGTCAATAAGTAGAGGCTTTTTATTTGGAGCAAGTTGCAGTTGGAACTTAGACACACACGATTGTGCAGATAACCAGTGCCAACAATTATCTTGCCTTTTTTCTTCCCTCTACAAGCAGCTTTATTTGGGGTTTATTTAATGTATTAAAAGAATGCTGGATTTGGGGATTCCATGAATAGTTTGCATTCCATGACTATTTTTAGGGGGAAATTGGGCTGACCTACATGACAAATATGCAGCCTCTATCCAGGTCAAAGAGTCCCCAAGAAATATGCTTCAGTGGAAAAATAATCAATGCAGCACTATATTCAATCGCCAGAGCAACTTAGCAACTCCCGTCAGAAGGAGCTGACAAAACAGACACATCATTTATTTTTCTACGGCAGCATTATGCTCATGGTGTCTTACATGGCGAAAAGCCATTGAACTGATTGATATTAGTCACTCTCTTCTCCAGACCAGCCTTCCCCACACAGATGCTACCCAAATATATTGGACTACCACTGCTTGAACTTTTAATTAGCATGACCAGCAGTGGTTTAAGTAATGGAAAAGTAGGCAATTAACCAATTAAGATAATTACTTTGTAGATGTTAATGCGCAATTATACCAGTATTCCTCTTCTATGTAGTTATGCTGAGATAATGGGACAGTAGCAATTTAAGGATGATAACATGAGATGGGGATGGGATTGCAGAAGAAAAAGCAAATCTATTTTAAGATGGTTTTGCAAGTAAGATCAACAGGCAAAGTCCCTTAGCTTTACTAATATTGCCTGATGATGGCAGAATACTTTAGTTCCATGGACCACTTAAAGAGATGTGTCAGAACTTTGTTAGATCAGAGCTAGAAATTGATTTTAAAGTGATTGGAGTCTTCATGCCTATTGAACAGAAAAGTTACCTGCTGTAGTTCTTATTCAAAATTTTCACCAGCCTTTGTTTTTCTGTCACACATTCAAGGCTCCCCCATTGTTTTTTTTCTAGAATCAAGATATTACTAGACTTTATACAATAATAGCTCAGCAAGGAGTAGCTCAGGAACAAACTTGTTTGCGTTTTTAAGCTATGAAGGGTTAATCAGAAATAATATTTTCCTATTCTCTTTTAAGCTATTTAAATATGGAATATAAATGTTCTACTTTATACCTACCTCATTCTTTATGGTCATTCCCTCAATATTTTATTTTTTAAAAATCAGCAATACGTCAGATCAGATCCTCTTTTCAGACTTATAATTTTCCACTGATTTTGGAAGAACCTACCGTAATAGCTTGGTGACTGATTAGTTGCTTCTACTGTTACTTCCATTTTTGATCCAAGATTAAGCAGTTCACAAATACAGGCACTCTCTCTTGACATAAAAAATACTGAATTGCTAGGCTTTCAAGCTTGAAAAAAAGAAGGATCAAACTGTGAGAGATGCAGTGGCTGCCATTCAGTTTTATGAACTAAGCTGGACAATCCCACTGTGGAATCAAATGCCAGGACCCAAAGTAAATAATCAAGGCTCATGGCAGTATTTATTAGACAGTATGCAGCACTCACAGAATAGTGAATATCAAACGAAGAGATACACTTACGTTTATACATTCCAGAAAGAAGGAGAAAATGATGCAGGCATACATGTACATAAGTAATAGATAATCTAAGCATGCATATTCATAGGTAATAATGTTATAGATCTCAGGTTACTTCCTGACCTTCTGTTATCTACAGAGAACAATGGTCTTAGTGAGAAGAAACATTGACATCTTGAGATTCAGGGGTTGCCATGGGAATGGTCTGATAAAAACTGTACAAGGCTGCATTCCATATGTTTCCATTTGCCTTAAACAATCCCACTCATCTGAAAATTTACCACAGAACAAAATAAGATGTAGGCACTGTATTGGGAACATTTTGAGAAATATATTCCTTAATTAATTAGGAGATTAACCAATCTTTAGCAGAATAATTATAGAAATTTAAATGAGATGAAAATGTTCTCCATTGTTATTGGCACCCTAGTGATACTTGTGTTATCCTAACTCAAATCTTCCTGTAATTGCTCACTCCTCCAGTAATTTTTCCCTTATGATAAATAGATTGCCCAGTGCTAATTCATTTAGAATAATTAATGCTACACTATATTTTTTTTATTAAATTTAGTCTTTGTTACAAAAGTAATTTTAAAAGTCAACTAATTTGACAAATGAACAGTATTTCGGGTCCATTGCTATTTTCCTCCCATGGCTTATTTTTGATTTAAACACTCTCTTATCATGTGGATAATTCTCCAAATTCACAATTGTGTCTTGTGTTCTTACAAGATCATTTTGAAAATCAGTTTTATTTATAGTGCAAAGAAAATATTTCTTTTGACTTTTACTACACATTATAAACCTGTGCTTTATTGTTTTGGGTTGTTGCTGCCATTCCATTGTTGTAATAAAGTTCTGAAAACCTTGTCAGATCATATTATGCGGTCAATAAAACCCTGTACTAGAAACAGTATGCCATTAGGGACTGACAAAATAGCACTAGATCAGTGTTTCTCAACCTTGGCCACTTGAAGATGTCTGGACTTCAACTCCCAGAATTCGCTGGCTGGGGAATTCTAGGAGTTGAAGTCCAGACATCTTCAAGTGGCCAAGGTTGAGAAACACTGCACTAGATATAATGGTGGTGGTACCTTTTTTTTTTTTTTTTTGCATTTTTACATGCTTTAGAACTGCTAGGTTGGCAGAGGAGGGGAGATCACTCTGTCTAGTCTAGTCTAGTCTATCTAGTCATGCTGGCCACATGACCACGGAGATATCTTCAGACAGCGCTGGCTCTTCGGCTTTGAAATGGAGATTAGCACTGCCCTCTAGAGTTGGGAACGACTAGCACATATGTGTGAAGGGGACCTTTACCTTTTTATAATGGTAGCACTTAAGGAGGAGCTAAAATCCCAACCCAGAACCTTAGACTGTACTAGAGAGGAAGCTGGGATAAGATCAGGAGATAGAATCCAAGAGCAAGACAATAATCACAATCAATGATCATACATACATGCATGCATATATACATACATGCATGCATACATACATATATACTTACATACATATGTACATATTCCATCACCGTATGGAATATAAGTATGTCCTCTTCCTATCCAGGAAGATCTAAGGGTGTGGCTAGGTCACACCAAAGCACAAATATACTCTCATTACAGGTTGGTAACTGGCCTCAGACTGGCCTGAGGGAAGCCCAATTCTGCTTCAGAAGCTAATTGGACTGTAGTCTAACCTTCATTACCTAGAGGTAATGAAAACATTCTCCACTGTGCTGGAAGGCAGCAGGCTAGGTTTAAGGAATGCAGGGCAATTAGATGATACATAGCTGTCTCCTGTAGTTGCCTCCCAACACCTGCTACCTGAGATGGCTGTACATAAAGATCTTTTTTAAAAATGGGCAGGGGAAACCCAGAGGTTCACGTTTCTGTGCAAGGCAGCTATAGCAAGCAATAGATCCAAGATTAAAGGCTCTGTGTTGAATTGTTAGGAATAGCAAACATTTTTCTTTACCTCCAAAAGCTAAGCGCAAACTAACAATGAATGACTTTTGTGCTCCTAATGAATAATAAATTCAGTTCACTACTTCCATCTTGGGACGGTCATTGAACCGCAAATATCCTAACTGACGTGTCTTCTTTAGAGAAATTGCTCCCCACCCACTTTCTGTATTTTAGAATACCTCATCAGATGAAGAGTTTGGAAGAACGTGAAAATGTTCATGCTCTTTTATAACATTTTGTTTGATCTTTATAACAATTGTTATCCAGCTCTGGGAAGGCTGGGCCTTCCTCTTTTTCTTAAGTTTTTGTTTTTTAAATAAATTTTATTTTAAACACATAAACAAAACAAGACATAGATTTTAAAAAAGGTAAAATTCCATCATACAGCAGTTCTGTATTGGTATGTCTTTACAATGGGTGTTTTTCCCCCTATACATTCATATCTTACATTCGTGGTCCCTTTGTTCTTTACTTATTTGTGTATACTATTCCATATTTGTGTATACTTGATTGTTTATATCAGAATATCACTTCACATATATTGTACAAGTTTTCATTGTTGAGTATGCTCAGGTTACTCCAGTAAAATTCCCCCAATATTATTTCACTGAGGAAAGAGGACAAGTAGTCACAACAACCATAATAATCCAAACAGTCCCCCATGCTTTGCATTCCCATTTTGCGAAGCTTAGAGTTTTTAAAAACATTCTGTCTGTTTTCTGTCTGTTTGCCCACACCTCATGCTCACACCTGCAAAATTAGCAAAGGGAGAAGAAAGAAAAACCACACAAAAGGAGAAAGCATCAGCATTCCAACAGGCCTTGGGAGGCCGCTACAACTCACTAGTTTTTAATACAAGGGCTTGCATTCCTTCCCAAGGTCAGCAGCGGAGGTTTTGTCTGCTTGTGGTGGGTTTGGTGAGAACAAAATGAAAGACCTTTCTACAACCTAGGTTGCGGTGAGGAAGAAGAGGGTCAGGCTCAAACAAGGAAGTCTAACGCATGTTACTCAGAAAATGCCCCTGGCTACAGTTGTAGAATTTTATCTCCAGCCTCAGGCATCATGCAAACATATATTAGCAATTACAGCACTGCTTTACATCACCTTTAGACAGTACAATGCTATGTTGTACTGAGTTTTTTGGAACTTAGTCTTTAGGAATACAGATAATTTTCCCAGATGATGCTAAATGTCCTAATCCCACTAACACAAACTATAAATATTGTAAAATGAAACATTTCTATAACGTTTTCACTGCTGAATCTCTGAACATAATCACATAATTACTTTGTCCTACTAGAAGTGATTTTTACGTTTAGCTTTAATTTGCAGCATATTTTCACTGGACTTTGTGGGACTGTTTGCCTCACTCCCCCCCCCCCATTTGTTCAATCTGATTCAGTGTCTGAGTCTAGGGGACTGTTGGGTCAAGGCTTTTCAGACATGGGGTGTGTGTGTATATATTTTTTATTTATTGTTCTTGTAAATAACTCAAGGTGATGAACATGCCATTTTTCCTTCTATTTCCTCCACAACATTAACCTTCTGTGGTGAATAAGGCTGAATCAGTGAGTGATTGACCCAAAGTCAACCAGCTGGCTTTCATGGCTAAGGGGGACTAGAACTCATGGTCTCTGGTTTCTAGCCTGGTGTTTTAACCATTAAACTGAAAATGTTCATATTTGTCTATAAAGAAGCAGAGAATAGAATATTATGCTTTGTGACATTCAGTGAACTTTTTGATCCTTCTGCTCAGCAGATACAAAAGTCATATCAAAAAGCCAGAAGAATCTTTCACCCAATCATAATTGTGCTGATACGTATAATAGTAATGAAGCAACATAGCCTCAGCGATGCCTAGGTGATACTAGAAGATGCTTGTAATTACTTTGGGGAAATTATAGAAAGGTGTTACAGTGGAGTAGATAATATAATTGTCTGGCCAGATGAACTTACTGGAACTGCAAAAGAAATGCCAACACCAATGAACAGATCATGGGTATACAACTACGGCTCTCTTTTTTAATTCAATTCTGTCTTTTAAATCTGTACTATAAACAGGGTAATTTGAAACTATCTTATGTCAGATAAGTTTCTCCAAACATATGCTGCAAATTGAGTGAGTGGATGATTGACACTTCTTTACAGATTTCTACTTTCTGTTCCATTTAAACATTTGTATATTAAGGACATTACAAAGCTACCCTGTCTCCTGTACTTCAGCTATCTTTGGAATTTCTACTGCTTGTGAAATGGAATTCACAGGGAAAATAACACTGACATTTAAGTTATTACATGCAGTATTTATTTTATTTAAAGTTGACATATCTGCTTTCTAGTTAGAAACACCAGAAAGGCCTTTTAAGATCAATTAAAACAAAACATTCCTTGCCCTCAGGCTTAGTCTTGTCAAAAACAACTGAAAGGATAGAGAGATGATGTAGAAAAAGGAATATTATACTTCCAAATCATGATTCATCTTAAAAAGATTCCTTGCAGCTGTACCATGTTATGTAAAAGAAATTGACTAAAGTTAGTGCTTTTCAAATGTATTGAACCCAATTGCCTTACTTGCCAAATTAGTGCTCTTTTAACATATTGGTTAGAATTGTGGGATTTAAATTTAACACAACTAAGAATTATAGATGGCGGAAGTGTTGGAGATAGACTGACTGAGCCAGAGGAGGAGTGACATGGGGAATTAGTCTAGAATTCATACCTGGGCACAAGAGGGTGAAGTCTGATGCCCCTCTTGAATGCCGTTGAACCTTATCTAGATACAAATAGTCACAAAAGAATCCTGTGTATCGACTTAAGCAATAAAACAGCTAAGTGAACTCTTCACATCTGGATCTTGTTCCAAAAGTGCTTTTTTCAGGAGGCAACTTAACTTTCTGTTTTTTCTTTGATGACATTTCCTTTCTCATCCAAGAAGATGTTTTATTTCTCATCAGAATTGAAGAAGCTTCTTGGATGAGAAATGAAATGTCTTCAAAGAAGAAAAACCAGAAAGTCCAGTTGCCTCTTAAAAAAAAGAACCTTTGGGACAACCATGACCTAGATGACTGAAAATCTCCATAGACATCTGGATCTTGTTGTTTGCACCTGACAGGAAGGCTGGTTTAGAAGTAATAGCCAAGAAAAGAGGAAAAGAGAAAGATCATTGCAATTTTATATACATTTGAGAAAGGATATTATGCTGTTAAAATACTTATATTTATCTTGGATTCTTCCACCAGTGCAAGGGGCATACTTAAGAGGCCAATTTTTCTTTGTCTGTATCACCCTTCCTATGAATAAACTTCCTAGAATATTTGGCAAAGCTTGAGATTAACTTTGAATTCTGTCAAAAGATAAGAAACAGAAATTCTCAGCAATGGAATGGAAGTCATCAAACAGGGAGCTAACGCTTTCATTTTCTACTGGCTCAGGATTGGATGTCCATTTCTTTTCTTACTCGCCATTATTTTTCAGCATTGAAATACCTTTGCCCTTTCTGATTCTCTCGTTGTTGAGAACATGAAACTTTTATTGGATTATCAGAGTTAAAGGGTCCATCTTTTGTGAATCAGGGTTCAGCATAAAGGGAATAAAGAGTCCTTCAAGTTGAGCTTGACTTCTGATGATTTCATGAACAGCAGTACTGAAGTGGTTTGGTGTGGCCTTCTTCTGCAAGAGTTTTAAATTCCCTATCTTAGAGGTATCTAGGAGGCTTCCTATTCAAATACCAGTCAGGGCTAACCTTTTTTAAGGGATAATATATGCATTTGTACATTCCTGTACCCCAGTGGTTCCCAAACTTGGCAACTTTAAGACTTGTGGACTTCAACTCCCAGAATTCTCCAGCCAGCTCTGCTTAAAAGTTAAAGTTGCCAAGTTTGGGAACCACTGCTGTACCCGATTCTAACTAAAACAGCAGAATGCAGCAAAAGAAAAGCTTAGTGGCTTTAAACAAAGATGGCTAATGAAACACCTCTCTGATTTAGCTGCCATAGATTTAAAATAAACAGGTAACATGACACTTTTCATCTATGGCAATAAAACTAGTCATTTAAAATGTAATCCCAATAATTATTTCAGTTTTTATCTCTATAATTCTCAGCTACTGGGATATTTGACAATACTTAATGGATATAAATAATCAAGAAAGGGAGGAAAAGGGCAATATGGTACGTGGCTGTGCAGGAAGGGTTAGTCACTATTCTGAGTTTTCTGTCAATTATTTCAATATTTCATAAAAGCCACCATTTAATATGTCTCAGACCACATGCAAAAAAGGAAAGAAAACCCTGAGTGGCTGTCTTAACCTTCTATGTACTTTAACATATCTGCCTTTTTTATTCAGGATGCTTCCTGATAAACAAAGTTTGCATTACATCACTAAAGTAGGAAGACTTTAAAAAAATATATAACTTGATCTTAGTCCCTGTGACACATGCAAAAATCACTGGTAACACCAGTGAAGTCTTTTGCATAATTCCCAACTTGCCCACTAGATGTCAAAGTGGTAAAAGGGAAATTGAGCAAACTTTCCTTAGAAAAGATGACTCAGTGCACACATGCAATGGTTCCTTTGTGCATGAATCAGGGCTGAATTAAACGGAAGGAAGGGAGACACAACCTATTCCATTTAAGCTAAAGAGCCACAGAATCTTAATAGAATTGCAAGTCGTTGTGCCTCTCATCTAAGATTACGTGGTGGCTGTTTATGCCTTTACTTGGTAGCTTCTGCAGAAACACAAACACGAGAGGAGCAGGATATCAGATAAGGAAGAGTCCCTCCCTTTCATCAGCAAATAACTTTCCAACCAAGAATGCAAAGAGTAATTTCTAATCACTCCTTTTTAACCAATAGATAGTTTAAACATCTACAGTATTTACTACCATTAAAAAATCCTGGCTTTGCTTTAGCAAGAAGACGAGATCATACATTACTAATTACCTGTCTCTAAACTACTTCTTTAACTTGGTTCTTGTATTAATATTTTTAATGTCTAAATTCACATAATACATTGAATCTTAGAGAGCCAATTTGGGGTAGTGGGCTAAAGCACCAAGCTAGAAACCAGAATATTGTGAGTTCTAGTTGTGCCTCAAGCAAAGCCTTGGTGACCTTGGGCCAGTCACTCTCTCTCAGTCCTAAGAAGAAGACAATGGCAAATCATTTCTGAAATCATGCCAAGAAAACTGCAAGTACTGAGTCCAGGCAATTGCCAGGAGTCAACAATGTCTCAATAACATAATAATAATAATAATAATAATAATAATAATAATAATAATAATAATAATAATAATAACTCCGCCGTTGCCGGTCCCAAGCCCGGATGAGAAAGGAGGAAGGTTGGGATCAGGTTGGCATCTGGTCCCGTAAAAAAACCCCCGCCAACCCATACAATATGGTGAAAAAAACGAATAAGAATTCCATACCGCATCGGTCGTCGCGCGGGTTAACAAGGACCGCGGCGGATGTTGGGGTCCCTGGACATCCGTCGACAAGTGGGCTACAAGTGGACCAGCCAACAAAACGACAAAAATATAGTGCAGATGAAAACCGTGCCATAATGGCCTGTTACTACAACTCAGAGCCAGAAAAAAGAGGATATTTAAAGCGAATGTATGAATTATGGAAACAACAATATCCAGATTCAAATGTTAGTGAACAACGACTAGCAGATCAAAGGCGATTTATTATACGGAATAAAGTGTTTAGTGAAGTTGAACATGAGGAAATTCAGGCAAATTGCAAAACCCAAAAAACAATATCACAAGCGGAAATAACTGATATTCAAGACACAACTAAAGACACTATAGTAGAACTCCCAGAAGAAGCTCTCAGGGAGGAAATAACATCACCACCACTAGAACCAGTTATCACTGAACCAACTGATGAACTAACTCAAAAACAAAAAGAATTGAAGGATAAGATCATGGAGCATTTTCTGCTTAATGAGGAAAGGCAACGTTTACCATCACTAAAAACTGTGCCTAAGAAAATTTTGGCCCCTATCATGAAAATGGTTAATGCAGTGTTTTCAACAATTGAACCGGGATCCATCTTGGAAACAAACCAGTTAATGTACAGCGCAGCTGTAATAGTCACTAACGAACTAGGCATTAAAATTAAAGTACCTAGTCACACGACAGAAAAAGCATCAAAGCCAAAGTGGAAAATCCGTCTAGAACAAAAAATCAAAAAATTAAGGGCAGATGCTAGTAACTTAAAGAACATGCATGAGCAACGGCTTAAAAACAACAAAATCATAGATCGGCTAATCAGAAGATATAGATTGGATACAAGAAACATCAATGAAGCTGTAGAGATTGTAAAACAGCAGATAACAGCAACAGCTAGAAAAATTGAAAGATATGAGGCACGAATCATCCAATATAAACAAAATCAGCAATTTCGATCAGACCAACGGCGTTTTTATCAAAGTCTTAATGTGAATGGTGACACCAAAAGTGAAAAACCAGAAAAGCAGGCCACAGTTGAATTCTGGAAAGAATTGTGGGAAAATGCAAAGGACTACAACAAGGAAGCAAAGTGGATACATGACTTTGAGAAAAGCATTGGCAACAAACAAATGCAAGTATTAGAAATAACAACTGAGATGATCAAAAATCGAGTTAAAAAGGTAAAGAATTGGACATCACCTGGAAAGGACCAATTACATGGTTTCTGGCTCAAATATCTGACCAGTTTACATGCAATATTGGCCAGGCAACTGAATGAAATTTTACAAAAGGGCCAAATTGATGAATGGTTGACAACTGGAAAAACATACTTGATTCAGAAAGATCCAACTAAAGGAACAACACCTGAAAACTATAGACCAATAACATGCTTACCAACAACCTTCAAATTACTCACAGGCATTATTGCAGATAACATGATGGATTATTTGGAAACAAACAACATCTTGCCAGTAGAGCAAAAAGGCAACAAAAGAAGGAGCAGGGGCACAAAAGATCAGCTTCTAATTGATAAAATGATATTAGAAAATTGTAAGAACAGAAAAACGAACTTGAATGTGGTCTGGATTGATTACAAAAAGGCATTTGACTCACTGCCACATAGTTGGATCATAAAATGCTTAGAAACAACTGGCATTAGCAAAAATATTACATCCTTTACTGAAAAGGCAATGAAACAATGGAGAACTGAGTTGGCAGTAGGGAATGAGAGCTACGGAATGGTTAATATCAAGCGAGGAATTTTCCAGGGTGATTCACTTTCACCTCTTCTCTTCATCATCGCAATGATCCCACTATCAGTAATCTTAAAAAAAATGAAATTAGGCTACCAAACAGCCAAAAAAGCTGAAAAAATTTCGCATTTACTATATATGGATGATTTGAAACTCTATGGAAAGTCAGAAATAGAAATCAAATCATTGACAAATACAGTCCGAGTATTCAGCACCGATATTTCAATGCAGTTTGGCATGGAAAAATGCGCCACTGTATCCATAAAAAGGGGCAAAATCACTGCATGTGAGGGAATTGAAATGCCCAATGGCCAATTAATTAAATGCAAAGAAAATGAAGCCTACAAATACTTAGGCATTCTGCAGTTGGATAACATCAAGCATGGAGAAGTAAAAACTATTGTCAGGCGAGAGTACACCAACAGAGTTAGGAAAATTTTAAAATCTAAATTGAATGGTGGAAATACAATCAAGGCCATAAATACCTGGGCAATACCAGTTATAAGATACACAGCTGGCATAGTTAACTGGACACAAGCTGATTTGGACCTTTTGGACCGAAAAACCAGGAAACTAATGACAATACACTACAGTTTACATCCACGTGGTGATACTGATAGATTATATCTGCCCCGAAAATCAGGTGGCAGAGGATTATTACAAGTGAAGCAAACAGTTGAAGAAGAAAAACATGCACTGGCTGATTATTTAAAAGACACTCAAGAACATCTATTAATTGAAGTAAAGAACAAAAATCTACTGAAGGCCCAACAGACAAAACAAGAATACAGAAAAGATGTGATAAAATCAAGAATGGAGAGTTGGCAGAACAAAGCACTGCATGGTCAATTTCTGGAAAAAATAAAAGATAAAGTGGACAGTGAACAAACTTGGTTATGGTTAAAAACAGGTACATTAAAGAAAGAAACAGAGTCACTAATCCTGGCTGCGCAAGAACAAGCTATCCGCACAAATGCCATTAAGGCCAAAATCGAAAAATCCTCTGATGATGCCAAATGTAGACTTTGCAAAGAAGCTGATGAAACTGTTGATCACATACTCAGCTGCTGTAAAAAAATCACGCAGACTGATTATAAATTGCGGCACAATTCAGTAGCACAAATGATCCATTGGAATTTGTGCAAAAATTATAATATTAAAACAGCAACAAACTGGTGGGAACATCAGCCTGAAAAAGTCACCGAAAATCAGATGGTCAAGATCTTGTGGGATTTCCGTATACAAACCGACAAAATACTGGCGCATAATACACCAGACATCACACTGGTTGAGAAAAATAAGGTCACAATCATAGACATCGCAATACCAGGTGATAGCAGGGTCGCCGAGAAGGAACATGAAAAAATCGCAAGATACCAGGACTTAAAAATCGAAATTCAACGACTATGGCACAAACCAGCAGTGGTAATTCCAGTGGTAATTGGCACACTGGGTGCTATTCCAAAAGCACTGGAATTACATTTAAAACAGTTAAAAATTGACAAAATCACCATCAGTCAAATGCAAAAAGCCGCACTGCTTGGATCTGCACGCATATTACGAAAATACGTTACGACGTCCTAGGCCCCTGGGTGGGGCCCGACTAGTAACCAATGCCAAATCCGGCGAAACAACTGGCCGCTGTGATACAATTGTACAATAATAATAATAATAATAATAATACGTTACAACGTCCTAGGCCCCTGGGTGGGGCCCGACTAGTAACCAATGCCAAATCCGGCAAAACAACTGGCTGCTGTGATACAATTGTATAATAATAATAATAATAATAATAATAATAATAATAATAATAAGAATGGATACTGATACTGATAGACTATATCTGCCCCGAAAATCAGGTGGCAGAGGATTATTACAAGTGAAGCAAACAGTTGAAGAAGAAAAACATGCACTGGCTGATTATTTAAAAGACACTCAAGAACATCTATTAATCGAAGTAAAGAACAAAAATCTACTGAAGGCCCAACAGACAAAACAAGAATACAGAAAAGATGTGATAAAATCAAGAATGGAGAGTTGGCAGAACAAAGCACTGCATGGTCAATTTCTGGAAAAAATAAAAGATAAAGTGGACAGTGAACAAACTTGGTTATGGTTAAAAACAGGTACATTAAAGAAAGAAACAGAGTCACTAATCCTGGCTGCGCAAGAACAAGCTATCCGCACAAATGCCATTAAGGCCAAAATCAAAAAATCCTCTGATGATGCCAAATGCAGACTTTGCAAAGAAGCTGATGAAACTGTTGATCACATACTCAGCTGCTGTAAAAAAATCACGCAGACTGATTATAAATTGCGGCACAATTCAGTAGCACAAATGATCCATTGGAATTTGTGCAAAAATTATAATATTAAAACAGCAACAAACTGGTGGGAACATCAGCCTGAAAAAGTCACCGAAAATCAGATGGTCAAGATCTTGTGGGATTTCCGTATACAAACCGACAAAATACTGGCGCATAATACACCAGACATCACACTGGTTGAGAAAAATAAGGTCACAATCATAGACATCGCAATACCAGGTGATAGCAGGGTCGCCGAGAAGGAACATGAAAAAATCGCAAGATACCAGGACTTAAAAATCGAAATTCAACGACTATGGCACAAACCAGCAGTGGTAATTCCAGTGGTAATTGGCACACTGGGTACTATTCCAAAAGCACTGGAATTACATTTAAAACAGTTAAAAATTGACAAAATCACCATCAGTCAAATGCAAAAAGCCGCACTGCTTGGATCTGCACGCATATTACGAAAATACGTTACGACGTCCTAGGCCCCTGGGTGGGGCCCGACTAGTAACCAATGCCAAATCCGGCAAAACAACTGGCCGCTGTGATACAATTGTACAACAACAACAACAATAATAATGGATTAACAAATAACAAATGGATTATTTGGAAACAAACAACCTTTTGCCAGTAGAGCAAAAAGGCAACAAAAGAAGGAGCAGGGGCACAAAAGAACAGCTCCTAATTGATAAAATGATATTAGAAAATTGTAAGAACAAAAGAACAAACTTGAATATGGTCTGGATTGATTACAAAAAGGCATTTGACTCACTGCCACATAGTTGGATCATAAAATGCTTAGAAACAACTGGCATTAGCAAAAATATTACATCCTTTACTGAAAAGGCAATGAAACAATGGAGAACTGAGTTGGCAGTAGGAAATGAGATCTACGGAATGGTCAATATCAAGTGAGGAATTTTCCAGGGTGATTCACTTTCACCTCTTCTCTTCATCATCGCAATGATCCCACTATCAGTAATCTTAAAAAAAATGAAATTAGGCTACCAAACAGCCAAAGAAGCTGAAAAAATTTCGCATTTACTGTATATGGATGATTTGAAACACTATGGAAAGACAGAAATAGAAATCCAATCATTGACAAACACAGTCCGAGTATTCAGCACCGATATTTCAATGCAGTTTGGCATGGAAAAATGCGCCACTGTATCCATAAAAAGGGGCAAAATCACTGCATGTGAGGGAATTCAAATGCCCAATGGCCAACTAATTAAATGCAATGAAAATGAAGCCTACAAATACTTAGGCATACTGCAGTTGGATAACATCAAGCATGGAGAAGTAAAAACTATTGTCAGGCGAGAGTACAACAACAGAGTTAGGAAAATTTTGAAATCTAAATTGAATGGTGGAAATACAATCAAGGCCATAAATACCTGGGCAATACCAGTTATAAGATACACAGCTGGTATAGTTAACTGGACACAAGCTGATTTGGACATTTTGGACCGAAAAAGCAGGAAACTAATGACAATGCACTACAGTTTACATCCACGTGGTGATACTGATAGACTGTACCTGCCCCGAAAATCAGGTGGCAGAGGATTATTACAAGTGAAGCAAACAGTTGAAGAAGAAAAACATGCACTGGCTGATTATTTAAAAGACACTCAAGAACATCTATTAATCGAAGTAAAGAACAAAAAACTACTGAAGACCCAACAGACGAAACAAGAATACAAAAAAGATGTGATAAAATCAAGAATGGAGAGTTGGCAGAACAAAGCACTGCATGGCCAATTTCTGGAAAAAATAAAAGATAAAGTGGACAGTGAACAAACTTGGTTATGGTTAACAACAGGTACATTAAAGAAAGAAACAGAATCACTAATCCTGGCTGCGCAAGAACAAGCCTTCCGCACAAATGCCATTAAGGCCAAAATCGAAAAATCCTCTGATGATGCCAAATGCAGACTTTGCAAAGAAACTGATGAAACTGTTGATCACATACTCAGCTGCTGTAAAAAAATCACGCAGACTGATTATAAATTGCGGCACAATTCAGTAGCACAAATGATCCATTGGAATTTGTGCAAAAATTATAATATTAAAACAGCAACAAACTGGTTGGAACATCAGCCTGAAAAAATCACCGAAAATCAGATGGTAAAGATCTTGTGGGATTTCCGTATACAAACGGACAAAATGCTGGCGCATAATACACCAGACATCACACTGGTTGAGAAAAATAAGGTCACAATCATAGACATCTCAATACCAGGTGATAGCAGGGTCGCCGAGAAGGAACATGAAAAAAATCGCAAAATACCAGGACTTAAAAATGGAAATTCAACGACTATGGCACAAACCCGCAGTGGTAATTCTAGTGGTAATTGGCACACTGGGTGTTATTCCAAAAGCACTGGAATTACATTTAAAACAGTTAAAATAGCCCTTCATGGTATAAAGCCCTTCATGGTATTGGATCTGGGTACTTGAGAGACCGCCTGCTGCCAATTACCTCCCACAGACCCATTGGATCTCACAGGGTTGGCCTCTTCTGGGTGCCATCTACAAGCCAATGCCACCTGGCTATTACCAGGGGGAGGGCCTTCTCTATGGCAGCTCCGGCCCTCTGGAATGAACTCCCCACAGGGATTCGGACCCTCACCTCTCTCCAGGCCTTCCGAAAAGCCGTCAAAACCTGGCTTTGCCGGCAGGCCTGGGGGTGATGAGTTCCCTCCCCTCTCGACATGTATGGTTGTGCGACTGTTGTCAACTTTTATTATTTGTATTTTGTCTTTTATGTTCCCCCTTTTTTTCCCCTTTGAATTGTTCGCCGCCCTGAGTCCTCCCGGAGAAGGGCGGCATACAAATAATAAAATACCAATACCAATACCAATACCAAAAATTGACAAAATCACCATCAGTCAAATGCAAAAAGCCGCACTTGGATCTGCACGCATATTACGAAAATACGTTACGACGTCCTAGGCCCCTGGGTGGGGCCCGACTAGTAACCAATGCGAAATCTGGCGAAACAACTGGCCGCTGTGATACAATTGTATAATAATAATAATACATTAATGAAAAATATTGGCTTTACACATTACACTAAACCAGAAAAAATAAATAAAAAGTCTAGTTCAAAGTGTTGTATGAATATAGCTACTGGATAGCCATATGACCTCTCAATCACATACTCACCAGATTTGTTTAACTTCAATAAGCAATTGCATTATAATCTTTGATTTCTTTTGAACTGGGATACTGGGGTTTTCAAGTAATCACAAATCCATTCTGAGGGACAGCCTCTCTTTCTTCCCTCCTTTAATTCAAATGGGAATATTCGTTTAATAATATAAATTAAGGAGCATTTGGAAGTTAAAATGATACAGCATGCCTTAGCCAGAGACAATGGGAGATGTAATTCACCTCATCTAGAAGACATCCATTTCATACCAGAAAACCTGGTACAACTCAATGACCCAGAATTCAGTCACACCATCTTGCCAGAAGGTTGCAGTCATGGTGAAAACCTCTGCTTGAGGCCTTGGAGCTGCTCCCACGCAGACTGCTGGGCTAGTAAATTAATGGTCTGACTCAGAACAAAGTGACTGGTGTTGCCAATGCAGTCTAGGCAAATGTGGAGTCTCAACTTGCCCTGCTAAGAGACGAAATCAAGATAAGGAGCATCCTCTTTCCTGCTACAGCAAGTTGAAGGCTGTTGCCTGGCAAACCAGCCCCAGCTAAGCAGGTGGTGGCCCTGCTTGTTTAGTCATGTATCCAGAGGACTCTGCTAATTGCAAACCTGGGAACATTTCAGCAGCAGGCCCTAGGCAGATTTTAAAACACAAGAGTCAAGAAAGACCTGCTCTGAAATCCATTTCTGCACTGCACTTTGTGTTTGACATATCTCAGGGATGCACGGGGATGGGTGGTGGTGGTAGTAGTGGTATTGTTTGGAAAAAAAAGTCAAAAGGGCAGCCACATCTTATAATAGAAGCCCCACTCCTTTTTAATCAGTGCAACACATTAAAAAGAGGTGGGGCTTCATTCATGTGGTCACAGCAGCTATCTTGACTTTCTTTCACCAGCTTTCTGAGTTGCATTAGTCACATTCCCAAGAAACTATAATTGTAAAAGTATCACTATCTTAAAAATCCTAGAGGAGACACCCACCCCAAAATAGCTGAAATAATTTGCCTGGTGTTGTTGTTTTTTAAACTCGGGTAAAAGGAGATCAGCTAGCTCTAAGGACTTTGATGGAGAGCCAAGAAGGTTTAAGGGAGATGAAGTAGTGAGCTTCTGCTAATACTGTTTACCGATCAGTCACAGTACTGTGCCAATATGTGGTTTCACTTTCAAGAAAGGGTTAAACAAGAGGAGAAAAGCACCACCAACATTGGAAAGCCGAAATGTGACATAAAGAGGAGTCTGTTAGTCCAGAAAGATGAAATATCCCAAATCCACACCCACCGAACTCAAGCTCAGCTCTCTGAGCCTCACAGTCTCTTCTCAGAGGGGTCCCTCAGCGGCGAGGAACAGCACCACCCCACCCTACCCTGGTTTCAGCAACTGAATTGGGCAGGTGAAAGAGAGGAGGTCCACAGCGGCTGCTTCTTCCCCCTGAGCATCTCCTTCAAAATACAGCATAACCCGGGGTGGGTGGACATTTCTCCCTTCCTTACTTAGAAGCCTCTATTCCAAAAGCTGGTTGCCCAAAAACTTCTTTCAGGTGCCCCAGAATCAGAGTTCAAAAATCCTGACCACCGCATGGGAGCAGCAAAGCTTCCTTAGTCTCTCGGTTGTTCTTTTTCCAGCTGCTGCTGAAGCGATGCCAGACTCGTGAGCGGTAGCAACAGTGAGCTAAGCGGGATGGGGGGGACGGATGACCCATTGCAAAACCTAGCGGCAAAGAGATGTAAAAAACTGGGACAAGCTAGCGGCAGTCAGGATTTTTGCAGCCCAGAAATAGGGAGGCCCTAAACCAGTGGTTCTCAACCTGTGGGTCGGGACCCCTTTGGGGGGCGAATGACCCTTTCACAGGGGTCGCCTAAGACCATTGGAAAACATATATTTTTGAAAAAATACGGAAAACATAAAATAATTTTATGATTGGGGTCATCACAACATGAGGAACTGTATTAAAGGGAGTTCATGGCTTCCATGACGGCTATAGACCTAACTCAGTTAATTCCAGACCCCATTCATAACAGGGGACACACCGCTCAACTTGATTTTCATCTCTGGACAGTGGATGAATGATCTAGATTTAGGGGATATTTCTATCCAACCCTTGACATGGTTGGATCATTTCCTCCTTAGACTTGACTTCCATACTTCCACCCCTCACTGCAGGGAGGCGGAACCAATTAGATGGTTCCGCCTCAGGTGCCTGATGGACCCTGAAAGGTTCCTGATGGAGCTTGGGACTTTTCCTGAATCCCTTGCTCACAGTTCGACCGCAGCCCTAGCGAAAGCTTGGGATAGAGCAGCCACTGGGGCCTAGGACCGCATTGTGCCTTAGAGGCCTCTGACCCAGTGCTGATCTGGGTAGCTCCCTGGTTTACTGAGGAGCTCCGGGAGATGAAACGCTGGAAAAGATGCCTAGAGAGTGATTGGAGAGCCAGCTGGTCCAGATCCAACCAAACACTAGTAAGAATTCATATTAAATCCTACTTAGTGGCGATAAAAGTGGCAAAACGGCAACATTTTTCTGCTCTTATCGTGTCCACAGATAACTGCCCAGTTGCCCTGTTTAGGGTGACCCGCTCCTTACTTAATCAAGGAACTGGGGAAGACCCTTTGCAGGGTAGGGCTGAGGAATTTGTTCAGTATCTGCAGGATAAAATCGCTCAGATTCAGACAGGCTTGGACTCTGACTGGGTAGATTTGGGCAAGTCGACGGGGATGAATCTTGTGGAAACTATCTGGGATGAGTTTGATCCTGTGACTCTCAAGGGCATGGACAGGATTATGGGGAGACTCAGTGTTGCCACTTGTGTGCTTGACCCGTGTCCCTTTTGGTTAGTTTTGGCTTCCCGGGAGGTGACATGAGGCTGACTCCAGGTGATTTCCAACGCTTCATTGAGAGAGGGGTTCTTTCCCACCGCCTTGAAGGAGGCGGTAGTGAGACCCCTCCTTAAGAAGCCTTCCCTTGACCCAGCCTCTTTAGCCAACTATCGTCTGGTCTCCAACCTTCGCTTCGCACGGTAGCATGTCAGCTTCCCCCAGTACCTGGACAAAGCTGCCTATCTGGATCCGTTTCAGTTGGGTTTCAGGGCCAGGTACAGCATGGAGATGGCATTGGTCACGTTGGTTGATGATCTCTGTTGGGCCTGGGACAGGGGTTGTTCCTATGTCCTGGTCCTATTAGACCTCTCGGCAGCTTTCGATACCATCAACCATGGTATCCTATTGCGATGACTCAGGGGGTTGGGAGTGGGGGGTCACCATTTTGCGGTGGTTCTCCTCCTACCTGTCGGATCAATCGCAGTTCGTGTTGAGTGGAGGGCAGATATTGACCCCAAGGTGCCTCACTTATGGGGTGCCCCAGGAGTCGATTCTCTCACCCCTCCTGTTCAACATATACATGAAACCACTGGGTGAGATCATCCGTGGTTTTGGGGTACAGTATCATCAATACACTGGTGATTCCCAACTTTTTATCTCTACCCCAAACCACCCAAATGATGCCCTTGATGTGATGTTCCGATGCCTGGAGGCTGTACAGATCTGGATGGGGATGAACAGGCTCAAGCTCAATCCCTGCAAGACTGAGTGGCTGTGGTTCCCATCATCCCGATTTGTGCATCTTGTACCATCTTTGATGATAGGGGGAGAAATTTTAGCCCCCTCAGAGAGGCCCGCAATCTGGGAGCCCTCCTGGATACATGGCTTAGTTTAGAAGAACACCTGACAGCCACGACCAGGTGGGCATTTTACCAGGTTTGCCTGATACACCAGTTGCACCCCTTCCTGGATCAGGATGCCCTGTGCACAGTCACTCACGCCCTCGTCCTTTCTCGTCTGGACTACTATAACGCTCTCTACATGGGGCTGCCCTTGAAGAGCACCCGGAGGCTTCAGCTGGTCCAGAATACGGCCGCACGGGTTGTCATGGGGGTACCTAGGTGCTCCCATGTTACACCCCTTTTAGGCGGCCTGCACTGGTTGCCGGTTGTCTTCTGGGTGCGATTCAAGGTGTTAATTATGATCTTTAAAGCGCTCCATGGCTTAGGCCTAGGGTACGTGTGAGACCACCTACTACCACCGGTAACCTCCCACCGTCCAGTACAATCCCACAGAGTTGGCCTCCTCAGGGTGCTGTTGGCCAAGCAGTATCAGCTGGCGACCTCCAGGGGGAGAGCCTTCTCTGTGGGAGCGCCTTCCCTTTGGAATAAGCTGCCTCTGGTCCTTCCGGCGCGCCCTAAAAAGTTGGCTTTTCCAGCAAGCTGGCCTGGCCTGAATGAAATAAATTATTAATTTTAATTGTTAATTTTAATTTAATTTCTAAATCTCATTGTAAATGTCTATTGGGTTTTTTGGATATTCTATTTAATCTTTCTTTTAACTTTTGTAATATGTGTTTTTATGTTGTATGCCGCCCTGAGTCCTTTGGGAGAAGGGCGGCATATAAGTCCAATAAACCAAACCAATTAAACCAAAGGGTCGCGGTATTAGGAAGGTTGAGACCCACTGCCCTAAAATGTTCCGATCGGATTGATCGAAGTCATGTAACAAGGAGTGGCACACAAGGAGAACCCTGGGTTGGGCCTCGAAGCGGCAGTCTCCTGCCTACTCCTACTCTGTTAACTTCTAAATCAGCCTGTCCCCACCTTTATTTTAGGTAGCGTGGTGTGTGTGTGTGTGTGTGTGTGTGTGTGTGACGCACCCCAGGCGATGAGAAATTGCAGGCTAGTTGCAACCTGATATCTGCAACACCTACAAATTACAGGTGTATTTTGTCTGCCTTCTCCTTAAAAATGATTTCAAACTCTTTTTTAATATTTGGCTTCTCTTTTTTTTCCTATTCTTTTTTTTGTTCCTCCTATTGCCAGTTCCTTAACCTTCTTTTTAGAGAAGAAAGACACCGGTTTCTGAATGGTCTCCTTGATGGGGTTGCCAACTAGTGGTTTGCTCTTTATTGTTATGAATCCATATAAATACTTTCATTTTTAAAAATTACCTGAGGTGATCAAGCAACAAACTGGTTCATTTTATTAAAGGTGCCTTTTGAAGCGGTTTGTGTTCAGAAGATGCTGGGAGCAGAGGTGGACAGATAGAAATAAGTCAAGAAGTAGAACACACTGCCAGTCTGCTTATAATTTAACTAATTTTGCTCAATAAGTTGCTATTCTTGGGCCCTTCTTTCCTTCCTCTAAGGCAGTGCTTATCTCAGTATCATGATGCCATTGCAGACAATTTTTGCTTCCCCTCCACCAAGAAAAATATTCCTGAAGCAGGGGTGAATGAGATATTGCAACTGGTTCAAGTCACCTGATTAGCTTCCAGTTGCCTGAACTTGGATTTTCCCTATTCCTTATCGAACACTTTAACCACTGCATTATGCTAGTGGTTCAATATAATGCTGGAGATCCTTGTTCAATATAATGCTGGAGATCCTTGTTGGGCTGATCCATGACAGACTAATTTACTTACATTAAAATAAAAGCATGCATATCTCTCTCTCTCCCTCCCTCCCTCCCTCCCTCTCTCTCTCTCTCTCTCTCTCTCCTGCTCCCTCTTCCTCTCCCTCCCTCTCTCCCCTTAGGTCAGAATCATTTTCTGTGTTGTGTGTTTGCAATGGACACGCCAATAGCTAATGCTGGCTTTCCAGTGAATTCAGTTCACTGATATTACTATTAACAATAGGGGCAGGGAGGGGACAGGAAGATAAGATTACAGTAGCCATGTTTGCTGTACATGAGAAGGAAGCACACAAAAAGTAAGCAGCACTGGGCTATTTCTCCCAAGAACACCATCATGCTTAACTCACAAGATATGTAAAATAAATAATAAATCTCTCATGTGGCCTTCATTCACTCATATGAACATGGGGGATGTTGCATTGGGTGTTGCCCTCTTGGTAAGTGATAATCAGATTTGGACTGGGAACTTTTTGCATTAAGCCTGCCAGCTCACAACTCAGTCTTAATCCCAAACTATACCCCCGTGGCTATTTTAAAGATTTAAAAAACCACCATAGTGGGTTCCTGGGTGCTCTCTGAGCTTGATTTTTCTCTCAGATGTTTCATTACCAAACTAGGTAACATCATCAGTGCTAGCTAGCATCATCAGAAACAATTTGAGGTATTTTGGAGGTGAGATTCCTTTTTCGACGTTGCTTTTTTTGAAATCAGTAGAAAAGCTTTCCTCCTTACTAGTGAGGAAAGGTGAATGAACTGGTGTTTGTTATCTCACCCGGCCATCTGTGGCTGTTTTTATGCACTTTTATTGTAGAGGTGAAATAGATAAACAAAATATTAATAATACAGAGATGGGCAGGGGATAATTTTCAAGCCCATAGGAAACTTCCAAATCAGAACACACCCCTAACTTCTATGATATCAGCTGAAGGCCTGATTAGAATAATATAGTGTTATCACTGAACTCAGATACACCTGAGCTATGGCTACACAATAACCAGGTAAAGTAAGTGAAAAATGGGGTTGGAAAGTTTGTGGTTCAACATGTTATGAAAGCCCAGCAACTGAAGAGAGTCATATTAAACTTTCATTTGTTTGGACAGATTGGACTAATTATGTGAAGAAGAAAGTGTTTTGTTTTTCCTGAGTAAGGATTTAGCTTTTGTGTGAACTCAAACATCTAGAACACAATAGCACAGTATATAAAAGCATATATCCAACTATTTCATTTTCTTTATATTTAAGTCTGAACATATAGTGATCCATTCTGGATTAGGAACTTTGGGATGGCGATGGGAAAACCTAATCCTTTCACTACACTTTTTGTGTAATAAACATCCACATTTAACTCACATCTCTTCCTTCCTTCCTTTTTTTCTTCCTTCCTTCCTCCCTCCCTCCCTCCTTCCTTTCTTCCTTCCTTCCTTCCTTCCTTCCTTCCTTCCTTCCTTTCTTTCTTTCCCAATTGATTTAGACTTGCTTAAAAAGGAAGTCTAAAAGGCATGTGAAAATATTTTTTAAAACTTTCTTATTTTTCAAATTAAAAGTATAGCAGCCTATTTGTTTTTTGTTTGTTATATTTGAAAATGTCAGCAATTGTAGTTCATTTGCATAATGAACAAATCTGTGAAAAGCATACAGTATGAAATAAGCTTCTACAATAAAAGTATGCTTATCTGCAATTTGCATGCAACATATTGCAAATGACAAGTCACTATAAGTTAGAACATAAGGGTTAAAAGAGTTAATTAATAATAAACCAATATGTGATACAAATAAACCAGGAATCTTCAGTATAATATAATGTATATTATAGAAATATCTCTCTGCAATTTCTATTCCTGAAGTCAAATGCAGTCTTTTCATAACCCTTCAATAATACCAGAATAAGGAAGCATATTGCTAAGAATGGTTCTTTCCCAACAAGATAAGATTATCAACTGTTTCTCCTTGTGATCAAAAGAGAGACAGATTAAAGTTCATGGCTATGCTTATTGAGCAGGTGCAAATAACATGCTGGCACGAAAGAATAAACAAGTGAAAGAGAATTAAGACTGCCTATCAGGAATATGAGAGTGATATCGTGCTGCAGTTATGAAATCCATCCTTTGAAGGCAGCATTTTCAAACTTGACAACTTTGAGATGTTTGGACTTCCACACCCAGAATTCCCCAGCCACAATTCTGAGAATTCTTGGAGCTGAGATCCACACTTTTCAAAGTTACCAAGTTTCAAAAACTCACTTTTAGAGGAAAAGATGGGAACAATACGAAGTCTATTATGGCACAGATGGAGGTGATTCATATACTTCCTTTTCACCTTTGAGGTGGGAAAGGTGCATTTCTCCCCTCTCCCCATTCACAAGCACACACTACCATTATACACATTCACCACTGTGTTCCTCTTACAAACATATTTTTTTTGTTGGTATTAACACCATTGCATTTTCCATTTTCCAAAAACCTGTGCAGATGAAAGTGATGAAGCATTCTTATCCCATTTCCTTTTAACTCTCTGGTTCCTGCACTGGTAAATTCCTAATTTTAAGGTGATTTGTTCTTTTATCAGTAATCTCAACTAGGTTCCTGAGAAGACAGAGGAACCAATGAAGTTTTGTACTTGCTCCTAAGGAATAAATGTATGAAGGTAAAGGTTCCCCTTGCATATATGTGCTAGTCATTCCCAACTCTAGGCGATGGTGCTTCTTTCCGTTTCAAAGCCAAAGAGCCAGCACTGTCTGAAGACGTCTCTGTGGTCATGTGGCTGGCATGACTAAATGCCAAAGGCACACAGAACACTCTTACCTTCCCACCAAAGGTGGTTCCTATTTTTCTACTTGCATTTTTACATGCTTTCAAACTGCTAGTTAGGCAGAAGCTGGGACAAGTAACGCAAGCTCATTCCATTACGCAGAACTAGGGATTTGAACCACTGAACTGCCAACCTTTCTGATTGACAAGCTCAGTGTCTCAGCCACTGAGCCACTGTGTCTCTAATAAATGAATAAATTGTCCCAAAGGTGCTTTTTTCAGGAGGCAACTGGACTTTTTTTCCTTGTTTTCTTTTGAAGACATTTCAATTCTCATCCAAGAAGCTTTTTCAACTCTGAAAGGACAGTGGGGAATGGAAAGAGCTGAAGAAGCTTCTTGGATTAGAAGCGAAATGTCTTCAAAAGAAAAAACAAGAAAGTCCAATTGCCTCCTGAAAAAAGCACCTTTAGGACAAACATGACGTGGATGACTGAGAATCTCTACAGAAATGAATAAATTGATTTCAGTTTACTGTTAAAATTAGGAAGTCAACAATCTGGTTCTTACCAGGTAGCTGATCAGAGTTGACTTATCAGAGAAGGCACCCTCAGGAGATAATTTCTATAAATATGAAGCAAAAATTGATAGGCATCACTAACTGTATAGCGTGTATGAGCGAATTTAAAATATCTTGCTAGTAGAAATTCATGAAATTGTTTCAATCCTAACTTTGAGTTGGTAAAAGGAAAAAATGGTAAATGAGCACCTGTCTACACTAGACGAGTTCAAATCACCAGGACTGGATGGATTACACCCCAGGGTTCTGAAGGAACTTGCCGGAGAGATCCCAGAACCACTGAACTTTATCTTTCAGAGATCCTGGAGCACCAGGGAACTATCAGAGGACTGGAAAAGAGCTGATGTGGTTTCCATTTTCAAAAAAGGGAAAAAAACAGATCCAGGAAACTACAGACCTATCAGCCTGACCTCAATACCAGGAAAGTTTCTGGAAAAGATAATCAAGCAATGAATTAGCGAATACCTAGAAGCAAACAAAATAATAGCCAAAAGTCAGTAGGGGTTTATCAAAAACAGATCATGCCAGACTAATCTTATTGCATTCTTTGACAAAGTGACAAAATTAGTGTACCAGAGGAATGCCGTCGATATAGTTTACTTGGACTTTAATAAGGGATTTGATAAGGTAGACCATAACTACTAGTAGATAAAGTAGAAGAATGTGGGTTAGACAGCATCACCACCAGATGGATTTGTAACTGGTTGACCAACCACACTCAACGTGTAGTCCTCAATGGAACTGCATCTTTATGGAGGGAGGTATGCAGTAGAGTACCCCAAGGCTCTCTTTTGGGCCCAATACTCTTCAACATCTTCATCAATGATTTGGATGAGGGAATAAATGGGAATCTCATCAAATTTGCAGATGGCACCAAGCTGGCAGGAATAGCCAACACTCCAGAAGAGAGGCTTAAGATACAGAAGGATCTTGACAAACTTGAACATTGGGCACTATCTAATAAAATGAAATTCAATGGTGAAAAGAGTAAGATTCTACATTTAGGCAAGAAAAATGAAATGCACAGGTACAGTATAGGTGGTACCTTGCTCAACAGTAGTAACTGTGAAAGCGTTCTTGGAGTCCTAGTGGACAACCATTTAAATATGAGCCAGCAGTGTGCAGCAGCTGCCAAAAAAGCCAACACAGTTCTAGGCTGCATAAATAGAGGGATAGAATCAAGATGACGTGAAGTGTTAATACCACTTTATAATGCCTTGGTAAGGCCATACTTGGAATACTGCATCCAGCTTTGGTCACCATGATGCAAAAAGGATGTTGAGACTCTTCAGAGTGCAGCGAAGAGCAACAAAGATGATTAGGGGACTGGAGACTAAAACATATGAAGAACGGTTGCAGGAACTGGGTATGTTTAGTTTAATAGAAAGAAGGACTAGGGGAGACACGATAGCAGTGTTTCAATATCTCAGGGGTTGCCACAAAGAACAGGGAGTCAAACTATTTTCCAAGGCACAAGAAGCAATAGAACAAGAAGCAATGGATGAAAATTAATCAAGGAGAGAAGCAACTTAGAACTGAGGAGAAATTTCCTGACAGTTAGAACAATTAATTGGTGGAACAGCTTGCCTCCAGAAGCTGTGAATGCCCCAATACTGGAAGTCTTTAAGAAGATGTTGGATAGCAATTTGTCTGAAATGGTATAGAGTTTCCTGCCTAGGCAGGGGGTTGGACTAGAAGACCTCCAAAGTCCCTTACAACTCTGCTATTATTGTATATTGTATAAGCTTGTTTTTCTCCATGCCACTTGTAATCATTGTCTTGCTGTTTTATTATATTTTCCCTAAACTTCTTTTATTATAATCACTTTATATTTTTATGATATGGATTTTATGACATGCAGTTTCGCAGATGATGGTTATCTTACATGCCTCTTCTTTTGTAAGGAACTTTCCTTATTTTTTGCACATTAAAGTCAGGAATCAGTATAAAGTGAGTATGTTGAAAGAGCTCCAATTAAGATGAAAAGCATAAGGGGGTGCAAGTTTTGCTTACATCACAAAGCAGCATGATTAGGCTTGTAATTGTCAAGCACTGGAGAAATCAGGAGATTCAGGAAGTTCAAATTGGTATAAAGATTTATTGCAAGCTTAACCTCTCTACAAGCATTTGAACTACTAACGGTTAAAGCAATTTGACAGTAAATAAGGCATTCATGGTGGACTGGACTTAGATCTCTTGTTGGGACTCATGACTGATGACGCCTTTGACCCCTTCCTCGGTCTTAGCCTGGCCATCTCCTATAGTAATGGCTAAGATAATTTGCCATGCTGTTCATATCATCTGAAAGTCTCCTTCAAAGTCCCTCTGTTCAGTAGTGGGTGTCAGGCCTGTAGTTATATCCCTTTTAGGATCTTTGGCCTGCCACACTCTCTCTTATTTCATTATGCTGTTTCATTAGTGTAGTAGTTGGGAGGGGGGAATAGAAAGGAGTAGAATTGTGGAATGTGTTGTTGTCATTCTTTTCTAGAAGCCCAAGGTCATCTTTTGTCTCTGCACCTTACACCTGACCGGAACCAGCTGGGTGGAGATGCCAGTGTGGAAGAAGAAGATTGGACCATGTGATGGATTTGTGGGCGTGGGGACAAGATCATGAACTTTCAACTGGGTGGGAATCCTAGGTAATTTCCAGAATTGGGATTCCACAGAGGTGGCAAGATGTCTGACTTATTAAATTGGAACTGTAAGGATCGTTTTGCCTTGGACTCTGATTTATTTCTGCATGATACTTGGAACGCTGACAGTGGGATTCAAATAATTTAACAACTGGTTCTCTGCCCTGGGTAGGCAGGACTCGGTGGTCATGTGACTGGGTGGGTGTGGCCAACTCAACATCACTCATGTCGCTGGGCATTTCACCTTTGCTGTTACAATGTAATAAAGGTTAACTGGAGAGGCAGTTTCTGTAAGCAGGGCAATAAAGATTAGGCTAGGAACAACACCAGAATGTTTCTTTCCTGCCTTCCTTACAGGATTAGCCCTGTAAAGTGGAAAAAAAACAAAAGGAGATTTCTTCCAACAATCGGTTCTCTGAACTGCTTAGAAAGTTAACAACCAGTTCTCCCAAATAAGTGCAAACTGGCTGAATCCCATCACTGCCTCTGTTAAGTTAGCAGAAGTCAAGTGTCTGCAGGGAGGGCAAAAAAAGTCATGGTAGTGACTCTAACTGCATGTTCAAAGCCCCACCCTGGTTTAAATATGTTACATTCATCATAGAGCTTTGATCATCCAATCACAGCCACCATTTTGATTTTTTTAATCTCTTCTACAAACTTCCTGGGCATGTCTGAGTCCACGGAGGAAGTTTCTGTGCCTGTGTGCAGAAAACTCTGCTGGCAACTGGACGTGCCTGGGAGACAATCAGAACAGATTCAGCCAAGTCACTTCCCCCATTTTATTTCGTTTTCAACTACTAAAAAGCAGTTGTGTTATTTGTCAAGCCGCTTTGAGGATGGGCTTCATTCGGAGCTATGCAAAAATGAAACCCTCTTTGGTTCACATAGACGGTTCATGAGTATGTAAGTCTCCTTAGATACGGAAGAAGGGTGGGTGCAGAAAAATGTGTGGATGTTACTCAGCCTACACCCCTCCCCCCCAGGACATTGCTATTTTAGGAAAGTGTGTAACACTCATGATGAAGATGTCATGAGTTTAGATAAATGGTGACATGTACAAAACCCCGTCAATAATGTTATTTTTACTTACCGTAAACAGACTGCTAGAATGATTAGATTAATAGTTACTTTCTGTTATTTTTAGAATTGTTACTTATTTATCTATTACATTTAGGATTCCACATAGCATAGGTGGTTATCTTACCTACTTTCTCTCTGTATACTCATCCCAACCTATGTGTTAAGTTAGGCTGGGTAGTATTGAACTGAAGTTCATCCAGTGAATTTCATGACTAAATGGGATTTATATGTGGGTCTCCTCATCTTCAAGGACTAGACTGTAAATGTTTCTGGAGTTATACTAAGCGCTAAATCATTATTTACTTGAGTCCCAGTTCATTGAACAACAACATAGCACATTCCAGTGCTATAGAGCATTGCAGGCAATGGTGGGTTTCAATTTATTTTACTACCAGTTCGCTCGGATGTTTGTGTGTACTTATGCACTTGTGTGTGCTTATGCGCTTGTCTGCACTTATATGCTTGTGTGCTTGCACAATGCTTCTGTGCAGGCTTCTTGCTACTGTGCATGCACAGAAATGTCTGGGTGAGTCGGCGGAACCTCCTGCCGCTGCCACTACCGGTTTGCCCAATCCTGGGCGAACCGGCAGAAACCCACCTCTGATTGTCGACCAAAACAACTAGACACAGGGACAGTTTTTTCCCTTGGGACATCACTGCTGAGTGCCTAATTCTCACAGTTCTGTCTAATGCCTATGTGTATTTATCATGTAGTATGGCTATGTTGTTGTTTATCTTATAATCTTTCCTACTCCTTCCTTCTTATTGGTAATATTATTATAATTATTATTACTCTGTTGCTTGTAGGTACACTGAGAGCTTTTGCACCAGAGACAAATTCCTTGTGTGTATAATCATACTTGGCCAAATAAAGTACTCAGTTTAATTCAATTCCGTTCATTACGGCTTAATATATGTACATTTATTATGACTGGTGTAAGATTCTAGCTTTAAATTCTGATCTGTTGAGTACTCTAACCACTATGCTGTGATACCAAGACCTGTTACTTAACAACCTGAGATGAATGTGAGCACTTTCTGTGGCTTCAAACAAACATACATACTCTCATAAACTTACAACATCAGCACAATCTTCAGAGCCAAAAGGAAATATGTAATTTAATCCCAGGCGCTTACCATCAAGAGTGTAACCTGGAGTGTTATGCAGGCTTCACATAACCAATTCTACACATACATGCAAGATTCCAGAAAAAAAAGTATGTTTTTTTTTCTCCATAAAGATGTGTGTTCCAAGTATCTGCGAATAATGATATTGGTACAATGATCTGCTGGTAAAATGTTACCACATTCTCAAACTAATATTCTGAGTTTTCCATTCCATAACAATGTCAACAGACCCCCATAATATGTGTGGCTAATAGCTCACATATACTTAGCTGGTGAGAAAGCAATGTCTAGTTGTTGAAGTTTGATCTTGGCTTCATAACTGATGTGGAAACACTTTTGAATATTTTAATTAGGAAGAGTTAAATAAAATAAATGACTGCATATGGTTGGTACTTATTTCTGTACTAGTTTCTGTGGCTTCCATTCATACAGAGATTTTTCTGCACTCCATTTGAAGTAGACTTGGCTTTGCTCCTTCCTTTTTCCCAAGACAGAGGCGTAATTTCTCCTTTGTGATCTTGCAAATCTGAAGTTGACTAAAACACCACAAAAGAGGAACAAGATACATGCTTGCGCATGTCCATTATGACACATCCGATTAGTCATTGCCTCAGCAAAGTGGCTGATAAGATTGAGCAATAAATATGGAGAAAATGGGGTACAACAAGGCAACAGCAATGTATTATGATAATAACAAAAACCACAAACTGACTTCATGGAGTTGCCTCCTTAAGCAGCAGAATTCCAGCAAAATAATACCTAGTGTGAATATGTTGTAGAATCATGCAGTCCACTGCTGGTTGTAAATCTCTATTGTACATCTTTTTAAATTGTTATGGGGTTAAAAAAATTAGTCTTCAGTCTGCCCATTCAGAACTCATTGAAATGAGGGATATGACTGTGGAAAGATAAAATAGTGCTTCTTCATTTTTAGTCCAGACCTTTCAACATTTCTATAATATCTTTTCTCCTTCTCTCCCTCCTCTTGCAGTTTTGTGCATCTATTTGTTCCAGTCATTTTAAATGCATGTTTTAATCTATCATTGATTTCTCTTTTCTCTTGCTTTGCATCTCTGAAAATCAGCAGCAAATCAAATAGATGTCCTTTAAAAAAAATTATAGTAACACAATTTGTATCTCATAGGTTTGCTTATAACTCACTGATGGGTCACAGGAAACAAGTCTGTTAAGGCTGATGCACGCAAACATGAAAGCTGAACTAGGAAGTCCTGAAATTCCATCATTGAGCAATTGGGAGGGGGGATACAGCCTCTTTGGTGCTCAGGTGACCAGTCTGGAGATTAGGGAATGATAATGACCAGTCTGGAGATTAGGGAGATGATAATAGATAATGACTCAGACAGCTGCACGCAATATTTGCTTTTTAAGACATTCAAGCTATCTTGTCACATCTCATTCTCTTTCTGAACCTTTTCTATTTAGTTAGCCAACATTCTTGCAGAGTGATTCTCCTGTTTAATCAAGACCAACTATGCTAGTATAACAGTGATTTAAAAACTGGAATGAGTAAGGACATTATCAGGCTCTGTGTTGGTGGCTTTTTAGAAATGATTTGTAAAATAAAAAGAGTTACTGTTGTAAGCATAATGATGAAAGTTGGTATCCTATATCTATTCGGTCAAAACGACTGATGAGAAAATTCTGGATTTAGAAATCTAACAGACAATTTAAAAGACTTTTGCTTAACCGTTGTAAGGAATAAGAAGTGTTATGAAGGATGACAGTTTGTATTGCTAGACCGCTGCATGACTATTCAAACTCATATTAAAAAATCATAAGAAGGGAAAACAAAAAGAACTTGGTATCACCCACCAGTAATTAATAAAATGGTAGACTGAGCTGGGAGCCTCCTGGTCACAGCCTTCACCACTTTAATAAAATATAAAATATAAATATAGGCCAACTCGCTTTTTCTGACCAGTTGACAATACAGTTCACATTCTTTCTCAATGAAGACAATTTCAGCTTGTCCAATTGTTGTTCCAATTGTTGCTCCAGTTGTTGCTCAAATTGTTCCCTTGTTTAAAACCCCTATTCTTTAAAAAATAAATTCATACAAACAAAATCACAGTTAAATATATATTAACTATTAAATATTATATTTCCCCATAAAATATATGTACAGTGCAACGGTCATTTTGAATAGAAAACTGCACCAATATCTTAAATAAAAACAGAATGAACAGTTAAGTTTCAATCCATTATTTATATGGAGTATCTAGAACTCTAGCTTTTATCAAAATGCATGAGGGTTACTGTAAATATCTCAATTATTCCCTACCAGGAAATTTGATTCATGAAATTAATTGGGCTGTAGTGCCTTTGTGTTCAGGTATGAATGTATAGAATTACAGTTATAATTTCACTTTTCCATTGTCTGCTGCTCTTATATGCCATTCGAGGTTTCCTTTCACTTGTTTCCATTTATTCTTCTACAACAGATCGTCATGGGGTTCTGAAACATATTAGAAAACTAATTGTACAATTTTATTGAAAAGAAACAGAAAATTGAAATATGATATTTATTCTTGCAAAAGCCTCAGTTACAACAAAAATACAGATAATTAGTATTATTTTAGTAGCAAATTACTGTCATAATATCTATCTATATTCCAGGTTAAGAGTACATTCACTGCCTAGTCTTTTTTATGGACATGTTTTTAATATCTTCCTCTCTAAAGATGTAATGCAACGTAGAAGAGGCCGTTTTTGTCCCTTTTGTGTTGGGAGTCTCTCAAAGGGTATTTTGGTTTAATTCCCTGGACTTCAGGGCAGTTTGTGGCTTATCTCAGTTAAATATCTTAACAAATTCATATAGTTCAATGTGTTTTCGAGGGTATATTGCATGACACATCTGGTGGGTAAATGTGCTCACAGACTTATACAGAAAAAGACAGCTTAGGTGAGTGAGTCACAACACACTGCAAAAGCTCTTCTTGTAAATAAAACATCAGTACCACTTTGTATCTAATATAATTTATTCTCAAACTCTTTCTGAATGGCAAAAAGCAAAAAAGAATTACTTTTGCACTTAGTACATGGATTTTCGTTGGACTGAGGTGAATGGAAATACTTTTGCCAAGCAATTGTATAAAGCTATGGTGTATATACAAACCAATAGTTAAGACAAGACATGTTACCTTTTACCTGAAGAGAACACCTGACAGTTTGAAGCTACAGAGAATGAGCAGCCAAGGAAGCAGCAAAATTGACATAATAACAGATGGTTTGCCTCTGTGACAAATATTTGTAGATCCTGTACAATCTGTAGACATAAGATGAAATTGAGACGGATATGCTGAAAAAGATAGCTTTCTGCAATATGCAGGCACCTGTTTCCTAACATGTGTAAAATCTAAACAATCTAAATTATTTAATTTGAGTCAGATTAAAGTCCTGTCAATAACACACAGCCACTGCATTCCTAACAACTGGTACAGGGATATATTGCCACTGATACTGGAATATAGACAGTTACCGGTAAATATGTTTACAATGGGTGGCTATTGCCATACATTTGGGAATCTGCTGCTGTGTAGCAAGTTTCAGTTAATCTTTTTAAATTAGCAAACTCCAGAGTGAACTACATGCCGCATGAAGAAATACGGTCTTGAATTACCATTCAATATAATTTGGTGATTCCAAGCTGTATAATTATCAGAGAGGGAGAAATAACTTTTATTCTCTGATTTTAGTTCGTTATGTATTTAAATAGATCTGCCTCATCAATGTACCAGCACTGGATAGAACTAATATTTTTTTCTATCATAAAATGTATGAATCGAAAGAAACCGTAGAACAAGCAAATCAGGATTCAAATTCCTCTTTGTTACCTTGTATTTCCCTTCTATTCTCTTCAGGATATTATTTAGCTCCTATTTGTATTTTCTGTTATTATATACCTTACATTCCAATTTTTGGTCTGAATGTTAATAATTCTATGTACACAACAAACATGGTGTTACATTTCTTCTAGTGACTACTTGGATTCTTTGTAGCTTTCTTAGAAAAAATTTGGAAGTGGTTTGCCATTGTCTGCTTCTTAGGGATGAGAGCAATGACTGGCCCAAGATTACTCCACTGATGTTGTGCCTAGAACTCACAATCTCCTGGTTTCTAGCCTAGTGTCTTAACTTTAATATTTAGCTTTACTATTTTTACTATTTACTAAGAGCTCTGTGGGTTTATTTGCCTCACAACATTTTTTTACTTCCATTCAGTGGTGACTATCTTCCATTTGTTCCCCTTCCATTCTCTTGGAGACTGTCTAGACGAGTCCTTGCAGATTTCTGTTTCAGACAAACTTTTTCAAAAGTGCTTTTTAAAAGATTATTTTAATCGCACCTTTATTGTTTTTATAAATAAGTCAATGTGGCAGACATATCTAATACGCCTTCCTGTTTCTTTTTTCTCCACAACAATCCTGTGAGGTGGGTTGGAGTGAGCAAGTGACTAGTCCCAAGTTACCCAACTGGCTTTCTTGCCTAAGGCGGAACTAGAACTCACAGCCTCTGGTTTCTAGGCTGGAACCTTAACCACAGCCCCCAAATGGCTCTTTGTACTCACTATGTTTCTTGGAAGAATAACATCTATATGAGAAAACTAAGGTCTTATTCTAATGCTAATCATTCTGCTCTATTATTTTTGTTATTGATTGATGAAGGAAAATAGTAAAAATCTGTTAATGGAAGAAAATGTGATATCGTATTTATAAGTATACTCTTTATTGTCATTGTACTTAAATACAACGAAATTGGTTTTAATCTCACTGGTGCAAAATTATAGCAGAAACGAAAAAAGAAAGAAAAGGAAAAAAACTAGCATGTGCATGGAGTGATTGTGGTTGTATTTAAAAGTCTGACAGCCCAAGTATAGAAACTATCTTTAAACCTCTTTGTTTAGCTGGCTATACTTTGATGTCTTCTGCCCGATGGTAGAAGTGCAAAGAGACACTGACCAGGGTGTGAATCATCTCTGAGTATCTTCCTTACTCTGCTAAAGCAGTAAGATCTGGCGATGTCATCCGGTGGTGTCAGAGGGCAACCAATGGTTTCTTGTGCCGAATTGATCACTCTCTGTAGGGCCTTCCTGTCCGCAGCAGTTAAACCAGCATACCATACTGTAACACAATATGTGAGGACACTTTCTATGGTGGACCGCCTGATTTTTTCGCAGGACTCTAAGGAAATGAAATCTCTGTTGGGCCTTTCCAATCACCAGAGACCACTTTTTATATATAACTCAAGACCATTTACATCCCTAAAACTTTCCCTGCCACAACAACAACCCTGTGAAGTGGGTTATGTTGAGAGAGACTGCCCCAAGTCATCCAGCTGGATTTTATGCCAACAGGAGGCCTAGGATTTCTAGACCAGCACTTTAACCACTACATCAAATAAAGTTTGCTTTATTATGTAATTATTTGTGTATTTTAGAACCACTTATATATATATATATAAGATCCTGGAATGCAGGAAGCAAAATGGTCTTGCTGAATTGCTTTTAATATTACATTCTCCCGAGAAGATCAAAGTCTGTTTACATCCTCTCCCAGAAGCTTTGGAAGTGAAGTGACAAGCTATCAGAAGCAAAAAGAAAAAGAAAAAAAATGTAAAGGAGAGAAATTTCTCATCATCCAAACTACAAAGAAAGGCCCTATTGAAACTATAAAGGAGAAATATACACTTTGACAAAAAGTTGCCTTGCAGCATAATTTTATATTCTTGCTTCTTTTATTTTATCTTATTTTATTTAGACATTTTATCCGTGGTCTAGGGCTAGGCCAAAAATCAATATAATTTCAAATGTAGCAGTTCTTTGGTGTTACATGGTGGGCAGTGAATTGTTTTCTGCTAAACAATTTTTGGAAAATACAGGGAGGAATTCTTTCTGCTAATTTATATTTTTAACAACATGATTCATATCAATCATGCAATCTTTGAAAATAAAGAACAGAAATCAGAATATTGAGAATGCAAATAGAAATGAATAATATTGACACAGAAACAAAATATATCAAAGAGAAAACAATTTTCTGTTGTTGCAAAAACAGCAAAGCATTAGTGGCATCTTAAAGACCAAACACATTTTATTACTGAAGGTTTATCCTAACAATGCTGTATCTTTTACCAACAGGCAAGAAGGTAGAGCCTCAAAACTTGCTCTTTAATGATGGTGACATTATATTATGTTTCTGTTGGTGGGGTGTACACATGCATACACTTACATACACTCCCACACACACACACAATCTATTCCCCCTACAATCCTTGATTTCGTGACCCGACAAATGCGCACCCGACAAATGCGCGCCGACAAAACCGCCGTGACAAAACGGCAACGTCAAAAGCGCGCCCACTAAAGCGCGCCGACAAAACCACGCCAACAAAAGCACAATTAGGGGTTTTAGGTTAGGATTAGGGTTAGGGTTGTTAATGTTGTTACCATTGTTTTCGCGCTGTTTTCGATGGCGCGCTGTTGGCGCGGTTTTGTTGGCGCGCTTTAGTGGGCGCGCTTTCGTTGTTGCCGTTTTGTCGTGGCAGTTTTGTCGGCGCGCATTTGTCGGGCGTGCATTTGTGGGTGAACTTGATTTGTCTTATCTAATCTACTGAGCTGCAGAACAAGAAGCAGCACAAGAAGACAAATAATCTGGCAGGGATTTATAAAATCTCTAACACAACTATCCATGTCTTGCTATTTATTCTTCATTTGACATTTTACATTAGAATAGTTTCTTCCAAACTCTGTGATGCTCTCTGTAAGGGATAAAATACAGCTTCTATTATTTTTAATGGCTACAACTGGAGATGGTAGTTACTAGGTGAGGAATGAGTGACTTTGAGCTTCATGGTATGATTTTTGTTGCTATGGGGTTTAAACTTCCAATCAACCAGGAAGGTTCTTCTTTTCCGTGTGGATTAAACTGAAACCTGAAATGTATGAAAATACTGTGGGTCTGCCAACACAATGTAGACATTATCAATATAAACAAAGAACTCTGTGAAATATGACACACCTTGCCTTGACTTTGCACGTACACCAACACAAAACAAAGTTCAAGAAAACATAATTGTAATTAAACACACTCTTCTTTTAGAGATCAAAGTGAATGAAATCATAGTAGTCAGTATCAGGTGACATAATATTCCTTCACTTTCTCTCTGAAGAGTCGATACCAACTTTTACTTATCCCTTTCCTACATGAATTGGCTTTTCTTCAGGGGTATTTTCTTTATTAGTGGAATTCATTTACCCACCATAATTTTACTTCACACTCCTTCCAGGCAAACAGTTCCATATTGTTGACCTATTTTCAATGGATTGATCTACCTTGCAGAAGACAAGATGTTACAGTCAGCATTCCAAATGACGTGTCCAAGGAAATCAGAACTTCAAGGCAGGAACATTCCTCAGAAAACATGTTTATTGGACACATCATATCGGCACAGCTAGTGAAAACCAACTCTAAAAGGTTTCCCATGGTTATGGTATATTTAAAAGAGCAAAAGTTTCCTTCCCCTGTTGTCACAGGTCACATTGTCCAATCAAAGAAGGTGGCAAGCTCCTTCGATCACTTCTGCTATTCCTCCAACTGCCACCTGTTGGGATGACCTTGGTTCCCATGGGAAAGCTCTTTGTCTATGAGACAAAATGGTGGCTTTGGGCACATCACTCTCTTTCAGTTCAACCTAGGTTAGGGGACTGTTGTAGTGGGAAAAAGACAAGAAAGTATCTCTCTCTCTCTCTCTCTCTCTCTCTCTCTCTCTCTCTCTCTCCCTCCCTCCCTCCCTCCCTCCCTCCCTCCCTCCCTCCCTCCCTCCCCCCCTCTCCATATGTGTGTGTGTGTGTGTTTGTGTGTGTGAGCTTCCATACATACAAACAATGAAATATAAATATTTGAATATTTGAATGAACACACACAAACAGACTGTACCTTGATTCTTTTTTGGGGTTTAATGCTACATGCAGAAATGGAAAAAACATTTATTGACCTCCAAGTAACATCTCAGTTTCTATATCTCCTATATAAATGTGGGGGCAGGGAGAAGGTGACAGAAGCCACAAATACCTGAAGTGAGATCCAGCCTCTATTTTATCAAAGGTATATGATTCACCTTCCAATCATTCGCTCAGAGCAGTTGAAGGTTATTCTCTTTCAACCTTCCAATTTGGAAATTCCCTTTCTGATTCAAACAAACAGAGTAATTGGCAGGAGTGTCTGAAGGAGGCAGAAGGAGCTCTCTTTTGTCTTCTCTTTTTTCTGTTCTTTTTTTCTAATTTCCTGCCCCCACCCCAGAATCAAATTGTAAGGTTGTACAACTCCCAGACACTATGGCCAATTAAATTTATTTCACTTAGAGTGTCGAAGAGAAGTGCTAGCTGTAGCCTTTATTTTAAGTTATATTAGTGTTATAATACCATAATGTCCAGATGTTCTGGCAGCCATGCAGGCTGTGCAAAGAGTACATACAGATGTCAAAAATCAAGCAGTAAGAGAAAGGACTGGAGTGCATCCATGTTCAAGATGAAGGGAAAGATATCAAAACATGTTCAATTTTGGTATTAAATGCAAAAGAAATTGATTATGAAAACTGGTACAAAGCAGGCAGAAGTTTCTTTCTTTCCTGGAATTTTAATCGGCTCTAAATGTAATGATTTAAAAAGCTGAGACAAATAAAAATATTTGACTTTCTGAGCTTTGGCTCTTGTTTTTCATTTCCTTGAAGACGGTAGTTTTGTTAGAGAAATTACAATGTGTACTTCTATAACCTTGAATTCTCCTGAGTGTGTTGATACAAATTACTCTTGTTTCTCGGAAATCCTATTTTTAGCTACAATCCTGTTGACCTTTCTCACCTGAATTTGCTATCAGCAAGAGCCATTGTGATTGGATAAGGAAAAATGATAATAAACTGTTCAACAAAGGAGGGATCATAGTACTTCTTATTTCTAGGTAAGTATTGATGGAATGGCAGCTCTACAGCACAATTTTAATTAAAATTATTCAGAAATGAATCCCATTGACTCAGTTCTAAGGGTTGTTGTTCCAACATATCTGAAGAACAGCAAGTTGAAGAAGGCTTAAACTATATCATGGATGATTCAGGCCTTTGTAAATAAAAGCAAAACCCTTTGACTAACTTCAAAGGCTACATGCTGGGGGTGAATTGAACTTTGGAATAACAAATGGAAAGATGTCTTTTTACTTAGGGTCTGAAGGAACTGGTTGATGAGCTGACTCTATTTTTATCTATTTTCTTTAAGCAATCCTGGAGAATAGATAAGAGTGCTCTTTTCCAAAAGGAGGTCTATAAGCTAGTCTGACATCAGTGCTTGGAAAGCTATTGATTTTAAGCTCTTTGAAAACAATGTGATTGCCCAACTTCAGGATGAATCAGACTATCCTTACTCTTCTTTTCAAATATGGTATATTTGGTACATTATCAGATAATGTTGACATATCTGGATTTTAAAAAAGCATTTGATAAAGTACCCATGACATTTGGATTAGCTAGCTAGTAAACTGTAAGTTAGGTTGCATAACAATTAATGGATACATAGCATGCTCAACAATTACGTATACTCAAATGGTGCTCATCAAACTGGGAAAAAAGTACTGAATGAGAAGTCCCCAGATTTGACCATGGATATTAAACTCTTCAGCATTTTTATTAATGACTTGGATGAAGAGATAGGGAAATACAATATTTACCAAACTCAGATAAGAAACATATTGGATGGGATTAGTTAGATTTAAGAGGCAGAAATACAATCCAAATGGAATTGATAGATTATAGTACAAATTAAAAGCAACAATCTAAAATTTAACAGCTACACATTTTTTTATTTACCATATTTTTCGTAGTATAAGATGCACCTTTTTCACTCAAAAAAGAGGATGAAAATCTGAGTGCGCCTTACAGGTGAAACTCAAAAAATATTGTGAATATCGTGCAAAAGTTCATTTATTTCAGTAATGCAACTTAAAAGGTGAAACTAATACATATGATAGACTCATTACATGCAAAGCAAGATAGTTCAAGCCGTGATTTGTCATAATTGTAATGATTATGGCTCACAGCTCATGAAAACTCCAAGTCCACAATCTCATAAAATATTGTGAAAAGGTGCAATATTCTAGGCTCAAAGTGTTCCACTCTAATCAGCTAATTAAGCAGTAACGCCTGTAAAGGGTTCCTGAACCTTTAAATGGTCTCTCATTCTGATTCAGTAGAAATCACAATCATGGGAAAGACTGCTGACCTAACAGTTGTGTAGAAAATCATCATTGACACCCTCCATAAGGAGGGAAAGCATCAAAAGGTAATTGCAAAAGAAGTTAGATGTTCCCAAAGTGCTGTATGAAAGCACATTAATAGAAAGTTATGTGAAAGGGAAAAGTGTGGAAGAATGGAGAGGCACACACTGTAAGATGCTTGAAGTCCAGTGTGAAGTTTCCACAGTCTGTGTTGATTTGGGGAGCCATGTCATCCGCTAGTGTTGGTCCACTGTGCTTTATTAAGTCCAGGGTCAATGCAGCCATCTACCAAGAGATTTTGGAACACTTCATGCTTCCTTCCACAGACGAGCTTTATGGGGATGCTGACTTCATTTTCCAGCAGGACCTGGCACCTGCCCACACTGCCAAAAACACCAAAACCTGGTTCAATGACCATGGGATTACTGTGCTTGATTGGCCAGCAAACTCACCTGACCTGAACCCCATAGAGAATCTATGGGGCATTGCCAAGAGAAAGATGAGAAACATGAAACCGAACAATGGAAAAGAGCTAAAGGCCTCTATTGAAGCATCCTGGTCTTCCATAACACCTCAGCAGTGCCACAGGCTGATAGCTTCCATGCCACGCTGCATTGAGGCAGTAATTGCTGCAAAAGGGGCCCAAACCAAGTATTGAGTATATATGCATGCTTATACTTTTCAGAGGTCAGATATTGTTCTATGTACAATCCTTGTTTTATTGACTGCATGTAATATTCTAATTTTCTGAGAAATTTTTCAAGTTTTTCAAGTTTCACCTATATACACTGAATACAGCCATTTTTGGCCTTCCAAAACCCGATCCCGTAGATCCTGTTTTTTGCAAAAAATTGATGTGCAGAGGGTTTGGGAGGCCTGCAAAGTGCTCCTGGGGGCTGGGAAGGGCAAAAATGAGTGAAAACAGGCCCATTTTTCACATAAATGGGAGTGTTTATGCCCTACCCAGCCCCCAGGAGCTCTTTGCAGGCTTCCTAAATTCTGTGCATATATTCTCTGGGTGTAGAGGAGACCTGCAGAGTGTTCCTGGGGGCCAGGGAAGGCAAAAACCTTTTTAAAAATTTGCCTCTTCAAAATCTTGGTGCGTCTTATACTCCAGTGTATCTTATACTCCGAAGAATACAAAAAATTCCCTGCATGAGTTGCCTCTGTGATTATATAGGACAGACATTGAGGAAGCTAACCACCAGATTGAAACAACACAAGCAATCAATCAGACAAGGAGACCCAAACTCATTGGTAGCCTTTCACTGCAATTAACAGGGACACACGTTCAACTTTGCAGCTACTAAGATTGTTGGATGAGCAGGCACAAAAACAGCCAGGGAAGTGTTTGAAACCTGGGGAACAGGCCCCTTGTCAGTCAACAAGAGTGCTGATTTACCATCAGCCTATCAAGAACTTAGAAGGCAGGGGCTTGTCAGCACAAGAAAATGACAGCTAATGACTTAAAGGCCAGCTGTCAACACAACCCCAATCAACATCAAAAACTACTTACAACAAGCATTATAAATGCCACACACAGAACAGCACATACTCTGCTAGAGAGAAGTTCCCTGAAGATGGGTTCCTGCATGAGTCTGAAAGCCTGGAATTAAAAAACCTCTGTTCCCAGGGACCGACCCAGATTGGATCTTGCAACATCAACCTGAGACACATATATTTGTCTTCATTCATAATGGATTAGATCACAGCAAAACAGATTCAATTTAATATTAGGACAAATTTTGCTAGTAATGGCTAATTTCTTTAATAACAGAAGAAACCAGTATCTTAATTAAATGGTGAATTCCACTTTTCTTGAAGTGTTCCATGGTCATCCATTTGCCCAGGATGTTTTAATTTGGATTTCTGTACTGAGAGCTGTTAGACTCCGTGGCCTAAATGACTCCTTCCAAATATATGATTTGATGATTCTGTGAGAATATGACATACATCTCCTATGTTTGGAGAAGACCACAGGTGATGAAGTAGAGCTCCTTATTAATACTATGTCTTAGTGTCTGCAGGTTGAATTGTTTTTTAAAAACAGTGGTGTGGTAGCAATGATGAAATAATTTGTTTCCTGTTCTTCGTGTGTCAGGCTGTAAAAATGAATCATCATCCCACCATGTGATGTTCCCCCACCCAGTTTTTGCAGACAAAATCCCTGATCTAGTTTAACCAGTCGGACTGGGGTGAAGACTTAAAAGTCTGAGATCAATAGATCCTTCGGGATAACACATCTTCTGGGATATAGCTCATCAAATTGATGAAAAGATAAATTATTGTCCTTTCCTCAAATAAAAATATTTTTTGTAGATGTCTTTCCTCTTCTTATTTCTTTTTTTGTCAAATAATTATGGAAATCCATGGAAGATTATTTAGAGACTTAGTCAATATGCAAAGATCCAACTTCATTTTTACTTGGAAACCATTCCTGGAGTTGTGCTTTAGATGCAAAAGTTGCAACTTGGATTTTGGTTTTGCTGATTGTATAAGTTTTCTGTTACAAAAATGGCTGCTACATACTGTATATAAAGTAAAAAGTTGTGGCTGTAATGTTATTATTTCATTCTACTGTGCGGAAAAGAGTGGAAGTCAATGTTTTTGTTTCTTCTTTCTCCTTTAAACTACACTTCTCGCTTCCCCCTTCCCCTTCTCCCTTTTCCCATTATTTGCAATGTTATTTGTAATTTATGTTTTTATTAGGTTAATAAAATTTAATTAAAATTTAATATTTTATTAGGTTATTAAAATATTAAAATCAATTGTTCAATGTATTTCAGGTAGGAACTGAAATACAGGGCAGAATAATACACAAGAGAGCTTTTATTCCTATAGTTATACAATAAGGAAATTCCATTAGTAATAGTATCAACTGTTTGTTATTAACCCATATGGAGTAAAGAGATTGCTTGAGGATAAACTTTGGGAGAAATCCATTTAAGCTGTTTTTTCATCCCAGTTAGTGGAATGACTAAAATATATATTGTATGAACACACTGTTATTTTTTCCCCCCATCCTGCCTGATGATCATTTTTTCTTTGTGTGGTGTTTGAAAAAGAAAAGTTCAGTCATTCCTTCTTTTCCAGAAACCCTGATAAAGACATACATTGAATAGAATTGCCAACATTAAATAGCTCATAGATGCATGTACCCTTTCTAGTGGTGTTTTCTGTGTTCATTTGTGTGTGTGTGTGTGTGTGTCTGTGTGTGTGTGTGTGTGTGTTTGTGTATGGTGGCTATTGGCCCGGGGGTTATACCGCAAAAGAATGCAAATCAAAAGGAAAATCTTTGTTATAACACAAACAATGGAAATGCTGGGCAAGTGTCATAGCTGTATTTTTTATTAGTCACTGGCATATATGCCTATGTTTATCATTTCTGCCCATGAGGTCAAAGGTCTCCAGGAGTACAAAGTTCATGCTATTTTATCTCTGTCCTTCTTTTCTCTCTCTCTCTCTTCCCTCTTCTATCTAACAGATCTGGAAAATTCAATTTTCCATATAATACAATAAGCTAAAACTTTCCCAGCTGACCCACCTAGTCACCAGAAATATGTCACCCCATTTGTAAACTCATTCTATGAATTCAGATCTCATAAACCAAAATAAAGCAGCATATCCAAGGAAGGGCCAAATTCTGGATATGCTAAAGAAAAAAAATAGGATTATTGGAGGAGGAGGAGAAGGAGGAATGTCTCCAAATTAAATAAGTGAAACTAAACCCACACAGGGCCCATGAAATCCTATTGCTATTGGAACAGGGAGGATAGACAATTTGGAGAAGAGATGATGGCATGAAGCGTTGACATAATTGATAGGAAGGTAAGGAGAGAATTCCATATTGCATCACTGTACTTCAAATCCCACAGACAATTTGAAATGTGAAGTGATTTACATTGACTCATAGATCTGTCCTAAGATGAATGACTAGATTAGAAGCTATTATCAGAATATGTCTGGAAGAAAGTGATCTAGTTCTGAAAGAACTCCTTGAGTAGATCCAGTCTGTCAATCCATGAATACATCAGTTTCTCAATAAGTCATCATCACTACTGTATTACCTCTAGCGAGTAGTCTGTTCATTATTCAGCCATTCCAATTCATGCAGGTGAGAATGGATATTATTTTCATATATTATTTTACTAAAAAACCCTCTGAAATCAGACTTCCATTTCAGAAAAGTATCTGGAATACAAGCAAATGAATACCTGGGGGAAAGGGGAAAATATTAAACATACAATGGTTAGTAAATAAAAAGATATGTCTCTCTCACACAGGCAAAATATCTAATTATTGCAGGCTCTATTCCATCCTCCCAACCTTAAGAAGAACGGTTCAAGTCCATATTCTGCCACCTTAAAAAGTGAGTGGTTTGCACAATCTATTTCTAAGCTACATAGGTTTAAGAATCAAGCTAGGAGCAAAAGGGGTCCAAAAATAAACCATTACCCAAACTGTACAATAGGTTTAACCATCCAAAAAGCAAAAAAGCAAAAAAAAAAGGGGGGGTCAACATTGTGTAGCTAATGAAATTACTTTGCTACTGAATTTTAGAAGCAATCAAACTCTCCAAACATTTAACCCCCTTACTTGGCTTGATTTGGAAAAAGACTCTGACATCCTTCACCTAGATTAAAATCTTTAATGTAGATAAGAATGAAGATTTAACACAATTGTGATTATCACCCTGCAGTTAAAAAATCAGAGTGCATGAGTATAACTTGTGTGTGTGTGTATTTCTATCTGTCTGACTGTGTACATTTCCTCTCATCTATCTGAGAGAGTAGATAAGGTCTTGAGAGGCAACTAAAATTTATCAACGTAATATTCTCTTTAGCCAGGAATCACTTATAGCCAGGAACCCTTATAGTTGAGAAGCCATAAATTGTATTCTGAAGGCTACAGGTAGCAACAGAGTTCTCTCACCTTGTAGTAATCTGTAAGATGCAACAAATTGTGCTTTGTTTTGTAAATATGATTTTCATTCTAAAACATTCACTCAAGAAGTTGTGAGTCCAGTTGTGTGTCCTGCTTTTTGAATAGACAAAGTCTTCAAGAATAGACAAAAGTGTTCAAAGAACACTTTTTATAGACATTGTTTGGCATTTCATTACATTTTTTTTCCATCTGTGGCACCATCCCAATTTACAGCAAGAATGCTGTTGTTCTTATTCTTTCCCAAACAATAGCAATATTTCTCTGTGATAAATAGATTGTAACTTTCAAATACCACCACTTAGTAAAAAGATTGTGTTTAAAAGTACATAGATTTATCACAGAGAAATATCACTATTGTCTAAGAAATTATTTCCCTAAGGAAGTAGAAGGCAATTTCAGGTAGTCTTTGACTTACAACAGTTCACTTAGTGACTGTTTCAAGTTACAAAGGCACTGAAATAAGTGACATGACCATTTTTCACACTTATGACCATTTCAGCATCCTCATGGTCATGTGATTAACATTCAGATTTTTAGCAACTGACTCGGATTTATGACAGTGGTGGTGTCCAGGAGACCTTCTGACAAACAAAATCAATGTGGAAACCAGATTCACTTAACAACCATGTAACTAATTTAACAACTACAGTGATTCACTTAACAAATGTGGTAAGAAAAGTTGCAAAATGTCACTGAACAAATTTCTCACTTAGCAGCATAAATTTTGGGCTCCATTACGGTGGTTAGTTGAGGACTACCTCAGGGGTGGGTTCCAGCAGTCACTATTGCTGGTTCACTCGTGGCCACTCCCCAATAAAAATGGCTCTGTGCATGCGCAGAAGCAAAAACAAGATGGCGGCATCTATGGCGCCGCCAGGAGAATTGGTTCAGGGGCATGGCAGGCCTGGGTCACTGCCGGTTCCAGCAACATAGACCGCCAAACCACTACTGGTTTGATCGAACCATTCTGAACCTGTAGGAACCCAGCTCTGGACTACCTGTATTTTCCAAGTTTGAATTTAGCTATTATTTTAATATGAAATTGCTGCAGTGAAACTTTAATGTATCATAATCCCCTTCTTCTTACTGCTCAGCCTTATTTTTGCAAAGCTGTGTATTTCTGTTCCCAAGAGGCCTGAGCACCCGCTACAAAAATACTGAATCAAACTATATTTACCAAGAATAATGTAAGACCTTCATGGCTTTTAACTGACTTAAAGATCTGGCTCTTGACTCACATTAAAGTAAGGACTGAATCTGGCCATCTTTGAAAACAGATCAAAGAGAATCATTAATAATCATCACTGAATAAATAGTAAGCTCTTTCTTGTGAAGAGTGCTGTAGGCAGAGATGAGAGAGCATTGGAAGAAAGAGCAGTACCAGAAGCTATTGCCCTTGAATGAAAGGGTGCTTTCAAAGACAAAATAGAAAATACTGAGATATCACCTTTAACTGCATTTGCTGATTTCCCACTTTTTTAAAATCTTGAAAAGATGCATCTTAAGCTAGGAAATGTAAGAAGTTTAATAGTTTTGGAATAATTGCAGTAATTAGATTGGGCAGCAGTAAGCAGACCCAGGATCTACTATGTAGTTTTCTTTAAAATTAGTGCCATAAATTTACAGAATTATTGGATCAAACTGGGAATGTACCAATGTACCAAGCAATCCTGACATTACACAGGAAGGAATTAGTAATAGTCCATCTATCAATTAACAAATTACCTTTCTGCATGTTTGTTTGTTTATTAAATGTATATAACCACCGATCTCAAGAAGAGAGATTCTGGGTAGTACACAAGAATAAAACGTTACCTTAATTAATACTTTTGCATTGAATGCAGCCCAGTTCTATATATTGTTATATATACATTTGCCCTGGTGATTTCAGTGTTATTTTAATCAAATACGTTGGCATTAGATGGGTACTAGGCTCTTGATTCAAGCCAATAGTTTCATTATATATATTTTTAAAAAGTTGATTTCAAAACAGTTAAGCTGAATTCTTGTCTCCCCATATCCTTACTGAGTTCACTGAGTCTAAGCGTCTATGGGCAGCTTTACAGAAATGCCGAATTTGTATTCTAAGACCTCAGGAATCAACTCACAGGAAGGGCTGTTACAATTTTCTACGCATTCCAGATTTTGCTAACAAAATATCAGCGTCCCCTACACAATTAAGGTCCTGGTTACATGATGCCACTTTAAGTATAATTAGTCTCATTGATTCCTATCTGTTTAAATTCTCTTTAAGATTATTTTTACCATGTGTTAGCTAGATGATATACAGAAAAATAGGCTATTACTTCATCCCTTTTGACATTTTGCTTAGAAAAAAAGGAGGAAATTAATCCATTAGAAGAGAGCAAATAGAAGACAAGATAGAAAACCATGTGGGGTAGTTTGATCACCATCACTAATGCTAGCAATCTTCCTCTTCCTCCTCCTCTTCTTCCTCTTCCTCTTTTACTGCTTCGGGTGTTGAGGGAGAGAAAAAGTTTTGGTTCTTACTCTTCTGGCAGCCACAGTTAATTGATGCTGTTGTAATGAGTCTTTGATGTTGTCTCTCCATCTGCTAACAATAGAGCCACATTTATTCACTTAGCTATAATAACAAACCACAAAAGAATTGATGAAAGATGGATTGATGGCCATAACATGCACTTTTATCATACCCTGGCTGGAAATAGCATATTTATGGCACTTGTTGCACATATCACATTATGGTCAAGTGAGTAAAAAATAATGGAAGAATTCAGGCAATTATGAACATTATGAGGACCCCTAGGTCTTAGCATGCTTTGGCCCCAAAGGCATATTTAGTTGAAACAATACTTAAGCAAGAAGAATGATACTTGGTGGGGTATAGGAATGTGAATGGTGAATGATTTGCTGCCACTGTCTTGAAAAGTTTAATCTATCTTTTCTGACAAAGGCAAATGACAATAGATTCATTGAATTAATGTCAAAGATGATCAAGATCCCAGAAATTATTTTAGGTTCATTTGTTGCATATCTTTTAGATTTAAGAAAAACTTTAAGCAGCAGATTTCTGGGTCATTTCGTGAACTGCTTATGAAAGTCATATTGGATTTACATATAATTTGAAATGTTCCTTTTGCATTTTAATGGCATTAAATAGGAAAGCAAAGCCCACTTATTCTTGGGCATACTATTTGGGTCTTTGAATAGTATGCATTTATTGACATTGCAATGATATATGCAGTGATTTTGCTTGTCCTTCTCTAATATCTTTCCTATATATGGTTCATATCTCACTGTACTTTGATAGGAAATTTAGAGAAACTGATAGAATAAGCCAGTAACTTTTTAAAAAAAGGGGGGGGGAGTGGGGACTAGGAATTGTACATGGATTCAAACATTTGCTTCAAGCAACAAATGCACTGGATATTATTGCTTTGCCAATGGATACACTTCAGAATGAAATATAAAGAATCATTCATGGTAGTTGTCAAGAGGTGTGGTAGCCTAGTGATAAAGATGCTCACCTCCCATTCAAAAAGTTAAGAGCTCAATCTTAGATAGCAGCAGATGTTCCTCTCCTAGGGCACAAAGAAAAAATATCTGCTGCGAACTCCGTGTAGGTATCAGGAAGGGCATCTGACCAGTAAATGCTCAGCTCCATCTAGTCACCCAGAGTCTACCCCGAATAAAGGGATTACAAGTCATAAAAAGGAAATTATTCATGATAGTTGTTAGCTTAAAAATTATATTTTCCTTTAATGGCTAATTTAGTTTCTTTTATTGGCTAACATAAAGAAAATATCTATTTTATTATCTATAAATATAGAATTTAATAGTACATGATTGAAACAGGATTTTTTTAAAAAAAATCCAGATTTTTCTGGGTAAGCTGCTATTGTGCTATTGGGAAGCAATCTGTTTCTGTTGACCAGGCAGTTGTTCTGGGCACACATGTACTTTTCATTGTCTTGTGGTTTTAGTAAGAACATATTGTGGGAAGTCAAGGGACACAGCACTTTTTGGATTAGAAGAAATGACTACATGCATTGGAAACAAGCATAAGGAAACAATTATGACAAGGAAACAGTACTGTAGTGATGATATCATTTTATGTATAAAAATAAGTATATTGGAGAAAAGAATATTTGGACTTCAAAATGGGATAAATATTAAAATCCAGTGATGACCTATGTTGTACTGTGATTATATTAGTGGGCCAGAGAGACAAAGTTCAAGCCCATTCATAACCATGAAAACTCAGTGAGTGACTTTGGACCAGTTTCTTATCTCTGACATTTTAGAGTTTGTTCTGTTGAAAAGACTAAGGATGAAACTCTAATGGATGCCTCTTTGAACTGCAGGAGTGTATAACATTCATTTATGAAGAGGCAACGACACAAAAGATAAGATTAATTTCTTTCTTAAAATCAGTTTACAGTCAACTCTGATTTGGACCCAAAATAAATTTTAAAAATATTGCTTTACTTTCCATAATACGTAAAAGTAAATACTTCCTCACAGACATGGCAGTGGTTTGTAAATCAAATTGACAAACTTATATTTTTCCCTTCTGATATGGAATAGCTTCTGAAAAGACTTAAGAGTTGGCAGAGACACAACATTTGATGAAAGTGCTTTCTTGGCAATCCCAATGGTGGCCTTGTGTTTTGCCAAAAAAAAAATATTTTTTTTGATAGAGTGGCTTCTAGGTGGCAGGAGTTATAAAATTTAAAAAATGGTGTGGGGTAAACTCTTGCAAAAATGTGTAAGTATATATGTTGTGAATGTTGAGCAGTAATCATTGGTACTGAATTTGGGGTGTAATACTACAGTCTTCAAAAGGTGGGAGTGGGTGATTTAGTAATTGATATACATATTTTAATACTGGGTTGTGCCTTGATATGGTTGTTTCTTTTTATTTTAAGAATTGGCAACCTGTAACCACCATCCTACGGCAAAGTTCTGGGGAAAGGTTGCTGTTGACTAGGCAACCTTAGCCACCAGCTATTGATTTAGGAGACAACTGTGAGATCAATGCTATCTCTGTTGTTTGCACAAAACTCAAGTATGACGTTAGAACAGGATTCTCATTGCCTTGGTAAACTTCCTTTTCAGGTTACTACTTCTCCAAAAAATAAGCCTTGCACTAAATTTCCAAACAACAAATGAAGGTCGTGTTTGTGTAATCCATCTGAAGAATGACTCTAGAATTACGTTAGTGGCTAGGGTATATAATTAGAAAGAGAACTTGGCTGTATAATTCCTTGCTTACATCTAAAAAAACCAGAGAGAAGTATTTCATGATAGACAAAGGCAGTTCCTAAGAAAGGTCTCTCTACCCAGCAACTCCAAAGAATTGTGGTCTGGCTTGTATTTTAGTACCCATTTATGAGCCAACCACAAACAACTTGTATTAGAAGGGGGGGTGGAAAATTCCCTTTGGTTTCACAGTCATGTCATGGTGGTTTAGCAGTCGATCAACAATGCAACGTAAGATTTTCTAGGAGGGAGGAGAATGGAGCAGCAAGATCTCAGCCACAAAATTCCTCCCTTCCCTCTGTTCCGTCTTCAGAAAATAAGAAGAAACCACAGTCGTTTGTTTCCAGCTGCTAGATCAGCCACACTCCTTAGGCTACAGACCTAGCATAGAGGTCAGCACCAGTTCATTGGAAATCACCTAAGGCTGACCAGGAAACACCTTCTCTGTGACACAGAATTGGCCTGTGAACCCAGATAAAGCAAGGTTAATGGACTGGCTTGAGATTTTCCAGCTTTTACCTAATATGCACAAGAGAGAAGGGGAATTTGTTGTAAAAATATGCTAATAGGTGAGTTTTTTAAAATTTCCAGACAGCAGAGTTGCATCCACTGGCCAAATTTAATTGCATGAAACCCAGAATCAAAACCTGCTTCTTAATAACAATATTAATATCAGACCCCATTTTTCATAGTTTTTAACCTTTGTTTACTGGCACAAAAATCTTATATGACATTGAAGTCGCACCAACACAATCCTTTTGCTGATTAAGCTTTTATTTAAGTAATGATTTGGTCAATTTATATGGCTACCTATCTTGCAACAAAAATTCTAGGAGACTAACACATTTTTAAAGAGTCAATATAAACAACAAACCCCCAACAATAATCAGGAACTACAATAATATACAGAGAATGACTGCCAAGGGCAACACCAGTTCTGCAATGACATCTGCCCCTTTCACTTCTCAATTCTCATACCCAGAAAGATAGCCGTCTTTTAAAGATTTTCTTAAAAGCCTGCAGAGTTGGGGCTTATATGATCACTGCGCACTGTAGCGCATATCAGTTTTTGTTTACAGAGAATTTTAGAGTAGTTTTGTTTGACTATAAGGTACGTTTTGTGGAGACTGTCTTTGGTTGTGTATGCACAAGCACACTCAACAGAAGTGGTATTCATCAGGTTCTGACCAGTTCTGAAGAGTCAGTAGCAGAGATTTTGAGTAATTCGGAGAACCGGTAAATACCACCTCTGACTGGCCCTGCCCCCATCTATTCTCTGTCTCCCAGGTCCCAGCTAATCAGGAGGAAATAGAGATTTTGCAATAACTTTTCCCTGGAGTGAGGAGGGAATGGAGATTTTATGGTATCCTTTCCCTGCCATGTCCACCAATCCATGCCTACAGAACATGTAAAAAATTTTGAATCCTACCACTGGTGCTCACATTTGCAAACAGGTAGGGAAGGTAAGTGTATACCACCCCTGATATTGAAGTATATTGAAGTATATTGAAATATATTTATAGATTGCTGGGAAGATAAAATGTGTTTCTTCTAAGCTTCTTGGAGGAAAGGTAAGGTTAAAAAGGTTATCAATCACATTAGGATTGAAATCTAACCTGGCTCTGAAACAGTGTACTGAGGTCAAGAAAAAGGTAGTTCTAGAAATTGTCTCTGCTTTGTCATTTCCTCTCGGTCTTCCTGAACCAGTCTTGCTACATGCTGTGTTTTGTAATTTCTGTTGTACAACTTAAGCATAGAGAATCTTTTATTTTGTTTTTATTTGTACCCATAATCGTCTGGTATGCATACTCATTGGCACTACAGTATCCTGTTAGCTGACTTTCTCACCTCTACTTTTCTGGTTTCTAAGCAATCCACTGAAGATACTCAGAGTATTAATTGCATAATTTTTGAGTGACTGTTCTTGGCATCTTTTTCATCTTATAAATGTAGTCTTTTCTTTGGAGAAATAATGGTAACAACCCTACATCATATGACAGAATAGAATGGAAGTTGGAACTCAACACATCTGGAGGGAATAAATTTAAGAAAAGCTGATGAAAACTCAGCCAGCAATATTATTAGTTGTTATTTTCCTGGCATTATTGGTCATGCACAGAACCTTATATATGGTAGAGTATCCTTAAAAAGGAATGTATAAATATACTTCTGCTATCATCTAATTTCATTAGGATTCTTTGAAGTTTGCACACACATTATATATAAGCTCATCGAGGAGATGAGGCAGATGTATTCTTACATTGAACTCCAGACTGCATCAGATCCTGAGCAAAACACTACTTCTGTTCACCAAAGGGACATAGCTCTTAAAAAGTAACAGAGCTATTAAAAAGGAACATACTGTATATAATTTAAAATATATTAAAAGGAACATGCACTTCATTAAGCATTCCTTTGCCCATTTTTAATGAACCTGTTTTCCCTTCCTTTGTTTCCATCCTTATCCTTTCTCCAGATAAATTAACATCATGACCTAAATGCTAACTGCTGAGAGCAAAAATGTACCACAATTTTTATTGGGAAGGAAATCAAGAAGGAGACTTGGTGTCTGCAAACTTTGAGTTAAAGGATGCCAAGGATGTAATGAAGACATCTTACTACTTTCAGTATTGTACATCTACTTAAAGGATGGTACCACCTGTAATAGTATGAGAGGAAAGTCAAGGAACCACAGAGGAAACTGTAATCCAGGAAGATTCCCATACATTCGCTTTCCTCAAACAGAATGCCTCCAATAGATCCCCATTTATTCCATAAATGGATGGATGGATGGAAGGAAATATATAAATTTGGGGGATAAAGTTAAATGGAAAGAAGAAAACTTTAGAGCTTTACTCAGGAGTTCACCACTAAGCAGTTTGAAATTATGCTGGTGCAATAGGAGATGCTGGCCTATTTTCCTGTCTCAAGCTTTTCTCACTTCTTGCAACAAGAAATCCTTGTGCAGTATCGCCTAGGGGATAAAGCAAGAGTAAAGGGGAGGAGGTGGTAGGTTCTCAGCTGTGGGGAAAGTTCAAAGGCACTTGGGGAAGATCAGAAAATCTTCTTGCTTTGAAAGGACACCCGGCTAATCCTTGGTGCACACAGTGCAAACACATTTTCTCCCTTGAACATTGATACTCTACTGGGGCCAGGACTCCATCCTATTAACATTCCTGTCCCAGATGAAAGTGATAGATATACAAGGTCTGGGAGCAGACACGCCAGTGTGTGTGTTTGATCTACTTTGCAAAATAGAAACTCTGGATTGGGAGGGGAATTCTTACAGATTATTAGAATTTCATTCCTTTGTAAAATACCTGGATCAGCATTGTGGGCCTTTTTCAGTTTCTCTAACCTTGAACCACTAAGGAAGAATGAAGCTGACATTCTAGAATCATATCTATTCTTCTCCAATGTACATAATATTCTTTTTCATGAACAACCGTTACCTAAATCTTTTTGAGTTGGAGGAGGATGCAGAGTCTGCAAAGCAATCCGATTTCTATTCCATCAATATGGTTACTTGTAAAAAAAAAAACCTTGGCATGGGCTACATGAAGTAATGTTCTCAAATTTAGATCATTCAGATAGGTTCGATTACAGTTAATATTATTGTCAGCACCCTAAGGTAGTCCAGATCCGTAAACAAGTGCCATACTGGTCGAAAACTATTAATACAACTATAGATTCTAGCAAGTTTGAATTTCCTTCCTCCCATAATTTATCGTTGTGCATATTAGGAAGGTGGGGTGTTTTTGATGTTTTTTTCCTTGATATGGGCTCAAGCTGTATGTCTAATCATTCCCTCAGAAATCATTCTTCCCACTGTCCTTCAAGACCATTTTCTATTCTCTGTATAATTATCCCCAGTCAACAAGATGTGTTGTCATTGAATGGCAAAGGATATAAGATGTTGAAAAGATCACTCTGGTGGAAAGCTCACTCAGAGAACAACTTTGAACTTCACCTCTCTTCTGTGGGATGATGTCTGCTGATTTGGCAGTGAACAGCATTTCTGTGCTCTCCCTACCTTGAGGTTCTTAGGACTTTGCACTGACCAATTATCTTGTTCTCCCAAAATGGTTTTAAGTACTCCCAGGTTTTCTTAATGGATTTGGAAGCATGTGGGGAATTCTCTGCAGGGGGGCAAATTGCACAATGACCTTGTTAATTTCATCTGAATCTGAAAGTGGACTGGAGGGGGTGAATTCCAGGCCTGCATTCTTTTCATTTTAGGCTCAGTTTAACGGCTACCAGTAGGTTAAAGGTAGACGATTTTGTCAAGGCAAAAAGAATTTAAAAAGAATTAGCATTAACCAAATGGAAATAGAAGAAAACATTACAGATTTTATAGTGTTTGGGGACAATTTCAGAAACATAAATGAGCACAAAAAGACTCACCTGGCAAGAGGAAATAATTCCTTTCTTCTCAGTTCATAAATAGGTAAGAATACAGAATAACAGAGTTCAAAGAAATCTTAGAGGTCTTCTAGTTCAACCTTCTGCTCAAGCAAGGGGCCTTATACCATTCTGGACAACCTGGACTGTCCAATCTCTTCTTAAAAGCTTCAGTGACGGAGAACCCACAACTCCTGGAGGCAAGCTCATTAATTTTTCTCACTGCTAGGAAACTTCTTAGTTCTGGGATGGATTTCTCCTTGATAAATTTCCATCCATTACTTATTCTCCTGCCCTCAGGTGCTTTGGAGAATAGGTTGGCTTCCTCTTTTCTGTGACAGCCCCTCAAATATTGGAAGACTGATATCATCTCTACTCCTTTTCTTCACTAGATTAGACAACCCAGTTCTTGATACTGTTCTTTGAACATTTTAGCCTCAAGTTCCCTAATCATCATTGTTTCTCAACTTGACATTTTTAAACAGCCTGGCTACTCCTGGCTTTTATTACACTTGAGATACACCCCCCACCTTTAAAAAACAACACAAAAGCAAATGGACAAATCACACCCATTTTCTAAAGGGCTAAATGTTGACCTTCGCAGACTGTTACAAACTCATTCTCATTCTCCTATGAATTGCCAAATGTATGATCTGACCTGCAGACTTAATAGGCAGCCATGCAATCATTCTTAATCTGAATCGAGCCATTCTGTTGCCTGGGAGACGGCAAAGATGGCACTGTCTCCCTTAAGAAAGGAAATTCACTCCTGAGTTGACTCCTATTTGAGATCATTTCTCAGAAGGACAGTTGGCCACTTTAGGGTTGTAAGACAAGCTTCAAGCACATACATTAGCATACAATCATACATTCGTCAATACAACAGGTAAAGGTTAAAGGTTCCCCTGGCACATATGTGTTAGTCATTCCCGACTCTAGGGGACGATGCTCATCTCTGTTTCAAAGCCGAGGAGTCAGTGCTGTACAAAGCCGTCTCCATGGTTATGTGGTCAGCATGACTAAACATCGAAGGTGCATGGAACGCAGTTACCTTCCCACTAAAGGTGGTTCCTATTTTTCTACTTACATTGTTATGTGCTTTCGACCTGCTAGGTTGGCAGAAGCTGGGACAAGTAATGGGAGCTCACTTTGTTACATGGTTCTAAGGATTCGAACCCAGAACTGCTGATCTTTCTGACTGACAAGCTCAGTGTCTTAGCCATTGAGCCACCGCGTCCCTATAACACAACAGAGAGTCGCTATCTAAGGGTATTTCCTCATTCTGATTAGCAGCAGGGTTGATTCTGGTTTGGATTCCCACTGACAAATATTTGGATCATGAAGCAGAATAGATTTTGATGCAGGCTTTATTATATACCTTTGCCTATGCACTAATGCACAAATGAAACACTCCAGAAAAATCAAATCTTTCCATAATTAGGATCAAAAATTACCAAGAAAATGCAGCAGTTGCTGGAGTCATTAAAAATCAGATGGAACTTGATAGTTCCTTTTCTCCAACTAAGAAATGCTATCAAAATGAGCTACCCAACTCATTTTATCAAACTATCTAAAATGCTGGAGTTGTGTGTATACATGCAAGTATTTGTGTGAGAGTGAGAGAGAGACAATGAATATATGTGGTAAATGTCAACATATATCACAAATTATAATAATTATTGCATGTGGAATTTTGCAAAGTATGATGTTCCCAAGCTAACTTGACAAGAATATTATGAGTTATTGTGAAATATTCCAAACATAAATGTGAGAAAAGCAAGGATAGGAATCTATATAAGTAAAACAAAATCCATGCTGTATATGTTTAAGAAATGATGCTTTGCAACTGGAAAAAGCTAAGGAGGATAATTAATTGTAATTGCAGTTTCCCTCCCTCATATAAATACTAGGGAATTTAAAGACAAAGCATTTAATTTGACAAAGAGGTCCAAATAAATGGCTATACTATTATCTCTTGTATTTCTTTTTGCAGATTTGGGATTGGCTTTATTTCAGAGTTCTACATAGTGGGTTCATCAGTTTCCGTACATCAGCACTTCAGATGTTACTGAAAAGAGTTGGGGATTGTTTCATTTTTTTTGTTGTGGAGCTGTTATTCAAGAGAACGTGTCCTTATGGTTCAGAGCAGGATTACCACCATCTTTTCCATTTGTCTCCTCCAAGCAGTTTGTTAAGAAATATATTATTATATCTCTAATATAATATTTTTTCCTTGGTAGCTCGTGGCCAAGAGTTTAGTTGCAGTTACAATTTGGAGACAAAGCAGTACGGTTCTGCTTTTTTTAAATTGTTGCTCTTTTAGCCTGACATAGCATATATTCCTCCCCAAATTTGGGGAGTGAGCAATGAAGTGACAAAATTTGCTGGTAACACCAGCTTATTTCAGATAATAAAAAAGCATAAGGAAGCTCTCCAAAGTTAAGTGAGTAAATATTAAAATGGCAGGTAGAACACTTTAGTGCTGGGAAAACTTTGATTTACAGTTTTTATATGGCATTTCATATTACAGACTTCTAAAAAATGTCTCTTGTGAATTGCCTACATAAAAGTTTATAATGCAACCAGAGTTGGTATGCCATTAATGCCTGTGATTGCCAGACATTAGAGTATTCAGTACTCTAATTCTGGGAAAAGTTCAGAAAAGTGTGCTTAAAAATATTATGAAGCTTGAATGCCTCTATAAGGTTATGGTATTTGCATCTTTCTAGTTTAGTAAACAGAAAGACACCTGACAGAACTGTGGAGAATTGTGTTTGTTGAAAGCAAAGTGGATAAAGCCAGGTTTTCCCCTCATTTTCATATAACTCAGCCCTCGATCTACTTAATGAAACTGACAGAGGACAAAGGTTGCATTTCATTTTCTAAATGCGGTTACAAGAGTGCTATTAACTTCCTTCATATACAGTTAACATTCACCAGCCTGAACAGCTTCAAAAAGAGAGCAGATAAGTTCATGATGAATGAGACTATATCAAAGATAAGAACCCTGTTTTTACATTTTTCAGGGAAATCAGATCAGCACTCTGTTGAAAATAAACTGTAGATTATATGGGCCTTGGGTGTGATCAGCAGAACTGTTATCTCTGTTTTAATAGCTCAGACCGGGTGGCTCTGCTACTTCTTTTATCTGCAGTATCATAAACCAAAATATCTTAGGAAAAGCAAAGAAGGCCAAAGAAATATGAACCCTATGTAACTGAATGTTTAAAAAAAAAACAGCACTCTATAGAATGGAGAGTTGGTCTATGACAGAAAGCCACTTGAAGAGGCTAGAAGCATTTGAAATGTGGATTTACAGGCGACTGTTATGTATAAATTAAGTTGACAAAATCAGAAATGAGGTGATAAGCCTGGGAAAGTCACGGGAAATTATCAAAACCATAAAAAGGCAAAAGTTAGAATATTTGGGACACATGATGCAACACCCAGAAAAATATGCCATACTTCACGTAATCCCCCAAGTAAAGATTGAAGGAAAATGAGGTTCCGGCAGAAGAACATCATGGCTTCAAAATCTAAGGGACTGGTTTGGACAAAACTCAACAGCACTTTTTTCTGCAGCTGTTGATAAAAATAGGATTGCCAACATGATCTCCAACGTCCGATGATGAGTATGGTACAAGAAGCGGCAGCACTTAGCAATAGCACTTTGACTTATGTACCGTTTCACAGTGCTTTTTCTCTAAGGGGTTTACAGAGTCAGCATATTTTCCCCAACAATCTGGATCCTCATTTTACCCACCTTGGAAGGATGGAAGGCTAAGTCATCTGTGATAAGAGCATGAGCATACAAAAGGAGGGGGGATTGTACCAAAATATTCTATTTGCTATCTCTTCTCTTTGGACTCTGCCCTCCCCTTCAGAGACCCTTCTGGCAGGGAGTCTAAAATGACTGGCCTGGGCAGGAAAGAATAGTAACCATCAACATCAACACACAATTCGTTATTATTATTTATTATTATTTCTTGCATAACCATTGCATCAATTTATGCACAGACAAAAAATTCTGGTCCCACTTTTCTATAAATTTATCTTTTTCGGATGGAAGAACAATACTTTATAACATAGTACTTCGAAGGTTAACCCAGAAAATACATGGCAAGATACTGCATTTGGTACTTTGAATTCAAATGCTACAATATGGACACTTTTACAGATCGCCTTCTTCCGATTATGAATACACTATATTGCCTTTTAAAAAAAGAATACCTTCTTTATTTTTTAAAAAATTTCTGTCAAGTACATATTGGTCAAAAAGGCAGTATTTTTTTGTAAAAAAACACACACACACACAAATGCAACAGTTCATTACTTTGACAAAAAAAAAACAGATTTATCTTTCCACAAAAATCCAGAAATAATTAGAAAATAAAGACATTTGTTTTCCTGTTTTTCCAATGTTCTCTAGCAAACATACTGGTTTTTTGCAACCCATATATAGAAGGCACAGGCATCTGGAGAAAATATAATGACTGGATTCCTAAAACAGATTAATTTTTGGACACCCCAGAATGAGGCTGTCTGCCCTTTCCTTCCTTCCAGTAACTTTCAGGAGGAGGGTCACTTCAACAACAAAGAGACCCTCTGGGACATATGGAGAACATCAGGAAGTTCAAAGAAAGGTATCTTCCTATATGTTAATTAAATATATTTTGGGTTCCAAGTCATAGCCTACCATCTTTTCAAAGGCAACTATATTTATTGTAATTTGGAAGGACCTGATGCTTATTTTTTTTTAAAAAACTTGCTATGCCTTACTATTCACAAACATGTTTCCCCATTAAACAATTTTCACCTAGCCCTCATTAACTTGACCTTTTAGACTGCATATTCTAGTTCAGACCTCTCTAGCTATACACGCACACATTTCTGGAAACACAAGTGCCTACTTGAAAGCTACAGGAACATTCATTTTACAACACAGTTGGGTTACAGCAATTATACTTTGCATTCTTTTTTGGAAGGAGCAAAAAAATGTACCATATTTTAGTCATTTTTTAAAACCAAGTTCAAGATAAAGGGCCCTTTTAGCATTCTAAAAAGAAAACCAAAACAGAAAACAGAATAGTGAATTCTGAACTTCTCTGTGCCTTTACTATATCCAGATTTTACCAGGGCATCTAACTTCAAAGAAGTCAGTATTTCCTGCATGATTCCCTCCATATATGTTGGTCCTTCACTTCCATTTTCCTCAACCAGCATGCCTAAATCGATTGAAGATTATGGGAATTGTAGTCTAACAGATGGAAGCCCATTTGGGGGGGGGGGTGTTCTACATTTTATCAATTGTTTTGCTGCTTAACTGAATCTTTTTAGTGAGCCCCCTTTTCTCTGTCTTTTCCATCCAAGTATATTGGGGTAATTAGAATTCTAAATAATATATAGTGCAGATACCCTCCAATGAACCAGAACCTTAGTTGTTCCTTTCCAAGTACCTTGCTTTAATCTTTTTTTATTCCCTTCAGAGGATTTCTAACACATTCACTTCTTTGTGCAATTAAAGAAACACAGTGCAAATAATATCATCACTCCAGTCACTAAGATTAGAGATGATCATCAGGGTCTGTTTGGAGAGATAAAGGCTGTTCAAGGAGAATGTTATGGAATGAGTTACTCATGATTCCAGTTGTGTTTTTTTGTGGATGGTGTTGGGAGAAAAAAACGTGCATCCCTTTTAGTCCATTACTCTACAGAGAACAGATGCCTTCTCATTCTCTCCCAACCTCCAGTACTCCAAGCCCATTACACTTTTACTTTTTTCCTACAGCCGCTGCCCTTCTATCAACATATTCTTTTTCTCTCTCTCTCTCCAAACACACAGCCCTACCCTGTTGTACCATTTTACAGGCAATGTTAAGAATGTAAATGCTCCTTTACATTCTCAAAGAAACAAGGAACATGTAAAAATAAATTAGCCTCCCAGCCCTGTCAGGGTGAAGACAAAGACTCTGCTTCTTTAGTTCTTTATCCATCTGAATGGGAAGTGCAAATTGTTTGGAGAATGCCAGAATCTGGGCTGTAAAACATGTTTGCCACAATTAGCAAACATGTGTCAGTGGTCCTTATTGGCAATGAGTCCATCAGCTTAGTTTCATGCTGATTGTCACAGCCCGTTTGTAGACTTCGGTAACATTATCACAGTCTGCCAGGGAGAAACAACTGTCTGCAAGAGGTTTTTGGCACTGAGTCACTGTCCAGCGTCGGAGTCGGCGGCCCTTGGTTTCCACATCTCCCTCCTCCAGCTGCAAGAGGTCATCTGCAGAGACAGAGCCACGCATGGAGACTCCTCCACTTCCTGGCATTCGATCAGGCAAATCAAGCTGGTCAAAGGACTCTGTGGAAAGGATGCTGTCTTCACTCACAGCACTGGATGGGCAAATGCGGGAACCGAGGGACAGCTTGGGCAAGATCAGCTCAGGGAACGTTGGGAGGACTTTGTCAGGCACATCATCAGACTCAGTGCTGCTGGAGGAATACTTGCCATTATGTTTCAAAATACCTTTCCGCCTGGCTTGATTGACACTTGAGTTCTGAGTGGAGGAGGAAGTGCCCACAAAGACACTGGCATTGAAGTCTATGTTTTCAGAGTCTAAAACATCTGCAAATTCACTACGCTCTGAAGACGAGTAATAGCCAGACTCTCTCTTCGGTGGCTTTTTCAGAATTCCTTTCTTGGGCACTGGAGGGACAGCTACAACATCCGCTGTATGGCAGGCCAAGGATCTGGAGGACAGGACACAAGCTAGCTCAACTGCAGATCTAGTACTGTCTTCTTTCTGTGTATCAAGAGGAGCTACCACAGTTGAAGAAGGACCCTGGGACTTCTCACAAGAGTTTCTCTTTTTCAATATGCCTTTAGGTCTCTTTAGGATTGATTTGGATTGGCTCTCTGGTGCTAGGCCCGTTTCTTGCACAGCATGAGACACGTCATTCTCCTTTTTTGACTTCTTGAGTGAACGCTGCTTCTCCAACGTGACACCTGGGATGTGTTGTTTAAAGAAACAGCGCATCTTGGAGCCATTTTCAAACAGAGGCCTGGAGGAGCGGCGGAGCCAATCTGCAACAGTAGCCAATGGAGATTCATCCTCTCGCAAAGATTCCTGTTCCCCAACTGGTACTTTGTAACCCCAGTTGATCCACCAATGGCTGGCTATGTCCTCAATGGTAGCTCGGCGTTCTGGATTCACCATTAGCATCCATCGGATCAAGCCACAGGCATCTACAAATCAAAGAAATCATATGAGATATACAGATAAGGGGCATGTTTCATTTCGCAGAAGTACTTTCTAATTTTAGCACAAGAGGAAAAGATCCTATTTCAGCTAATGACCTGGATCTGTATCCACCAGAAGCTTCAAAACTGCAAATATTAGAATATATTTTTATAGATCTCACATTCACAGGAAGGGGTAATTCAGGACATCAAGTCTAACCTTCAGCTCAGTGCAAGAATTCAAAGAAAAGCCTCCCATATGAAGGTTTCACTGTTAACTCACTATGTAATATTTTATCTAGAAGAAATGGCAAATCAAAAATTGCTCTGATCTAAAGCAGAGCTGAAGATTATGTTGGAATGATATATTTTCAAAGGAAGCTTGCTAAAGCTTTGAAGAATTTTGTTAGAAGGAACAATAAAAAATGGAAAAAAATCAAGTTCTAGAATATAATTTGAAGGGGCTAAAAATCAAGATTATTAACAGTAAAAGGAAGGAATATAATGTTGGTCTGTTTGATCAAGGTTAAAATAGAGATGTTATCTCTGGTAACCTTTAATCAACTTTTGCTGATCACAACTAAATTGTGAAGTTTTAAGGACTTGTTTCTAGATAAGAGATAGGACATGGGAAGAAGACATCATTTTTATAGTTTAAGAAAAAGTGATAATCAGTTTGCACAATCGGTAATTCTAAGTTTAAAAAAGAATTCAAAGATTTTTGTCTAAGAACTCTCCCCTTATTCATCAAAGTAAAACTTAGATATTAAAGCCTTTGTTAGGAAAAAAAACCTCAAAGTCTGAATGTTATACAAGCCTATATATAGAATTACAATTCAGAAATATCTGTTTCTCAAATATGAGATTATTTTTCAGCCTAATGCCTATTCCGACTACTTAATTTGTCATAATATTGCCAGTTCTATGGAAGGAATTACATCCAATTTCCAATGGAAAGTATACAATATCCTGGCAGTGGTTATCAAACAGAGGCCTGGAGGAGCGGCGGAGCCAATCTGCAACAGTAGCCAATGGAGATTCATCCTCTCGCAAAGATTCCTGTTCCCCAACTGGTACTTTGTAACCCCTGTTGATCCACCAATGGCTGGCTATGTCCTCAATGGTAGCTCGGCGTTCTGGATTCACCATTAGCATATATCAAGCCGACTTGATATATTTTGTGGAACTATATGGTTTGTTAATGTTTAGCAAAGAAATAAACAATTGGAAAGTGATTTCAATCTTTACATTTTTTTTCCAGTGTATATAAAATCATTTTCCAAGACTATTGGTTTTTATAGTGTTGGCATAAAATATGAAAGACTGTCTGATCTGATTATTGCATTTATAATAATTTTTAGAAAATGAATTAACTATTTTAGCAATCAGTACTACAGCATCAATATAATATCTTGTGCTAATTTTTGCTAAATGTAATATTCTTGGTGAATTTAGTATTTATCTAACACTGTGATCCTCAGAAGCAGCATGCCAGTTGTTCTATTTAAATTCTATACCCATTCAAACATACTGTATTTCACCAGCAGTTTGCAAATAAGCCACAACAAATGTTTTGAGTTTCTTGTTTTTCAAATTCAGCCATCTGAGTGTATTCCATTTTGTTTTTGTAATTCCTCTAGATTATTTATGCAAAGCATCTGAAGAGCTACCCTTCCACAGAAGTAATCCAGCCGTAAAATGACATAAACTAATCTGTAATCCAAGTTAAGCAGTTGACTTGGTAATAGAGTTTGAAATGCAATATGGCTGGAGAATTCTGGGAGTTGAAGTCCACAAGTCTTAAAGTTGCCAAGTTTGGGAACCACTGCCCTATACTGTTTCAGACAAATGGCTATCCAACATCTTCTTAAAGACTTCCAGTGTTGGGGCATTCACAATTTCTGGAGGCAAGATGTTCCACTGATTAATTGTTCTAACTGTCAGGAAATTTCTCCTCAGTTCTAACTTGCTTCTCTCGATTAGTTTCCACCCATTGCTTCTTGTTTTACCCTCAGGTGCCTTGGAGAATAGTTTTGACTCCCTGTTCTTTGTGGCAACCCCTGAGATATTGGAACACTGCTATCATGTCTCCCTTAGTCCTTCCTTTCATTAAACTAGACATACCCAGTTCCTGCAGCCGTTCTTCATATGTTTTAGCCTCCAGTCCCCTAAACATCTTTGTTGTTCTTCTCTGCACTCTTTCTAGAGTCTCCACATCTTTTTTACATCGTCACAACCAAAACTGGATGCAGTATTCCAAGTGTGGCCTTACCAAGGCATTATAAAGTGGTATTAACACTTCACATGATCTTGATTCTATCTCTCTGTTTATGCAGCCTAGAACTGTGTTGGCTTTTTTGGCAGCTGCTGCACACTGCTGGCTCATATTTAAATGGTTGTCCACTAGGACTCCAAGATCCCTCTCACAGTTACTACTATTGAGGAAGGTATCACCTATACTGTACCTGTGCATTTCGTTTTTCTTGCCTAAATGTAGAATCTTACTCTTTTCACCATTGAATTTTATTTTATTAGATAGTGCCCAATGTTCAAGTTTGTCAAGATCCTTCTGTATCTTAAGCCTATTTTCTGGAGTGTTGGCTATTCCTGCCAGTTTGGTGTCATCTGCAAATTTGATGAGTTCCCCATTTATTCCCTCATCCAAATCATTGATGAAGATGTTGAAGAGTACTTGGGGTACTCCACCACATACTTCCCTCCATGTAGATGCAGTTCCATTGAGGACTACACATTGAGTGCGGTTGGTCAGCCAGTTGCGAATCCATCTGGTGGTGATGCTGTCCAACCCACATTCTTCTATTTTATCTAGTAATAGGTTATGGTCTACCTTATCAAATGTCTTACTGAAGTAAACTATATCGACGGCATTCCTCTGGTCCACTAATTTTGTCACTTTGTCAAAGAATGCAATACTTCCTTCTGTTATTACACTTAATCGTTGGCCTTTTGAATTATAAAGTTTTCTCTGCCACTAATTTAATATCTTGTTTTCAGTTCTTCCTGGAATCACATGAAATATAAATGTAAGCCTTGGAAAAATACTCCTTTTTATTACTGCAATAAAAACTGTACTCAAAGTGGTGTCTGATTAATAAAAATAAAGTGGAATTATTTCTTAGGCAGAAAACCCTTTATCCGATTTCAATTTACCTGAAAGTTTGGTGGGCTCTTTGTAATCTCCTCTTGTAATCTGTTTTACCAGTGTCTTGTAATCATGGCTATCAAATGGCATTGTGCCATGGATCAAAATATAGAGAAGAACACCAAGAGACCAGCTGTCAACCTGCAGATATAAAAGCCAACTGTTAACTTGCAATCAGTCTATCCAAGGAATAAAACTCTTTCTTGATCTTTATGTTGGCAACCGCTATTCACATCAGGAAGTGCAAATAAAAATATCTTGCCCTGATCATTGCCAATAAAATAACAATGTCATTCTTTCAGGGTGTATCTTGGCTATAAACTGCATGGCAGTTTCTGGCCATCAGTTTGCTCTTAAGCATCCAATGAGTTTATTAAATGCAATATGCATGATCAGGTGCATAATCTTGCAACAATTAAGTATTCAGTGGGAAAAGCCAGGAATTTCTGCTATGTGGTTTGCAGCCTGAATAGTATTAATGCTTCTCCAGTACTGGGGAATTTTTATTTAATCAGTTCTCTTACCTCCGGTCCTTTGTAAGGCCTTCCATTAACTATCTCAGGAGATGCATAGAGGGGACTGCCACAGAAGGTTTGAAGAAGCCTATCTTGTTGGAAAACATTGGAAAGGCCAAAATCTGCAATCTATAAGGAGGAAGAATAATCTCAGATTAATGCTGTTTAATTCTATCAAAAAACAAACATTACTTTCCAACCCCAAATCAATTAGAATTGTCTTTTTACTGAAAGCCTTTCAGTTTCTGCATTGTCCACATAAACACAAGCTATCTAGTCCTAGATTTAGAGTTATCAGATCATCCAGAGCAGGGGTCCCCAAACTTGGCAACTTTAAGACTTATGGACTTCAACTCCCAGCATTCCCGTCAGCTGGCTGGAGAATTCTGGAAGTTGAAGTTCACATGTCTTAAAGTTGCCAAGTTTGGGAACCCCTGATCCAGACAGTACAGCACATATATTAAAAGTTTGCAATTTGACAACATCTTATTGTTTGGGTAATATAAATTGAGGCCTAGGCCCAGCAACACGTTAAAGGAAAAGGATCAAAATGAGCAAGGTGGCAACCACAGAATCACAATGGAAACCCTACTGTTATGTATGTGCAATGTTGACATAATCTGGTGCCCTCAATCTGTGCTTAATTAGAAATCCTTTATACCCAACATCACACTTGCCATCTTGGCTAATTGTGATAAGATAATGAATCATTCTCAGTTACACAACTGAATTGTTTGTCTAAAAAATGTTTCAAAGTCTCCTTTACTGCCCCACAAATGTCTTCCTTTTCTTGTTCTTAAACAAGCCACATAATTTTCTTTTTGTATTCTATTTTGCCAAGAGTCACCTTGTACTCCCATTCTGCATTATCAATCTGCTTGTTTAGCAGAACAGAAGATAAGCTAAACTTCTTGGCGACTAGTTGTTTTTAATTTTCTTTTTCTTGTTAACAGGAGCCAAGTAATCCACACACAAATAGTCAAATCAAGGGTTTGTATAACAGCATCGTTTAGTTTTTTGAAGATATTTTAAAAAAAGGAAGAACTCATATTTCCCTTCTGAAACTCTGAAATCTATTAGATGTCAGTGGATAAAGTGGAAGCATCAGTGCCTGAAGCTTGAAGTCGCAGAATGTAGCAACCTTGCTAAAAGTAGCCAATTTTAAAGCTGACTGCTTGTGAATCTTAGTCATGTTTTGAATTCTACAAAATAAGGGAACATTGTCAAGCTATAAATATTCAGTCTTGCGGCCTAACTAGCCAAATCTGCAATGACGTCGTGCAAACTCTTAAGATGATTTAGAACATTTTCACACTGGAAGGCTTAACATACCAGCATCTCCACTAAAATCCATCCTGCCAATATAAATATCTGCATTTGTGGAGGAGGATTGAGAAGTGGGGTATTCATCACATACTATCCAAACATTTCAAAATTGCTGTTTTAAATTGCCCTTCATCATATTTTAAGTTCTTCAATAACTACCATAGGAAGAAGTGCTCAAATGCAATTTCAGGCGAATTTCAACTTACCTTAATATTTCCATTTGCATCCAAAAGAATATTTTCTAACTTCAGATCTCTATGAACAATTCCATTCTGTTGAGGGGGAAAAACGGAAGCCTGTTTATTTTTTCCTCTTAGAAGAGGAAACAAAGACCTTAGTTCATCCCATCTAATTGTGTGTCACATATTAGTATTTTGCTTAAATATTTATTTTTCTATGAAGCAAAATACTAAGCCAACAGATAGAGGTACAGATGTAAGTCAAACATAGAATCGTCATATGCATACTAAGTAAAGAAGACAAAGTAATAATATGGAATTCCTGCAGTCTTACCAATGCAACCCACAGATAAGAACTAAAGCCCCAGAAGCCTCCTGCTAAGAACTATTTTGTACCACTGAATAAAAATGCTTCAAATCTATAATTTTCTATGCAATAAACATGTTGAATGTGCAATTGTATGGAAATGGTAGTAGTAGAACTTCCTGCACAATTGTTATTAAGTAACACAGATGAAATCTCCCAATAATGTCTGCAGGATGCTTTGGTGACATATTTCCTTTTGCTACTGAGAAGTCCCCTAATAGGGGGATGTTGCAAAATGCAGATTTCCTAACTAGTACATCTCCTTGCAAAAAGCAAGTTGTTATCAGTTTCCAACTGTGTCCTAAGACAATGGAATTAGTTGCAAAGGAATGCAGTATGTTCCCACCGACTGCCCACACTCATCTATAGCCCTTAACATTCCTAGAGCCCCAGCATTACTTCCTGAGTTACTTCTATTTTTCCCCTTTCTTCCAAGAACAAAGCTTGCAAAATAAGACCAGTAAACGTCTAGAATTCCAGACTGACAAGCTCTATTTGAAGGAGGTTGTCCAAATTGTACCTTAGTCTTGTTACATTAAGCTTTCCCCTTGACTTTCAAGTGCCATTAGCTTTGAATACAAAATGAATGGAAGCAGGTGCTTCCCAATATAACAAGTGACTTATGTTTGGCATGTAATTTGAAAGCTCTGGGCAAATTAATGCAATTGTGGCAAGGTATTCTTTCTAAAGATGATTGCTCAGGCTCCATTACTTTGAAGAGAGCTCATTCTCAATGATGGAAAAGTTTGCTATCTGTTCTCTTTCCCATTAAACACCCAAACAAAACAGGAAAGTGGGGACGTAGGGTTTGCTGTATTTATAGGACAGCACAATCTAGGTTTCCCTAGTACCCTTCTGTAAGTAAAGAAAAATCAAGACTTACATTATCAAGTTTTTAATCCACTATAATGTCATGCCAATATGATTTTCCTGAGGGTAAACCTGAAATTCATACTACTCTAACCATCCTTATTGAGAAAGCCTACTGCCTTAAGCAGTACCCCAAATCCAGCAGGCGAAAATCACACAACCTTATAATTTTGACTTGCTAGCGTAGTTTTTCACTGTAAATGTGTTTCCTAATGCAGCTTCTCACGGTTGCCTCCCTAGGACCAGATGGGACATTTCAGCTAACACCACCATAAACTAATTTGTGCAGATGTTGTAACAGGAATCTTAATACACAATCCTTCTCCCCCCCCCCCACTTTGAGGAAGACATCCACTTTCTAATGTTTACATCCTCCATAATGGAAGGTGAAAACTCATCCTCCTATGAAAGCTAGGAATGAGAACAAAGTTCAATTACGCTCCCCATGTATATAAAAGGCTAAGGACACCAGTCAACAATGTTATTAATAAGTCCACATGGATGTATTCCATATTAAACTAATATAGCATTACACTGCTATAAGGGAAAACTGAAAACAAAATCTTGTGCTTTTGATAGATTGCCGGAAACTCATGTGTCCCCATTATGATATTTAAATAAGGTAATTATGCTTCAGCTTTCAACCATCTTAAATAACTAGATGTAAAACATGGATATGAAAATATAAATGGAAATATTTAGTTTTTTTTTTCATTTTCACTAACCTTATGACAATAATAGATTGCCGACACCACTTGCCTGAAGAAGTGCCGAGCTTCCTGCTCCGTCAATCTCTGACGTTCACTAATGTAATCATAAAGATCTCCTTTGCTGGCATATTCCATCACAATGACAATCTTGCTACTGTTTTCAAATACTATATAAACAAGAACAGAGAAAAGGTTAGGGACAATTATAAAGAAGAATTCTAGATATCTTAATGCCAAATTCTTCTAATAATAAACCTGTCACTTTAGTTCCTGCCCTAACCTGGAGATTTGTATATTTGTGCAAATGTATGGCCAAATAGTTTAACACTGTTTTAACTGCTGCGGTATGTACTGTAGCAGGCAAATTAGATTTAGGTTTAATGAAATTCCCGTTAGGAAATATCATGAGCTGCAACTAAAACAAAATTTTAGTCACAGACCATGCCACCTGCCAAAAAATTGAGGGATCAGTATATGGATACAGTCTCTTTTCATCACTGAATATAATAATGGTTTAACTTTAGAACAGGACCAGATTTTTTCTTTTACCAATTCGTATGTTGCCTTTCTCGATTCTGGACTACAATACTATCGGTAGCAATAAAGCAGTTAAAAAGTTAAGATGGTGTGACCAAAGTTTGGCCCAGTTTTCATGTCTGACACATAAAAAATAAGTGAAGTTTTGATGGCAGAATCACGGCCACACATCATGATGTTTTTGACCACATCCCCAGATACCCCTCAATAATCAGAATGATACTTTTGAAATGTTAACTTTTCTATTTCTTATTTAACACAATGCTTTAAGTTCTTTCACCTAGTCATGCCTTCGTGATATTGTACATAGTACCTATACAATGAACAAAGAAGTTAACCAGACTCAAAGTTCTTCAGTCTCAGTCTCAAAATCACAAGAATCAACTGATGTTCAGAACATGTACAGGTTGTTTTGTACACATACACACACACACACCAAAAAGAAAGAAAGAAAGAAAGAAAAGATAAGAAAGAAAAAACAAGGAGCAAATACGAACAGTACTGAAAAGTGCAATGGGAAATTTTCAGTGTTGCTGTGTTTCACTTATCCAGCTGCACTTCAAGCATTGTGTTTAAAGGGCAAAGAATAGCATTTATTTATGTGTAAAAACTGGAAACATGGCCAGCACTGCTTGAAGAGAAAACCTTGATATTATTTTTCCTCTACATACTATGTAATTGGCCTCCTAATCAAGACTGACCAAACCAGTTTAAACTCTTCCTGGGCATTGCCCTGAGATGTTTTTTATACTTTATACTGCCACATTTCCAGCTTGTGCCAATATGCAACAGTAAAAAGAAAAAGGAAAGTTCTTTACCAAGTGTCTCTTTTAGAGCTTTCTATCCTCGTAAATGCAAGAGGCCATGGCAGGTGTATTAAGCCACAGATCAGATGAGTCAATCTTTAATTGTCTGTTTCAATAAATTATAATCTGCCTAGAAAATTTGGCAATTGAGGCAATTCAAAGTACAGCATATGTATAAATAAATCATTCCACTGAAATATATTGATTTAGCTACGTGTTCATATTCTGCAAATGCAGCATTAAGCAGCTTTGGAACTATAGAGATAAAAATAGTTCCCTGTCTTAAAAACAGCTACAATTTCTAAAATTCCATTACCCCCCCCCCCTTTCTGAATAGTGAAAGGCCTGAAAAACAAGTAGATGAATTTAAATTAAATTTAAACAAACAATTCTTACCTTCATGAACAGCAATGATGTGGGGATGATTGAGAGAAGACATGATTTCAATTTCCCTTCGAATATGGAGAAGATCCTGCTCATCCTTGATTTTATCTTTCCGGATCGACTTGATAGCAACCTGGAAATGCAATTTCCCCCAATTAACAGTGAAGCAATCTTTCTAAATATAAAACATATCAATGCATTTTTTGATTTTTTAAAAAAAATATTAATTTGTACCCCACCTTTATTGTGCATCGCTTCAAGTGCACACAGTAATGCTTTTCCTTCCTATTTTTCCCCACTATAACAATTCTGTGATATAAAAGTTGGACTGAGAAAGAGTGGCTGGCCCAAATTTACTCAGCAGACTTTCATGGCCAAAGGAAGATTAGAAGTCATGCTCTCTGTTTTTAGTCTAGCATCTTAACCACTACCCCAAAAATTGCTTCTTACTTTGCCCCCCCCCCCCCAATTTGGAAGCATACATTTTGAGCATTCTATGGTTTTAATATTTTTATGTGATTTATCTCTGCCTCAATCTGAAGGTTCTCTAGGTCCTTTTTATTGAATTAGTTCAGTGCTTAAAGATTTTTGTGTTTATGCTGTTAAGTTTTTTTTAAGGGTTAAGAAATGCAAGAATTTATCTGCTAACCACAAAGATGTCAGCACACTGGCACTTGAAACATTTTGGTTAAAGATCCTCTTAAGAAAAGGACTTTTCATTTTTAAATTAAACATCTTTTGTTTCTCTTTAAACAAAGTATCTGCTTGGTTCTTTTCAAAGCAGCAACGTTGCACAGGCTTAATACAGAGCAGGAGTTTGGTGTTTTGGTAGAATTCTTGTAATGAAACATAGCTAGTGAATGGAAAGTGAGCAGAGCACATGACTCTAAATGTTTTATTTGCTGCAAATGAAAACATTCTGTTATCCTCAGCCATCCATTATGGCTGAAAATAAGTCACTTGGTCAGATTTTTTTAAAAAAACAGTTTGGCACTGAAATAAAGCCATAAAGTTCCAGGTACTATTTTCTCTTCTGAACAGATACATTTAAAAATAATAAGGAACACAGAGGTTCCTCCAACATAGCCAGCTAGTCAAAATGCTGCAAATCTGAAATAACAGAAGCAAACTTTATAAAAGACTGCTAAGGATTGCTTTATTATGAAAATTCTTTTCCAAGTAAAAGAAGGAGAGGGAAAGTGAGCACGCTAAAGAATAGATGTAGTTAATCCTCTTTCAAAGAGATTGTGAAGACAATGCATGTCTTGGGTTGAATTTTCAACAGAATCCGGCACAACCTCCATATCCTCCCTCAGACAAGAATGCGGAACAGCATTAATCCTGTAAAAGGATCCTGGAAGACACATAATACTAAGTCTCCTGGCAACAAGGAAAGGGAGGCCTAGTCCTGCATCCCAAAGGCAGAAATGTTAGAGCTCTCCTATCCAGCCACAATGAACTCAAATTCCTTCTTTGCTATAAAGGGAGAGAGAGGCAGAGAGCATTCAATTCTTCCCAAAGATGATGGTGTATTTTAAGGCATGTTCTCCAGTCCTCAGCAACAAAATCGTTTGGACTCCCAACTAGTGGTAGAATGAAAAGATGGATAACCTGCTAGGTTGAATCTTAACTTGGAAGTCTAAAAAGCAAATTCACTGTCCCTTCTTGCTAAAGAAAGAATAGTTTTATCAGTCACCTGAGATTCAGTTTACGCAGATATACATCTATTTTTGTTTCAATGGGTTACAAGCAAATCAGAGGTATATGACTTTGCCTTTGTACTAATGTGAACATTATTCTTCATTTCATGTGAAGCTGTTTTCAGAAAACGCTAAGCAGTGAGAAGATATTCATCTAATACTTACACATTAATGTTGGCCACTTTTCCACTGCGGGGAAAAAGAATCTTTGATTCCTTCTTTGGAAGAATGGCTAATTAGATAATAGGAATATTGGTCTGATTTAAGAATAACATGTTACACTGATAAAGAGTTTAATCCTAATTGAAAACTATTGTTGGATTATAATGTTATATATGGATTTGTGCTGCATCCAAAATTCAGCTTCTGTTATAGATAGAATTATGTCTTCATTCAATCTATAATTTTCAGTATTTAACTAATTACTTACTATTTTATAGCTATTTTTAGTGATTCGAATTACCTTAACAGAGTATGTTCACTTGAAAATTCAATAAGAATAAGGATTGGTATCCTATTTCCCAATATGTTTTATATCTTTCTTACATCTTTTTATGTACATTCTTTCTAGTTTTTTAAGAGGTTGTCCACTTGCCACACATGAATTGTCACACTGGGATTGTGATCATAGCCTTGCTGTCTGATCCCTCATTGCATCCTCACCATTTCCTTCCTCTTTATGATGTACTGTTGTTTTTTTAAAGGGAAGGATATATTTCCAAAATATAAACCAATTATATGAACTTAAGAGATATATTTATCTATCATGAATCATCTCTTGCCACAAAAAGATCAAATAGGTTAGTAGCAGGCCTGCCTGTGCAAGGAATACACTCCCCCACCCCCGCAAACTGGGAACCACATCTAGTGTGAGTGGTATGTAAGGATCCATACTTTCAAGAACTGACATGAACCCTTCCCAATATCTGAATTAAATAATATAGATTCTAAAATAATTTAGAGCATGATTTCCTATCACAAAAGATAACGAAAAGAGATAAAAGAAACTGAAGAAAAAAATTTCTACCTACAAATTTTGTTTCATTCACATTTGGCAGCCTTTCCCAATATCATGTCTTCTAGATTAAAATGTTCTACCCAATTAACATGTCTTAATTAAAAACTTGTTTTAAAAACTATAGGAGTTAATTAGTTTATTTCAAAGGGAATGGGGCAGGGAGAGACACAAATGAACAACTAGTGCAAGGGAAGACTGGGAATAAGACTCATGCAAAAGTTTTGATTCACAACACCAATAAGCACATGGGCAATGAACTGTATCACACTGGAGCATCTCCAGTGTCAAAGATTCTGAGAACGTGATCCAAAATATCTGTAGATCAGCAGCTCTCCTCTCTGTGGTTTATATTGTGCAGAACTACAATATAAGCATAAGCTTCTTTCATTAAATGGCCTTTGTGTTAGGTTCAAGGGTTCAATCTCCAGTTCTTCCCACTTCACTGCCTCATCATTTGGATAAGCTTCTGGAATGTGCATCACTGGTGGGCAAAGCATTTCCTGGTAAACTAGCAGTTGCCTTCTTTAACCTATAAAAGTCCTCCTCCAATCCACTTCTTAAATCTAAACCCCAACTTGCACTCCTAACTGACTCAGAGGTCTAAAATGTTTCTTCAAAGCAAGGCAGAATTGCCCTTAGAAGTTTAGAAAGATTGCCTAAAGTGGTCAGAGCTGCTAATGCTGAAGCACCACCTTGTCTTTATTCTGAGGACGTTGTCCAAGATGCATCCCTCAGAAAAAAGACACCTCTATGAAAACTGCCCAGAATAAAGGGACAAGTACACTTGGGTTATGCTCTGTCTTATCAGGACAATCCTAAAAGCTACAAGCGGCAAATCCAGTTGTTCATATTTATTGCCTATTCTGATATCTTCAACATGCACTGGGACCAGGGGTGAAATGCTCTGAAGTCTACTACCAGTTTGCTTCATGCGTGCCCGAAGCAAACTGGTAGCAGACTTCAGAGCATTTCACCCCTGCTGCAAAGGTAAGTAGAATAGCAGGTGGGGGGTGGGGACAGCTGTGCTGCACGATTTAGATACTACTTTCCTGCTTTCTAGGAATATAAATTATGCGGCACAGCTGATTGTCGGAACTTTTTAAAAACATTTTTAAAGCATTTTTTACTACTGGTTTGGGCAAACCGGCCCGAACCAGTAGTATTCTACCCCTGGTTGGGACACAGCTTTCATCATCCTGAATCAACACAACTATAGTTTGTACTGGTTGCACATTGTGAGAACTGTAATCTCACATATAAGAGACAACAGTTTAGTAGGCTGGAGTTGTTGTTGTTTTACTTTTCCTGCTACAAATTACATAGTAGTATATCTTTCTATGGACTTTTACTGTTACCTACAATATGCTGTTAAGATTCAAATTTTATGCTTTGTATCTGTCTCCTTTCCCTGCCAGACACAGCATTTAACTATGCAGTCCTAAGTCATACAGCTTCCTTTTTCACTCTAAATTAAACATATATTTCTAGAAAAACTCACATACAATATTGAGGGAAAAGCATTGTATAATGTTTGATGACATACATACAAGAATAATCAATATTATATACCTTTACTGGTTTTTACTGAATCTACTCCATTTGACTCTAGATGGAGGTGTGACTATGCGCAGGTGGAACATTGGAAAATGGGTTTAAGACAATCAGCCCCATATTCTAGTTAAAGACTAGGTTAGAATATAACACCATTTCATAGAATACAACTGCAAATTATGATTGCAGGTGGACAATCTTTATCGCCAGTCAGATTTTTTTTTGTTACAATTTGGTCTGAGCGCTCATTTCAAATATGACTTTAATTATGGTTTTAATGAGAAAAGAGATCTTTAAAAGGTAATAAAAGTTTGCCAGCTGTGTGAAAATGAGTTCCGCATTCTATGCATTGCCTTATTCCTAAGAAATCAAGACTTAAATCTGGTTGTCAAAATCCCTTGTATTTGCTGCTATCCTGGGTATTGGTGAGGTGGATTAATTAATTTATTTCTTTTTAGGAAAATCACCCTCCTCTTTCTTTCTTGCATAGCTCAACCCCTTGATTGTAAGTACTATATTCTGTTAGTAAAACTATAGAAATCCAGACCTATAGTTTGCTCTGGCAGAAAGCCAAGGACTAAAAGCTATTCTCTCTAGCTTATAAATACAAAATAATAAACTGAAATAGAAGCCAACAGGCTTCACCATGGATGCACTCCGTAGTTTCATATGCACTTTCTAAGAGGAAAAAAAACAAGGTACTCAAATTTCTTTACATAAGCAATTCAGGGTAGTTACAATAGTAATAGTTTTCAAAAGCAATGGAAAGTAGTAGAACATTTTTTTTTAAAAAAAAATGAATGTATAAAAGTTGGTTAAATGTTTAAGCTACACCACATTCTATGTTGATTTCAAGTCTTGATTTCTACACTGGTTTGAATTTATTTTGTTTTTTTATCAGATACATTACTGAGCAAACTTTTGGGGATTTATTTGAAGTCTAAATCTAAACATAGTAAGTAATTTGACAAGACCATTCACTAGGGTTAAATTAACTGAATCAAGATAGAGAATTTTGGGAATGGCAGTTCCAATACATTCAAAGGCCTTCAAGTCTTATCATTTATCTGATTAGATTTCATGATTGCCTATCCCCATATCAACTCTGGGGTGGTTGACAATATAAAAAATAAATACAAAAATATAAAATATGATGATGTAACAAATACATCTAATAAGGGGGTCATCTACCCTACCCCACGATCTGGGAAAACAGACAGGTCTTCAAGGCTTTCTGGAATGTCATCATGGTAGGATTTTGCAGGGACAAGATTCCAGGTGTGTGTCAAAGAATCTACTTTCTGGGTCCTGAAAAATAACACTAATTAAACAAGGAGACCTAGAGAATGCCCTCTCTAATGGCTCTTACTAGTGAGGCAGACACCATTGGAGATTGGCGATCCTTCAGATAACCTCAGCTCTCCGTGTCACATAGAACTTTACAGGTGATAACCAGCACCTTCAATCACACTCAAAAGCACATTGGCAACTAGTGCAGCTCATGAAGTAGGTGTGTCATGCAAGCATGCCTAGGCAGGCCCCTAGTGCTTATGCTATTGTATTCTTGATCAGCTGATGCTTCTGAGTGGTCTTCATGGATAGTCCCATGTAGAGCACACTGCAACAGTTGAATCTTAAGATGACAGTGGTGTGAGTAACTGAAGGGCTACCTGATCCAGGAGGGACACAACTGGCTCATCAGATGGAGTTGTGCAAAGGCCCTCCTGGCCATAGCTGCCATTTGTAGGTTGGGGAAAGCTGATCATTACAATTAACAACAAGATGTATCCTCTGAACAGAGGTGTCAATTATCATGTACACCTTGTTCAACTGAAAGCAGAAACAATAGTGATATTCAAAGCTATGATTTGAATTAAGATAGGAGATACATAATTAATTAGAAGCACTTATATAGTACTGCAATATGACTATTTCCCAAGATGCTGGCTTTGGAATAAAAAGATAAACACTTAGTCAAGTCATGCTAAACTTCTGGGGATTACTGAGGACTTCCATCTAGTTTTCTTGGCAACAGCACAGAATTGATTTGTCATTGCCTGCTTCACGAATGTTTGATTTCTCAGAAAAAGAAAGAGATAAAAGTAACTTACTAGGATGTGGATTCAAATTTGACTAACCTGGGCATGGTGCAAAAAAGAGGTCAAGTTGTACTACTTGCTATTTTTGTTGGTAAGCTTATAATATTTATTCTTCCAGGCTAGTATAAACATGTAATCTCTCTTTTCACAGGGAAACAAGATCTGTGACTTCAGTCAGCATGACTCGAACTGCTTACTTCCCACATCGGCCCAGCTTACTAATGCTTCAAACCAATGGTGCTGCCAAGGATAATTTATTTCTAAACTTTTGTCAATCCTGCTTAAGCAATATATCTTATGTAGGGGTTTATGGAGAGACAAACAATACCATCATGATGAGTTCTTTCAACAAACTACAGTATTCTACTGAATGAAAGCAAAGACGCAGGCTTTAGGGCAAATTTACACAGTGCTTACATAACCGCCCAATGCACATTCTTGTAGCAATGCTAATTTACACAGGAAAAACAAGGTTAAAAGGAAGATATCAGAGAACTTTGGATCTTGATCTTCTGGATACTGTACCTACCCCACCCCTTAACTTCCAGCCAATAAGACTAGCTTTCAGTATTTCAAGTGAGGCAAACAGTACACAGGCAGGAAATTCATGCCAAAATCAATGACATTAAAAAAAAGTTGAAGAGTGGGGAAGAAATAAACATAGAAGCACAAGATGGCCATCCTCCCCCCCCCATTCTTTTAAAGGGGAAGCATCAACAACTCTGCCAAAACCACCCATAGAATAACCTCAGTCCACCAAACACTATCATCAAAAAGAAAAGCCATGCAGGGAGCTTTGTAAGAGCACTCTAACTTATCACCCTTGCTCTGATGTAATTGCCCTTAATCCTATCACTCTTCCTCACTAGCTAGAATGATTTAAAGGAGGCATGAGAAGTCTTGCAAGACTGCCTTTAATTTGCATGGGCCTGTCTCACTGCATGTTAATTCGTATTGTTAAAGTATATTTTGAATTAACACACTATGCAACTTTTGCATTATTTCTTGCACTACTGCATTAACCTAGAATTCCTTATCCAATAAGTTGGGCCACTTACATAACAAATGCTGTAAAATCCATTGTGATCCAACCGAACAAAAGCTAATATGTGTGTGTGTGCATCTTTAAATCAGTGTTAACTCCTAGTGTTTTAAAGGTATCTTAAATTTAGCTTTATGCCCTTCAACAGAAACAGGGAAACATTTGTTTAAAGCCACCAGCACAAACATATTTAACCCAACTGAAATGTGTAGACCACACTCATGGGTAAACATTGATAATATCTGGAAGGGAACTGCAGATTAATCCAATACATTGTTGTAAAAAAAAATCTTCTGCAAATAGTATAACAATTAGTGTGCAATATAATTAAAATAATGAACCATTATGCAATCCCACTTCTCTTGCTGGCTTTCCGGTTTTTTTTCTTGAAAGACTGCTAATCTCCCCCCACCATCAGCAAACCCTGCAGGGTGTAGGTTCCTAATTACTTTCACTGTGCAGCAAAACGCCTCCCTTCTCCAGCCAAAAGCCCTCCGCAGTCAAGAGCTTTGCCAGTTGAGCTACAGCAGCCAGTGAGCCCTGCGCTGTTTACCGGGGAAGGGGGAAAAAAGAACGGGAGGAGGAGAGATCAACCCTCATTACATCAGCTGCAAGGGATCACCGGCTACGGCTGCGAAACCACAGCATTCTGTAATGCTAAGGAAAGGGAGGAGGGACAGATTGCCGTTACATGGGCTACACAAACTGGAGGACAAAAAAAAAGATAAACCCTACAGACTAAAGCTAGGAAGGCAGAGGGCTTTCCTTCACTTGCAAGCACAGACGCAGGCAAACAAATAGCGGGAAAATTCGAAAGGACGCTTGGATGGACAGATTTCTTTAAGGTTATCCATACCAAAAAAAACCACAAAAAAACCCCCAAATCCGTAAGAGGAAGACAAGGCAAGGATTCTGACTGGGTCAGAAAAGAAAACAAATTAAAAGTAGGAATAAACACGTGATAGCTTCTCTTTATATATTGCTAGCGCGACTTCATGCAGGTTTATTGAAAAGCCAAGTTTCTCAGCGCTGCAAACAAGCCGAACAGCAAGCAACCTTGCAGGCTTGAATCAAAGGCTTGAAACCTCAATAGACGCGGAGCACGTATGCATAGGTCACTTCGGAGTTTCAATTTCCATCAGGCGCACACCAGTATAATGTTAAACCGGCCGTCTTTTCTAACCAGGCGCACAGAATAGAAGCGAAGCTGGGACCTCACGATCCATCATCCTCTCTGCCAGCAGGACCCCCCACTCCCACCCCCGGGACGATAACCCAGCCGAAAGGCAGCAGATGAATTTTTGGAATTTAAAAAAAAACCCAGCGCGCTCCTCCTCCTTACCAGCTTGCCGGATCGCTCCCTCGCCTTCTTCACTTTGCCGTAGGTGCCTTTGCCCAACGTCTCCAGGAACTCGTAGCGATGCCGCAGGTTGTGCTTGTGGTAGTGCCGCTTTACCGCTTGCTTTTTCACCGGCGCCTTTGGGAAGTGGAAGAGCCCCTCTCTGAATGGGGAGACCGCCTGAGCCTCGCAAGGCGGGACACGCTCCATTGCCGCCCCCGCCGCCCCGCGGAGCCGACGCGCCACTTCAACGACTGCCGGCCGACTAGAATCCTAGAGCCGGCCGGCCAACACAGTGCCAATAAATGCTACAAACCTGCCCGCTTCGGTCCCACCCTCCTGCAGCTATTGGTTACGCAGAGCCACGTGGGCGCCCGTCTGTTTCGCAAGGTGTCGCTGCGCGCGCGTGGCGCCCGGAGGTGGTGGGGGAGCGGAGTTGGTAAGGCGGCTGGGGGTAGTTTTGCAGAGGCGACAATGGGGCAAAATCGGGAATGTGCGTTCTTTTCTAGACACATCCACGTGAGAAAAGAGGGTGGGGGAACACCCCGGTGGAATTCGCTGAGGCCTATTTCCGGGCACGCATATCGTCAGGTATGTTAAAGAGGTAAAAAAATATATGATCAAAGCTGCAGAAAAAGAATAAAAAGCCAATTTCAGCACACTTATTCCCAAGTTGGAAGTTTAACAATGGAATGTGCTATCCAATGTACAGAGACGGAAATATTAATCCTGGAAGAATTGAGCCACGTAAAATATATTAATATAAACACACGCGCGCGCGCGCGCACACACACACACACACACACACACACACACACACACACACATATCAGCAATCTCTTCTTTCTTGAACATCACAAAAAGAAACGATTTATTTGTGCGTTTTTAATGTAACCTTCCCAAAAGCCCAGGATGTTCGGCTGTCTGTCTAATTCATTCCTACAATGAGAATCTTTCTGTGAGATAGGATATATCCCAAAGAGTGATAATGGAGTAGTTATTTTTATATCCGGCTGAGGTTCCCATGAGACTATTTGCATTCATAAATATAAGAAATTTAACAAGCAGAAGACCAAAAGAAGGTTAATGGAAAACTATATTGAGCCAGTGGGGATAATATTTTATATATATATATATATAGGAATTGTTAATAGCTGTAGCACAATCTGTTGGTTTTGGCTTGGATTCTAAGTTTTGAACCTATCAGAATACATGAATCCAAAACAGATAGTCCATCCAATGTCAGTTGGTTTTCTCATGCCTCAATACACAACCCCATACCAGTGCTTTGGGAGACGATTCAACTGTGAGAAATTTTGAGAAATCTAACCTAGCAACAGCCATTGCTACACCCTTCCACATTGTTGGATTTACCATCCGGTCTGATAAAGTGTATTAAATATAGAAAGTCTCCTGATTTTTGTAAGAATTTAATTTAATATTCCAATTTTGAGGCTGCCCAACTCTGAAACGAACTCTGGTTTGTTTACAATACATACAATTAAAAATAATATATCACTGAATTGAGCTCCTGGTCTTTCCCAATTAAATCCTCTCCAATTTATTCTAAGTTTTCTTCATATGTGTGTGGGGTGGTGGTAGTGGTGTCATTTTGTTCCCATTATTAAGAAATTGGGTTTCAGAAAACATTTCTGAACTGCAAGAGCATCAAGAGCTCTGCCCACTAATTCAGATCTTTTTTCTGCTCATCCCTGATTTACAAGAACAACACATAGATACAATAACCAATAACAAGAGGTATGAAAGCAACAGACGAGGTTTGCCATAATGAATTACAGTCTTTATTTAAGGAGAAATTTATTGTTTCCCTATATGTACAAATAGAACCAATTTTATAAGAGCCAAGGTGGCGCAGTGGTTAAATGCAGCACTGCAGGCTACTGCTAGATCAGCAGGTCAGCGGTTCAAATCTCACCGGCTCAGGGTTGACTCAGCCTTCCATCCTTCCGAGGTGGGTAAAATGAGGACCCAGATTGTTGGGGGCAATATGCTGACTCTCTGTAAACCGCTTAGAGAGGCCTGAAAGGCCTATGAAGCGGTATATAAGTCTACTGCTATTGCTATTGCTATTGCTATTGCTATAATGCCTACCTTGGAAATATGGCAGACCTAGTTTAGCGACTTGCCATATCTAAATTCATATAAACCCATCATCAGCCACCTTATATTTGTTTATTTTTTATATGAAGTCTTCTATAATCCAGATATTGTGGTTTATAATCCATGGTTTCTGGTTCAACATATTGAATCCAGTCATACTGTTTATTAAACCATGGAAAAATAAACCATGTCATAGCACAATGTATATTACCAAGCCAAAATCTCTCATTATAATCTTATCACAAAGGTTTATTGTGAAGACAAAATGGAACCATGTATGACCAAATTTGCATGACCATGCATGACCAATTTAAAGCTAAATAGAAGATGTAAATACATAATTGAAATGTAACTATAAACTGTTCTCATATTGGAATAGCCGTTTAAGAAACTTTTGTTGGGATAATCATATGGCATATCGTTAATATAAAATTATATATCTAAGTCATTTTCTTTTTATAACACTGTTTTATGCTCGACTTCAAATCCTTGTAAGGATCCTTTCTGTAGTGTTCCTTGTCTGTTATATATTATTTATCATTAATTTAATGTTATGAGAAATTAAACAATATACTAAGTATACCCCCAGGAGCTTTCTTGCACTGGATATATTCTTTAAAATGTATATAATAAAAACTTAAAAATCTATTTTTTTATCCTTTTCTTCATATTCCCCTTTCCTATTGGAACATAAGAATAGCTGGAATGATTACTACATTGTGGTTTCGGATCTTAAAGAGGAAAGTTCCAACAGCAGTCAAAACAAAAGTTTCAGCATGACTTTGGCATGTGAAGCCATTCACTGATTGAAGAGTAAGATAACTCCAGAGTTAGTCATCCAGACCTGGATTTTCCCAGAACTTCAAAGACTCGACCAGAAGCCGTATATAAAAGGGCAATATGCTAACACAATCAAGACTAATCAAACTTATCTGGTTACCGGATAGCAATCAAAATTAGTTTGGTTAGTATAACAGTTGATAGGTATTCACAAATGTCATAAAAGTTTTGCAGAATAAATTTAGGATTTCTACATGATAGTCTATAAATATGAATCATCATTCTTATCAGCTAAAGTCTTAATTTGAGTTACTTAAATGAACTGCTTTTTTTTTTAAAAAAAAATCTGGAATAATTTGTATATTTAATCCCAAAAATTTCCCAATGGCTCATTTTAGAAAGAGGGAAAAATCATAGGCATCCTCAGTGGGACTGAAAGTAGACAAATGAACTCCACATATGTCATGACATAGGGACACAATTGACACCAGTGATACGATGCAACTTACACAAATGTAAAAATGTCATTTGCGTGATGATATGAGATCACAATAGCTTCTTCTGTTGAGCATCTGTACTACAACAAGAAGCATTCCGGTAAATATGTTTTTTTACCTGATTAGTGCCACCCCGTTCCCATGAAAGGAACCAGATAGGCTTTCCTTTATAGGAAATACTAATTGTGCTGCATAATAAGAAAAAAAATGTGGTTATACAAATTAATGCCCATCCTGGAGGTTCAAGGCATTGTGAACTATACAGTTGTGGAAATACATCACTGTAAACGTTTGCAAAAATTGCAAAATCATGTAACTCTTAGTTGGTTAGAAATAATAAGGGGATCAAGTGCTTGTTATGTTGATATTAGGAATGCTTTGTGTTAAACTATAAAGGAAAAAGTCAGGTATCTTAAGAAACATGAAGTGATATATCAAATTCTGTTAGAATTCAAGACAAAGCCCAATCACAACAATAGATACGAGTCCTGAAGATTTCAAGTCACTTCAAGAATCTCTCTATGGAGAAAGCAAAGGGTGTTTATATTCACAAAGCAGAATATAAATTCAAATGCGTTTTGATTTAAAAGAAACGAAGGCTAGTTTATTAATGTTCACATAGAGAGTATGTAATATTTTTATTGCAGAATCCATTTACTGAATTTGCAATGCTATTTAAGCTAATGGGTAAAAAATATATTGGCATCATTGAGATGCCAATGGCTAATAAATGCCACTGGCTAATAAACCATAATATGGTTAATAAATGAGGTTCATTGGGAGACAGAGATTAAATATGTACAAGCTACCATGTTCTCCATGGAAGAATTCAGCTACTACCGGTATGCTTGCAGTATTGCCAAGCTATCTATCATAATGTTGTGGATGAAAATGCAAGTTTCTGTATTTTCAGTTGGGTTTTCTTTCATTCGACTAAAATAAAGAAATAGTTTTTAAGGAATAGCAATGGCTATTGAAGAATACAGTGTCCATCTCCAGTACAATGAATTTAAAGTTAAGTTATACAGCAGTCTTCATCTAGATGTGCTGGAATTAAATTCCTACAGTTTGGAAAGAGAAGGCCTTTCTGTTTGAGAAACGCTGATATCAGCAGTAGAATTCACTTACCTTCCCTACCAGTTCATGAATGTGAGCATGCGTGTACCACCTGTGTATGTGCAGTACTCGCGCATTACGTCCGGGCATGTGGGTGGAGCCTCCCACAGCTGCTGCTACTGGTTCACCCGAACCGGAGAGAACTGGCTGAATACCACCTGTGGCTAACATACAACATCAGCAGACTTTTGACTTTTATGTTTTGCTTGTGCGAGTCACAGGAACAATTGGTTGAATCTTCTTTGAAACTTTGGTCTGATACGCATTTTAGTACATGCACGTTGTTTTAATACTTTCTACATACATTATGCTGGAATCACTGGATCAACCTCTCCGCTCCAACACACTAAATTATTTCTATAATATATCAAAACTCTTTGCTATGCAACCAAATGTCTAACCTACACCTAATGCTTATGTTTGATAAATGCCTGTCCTTCAAGAAGCAGCTATATTAGGATGGGCTCCTAAACACCACAGTTCTTTAATTATTTTCTTTGATGTAGCTTCAAAACATTCTGAGTTGTATTCTATAGTTGTCTTTTGAATTTGATCTTTTGCAGGAGGCCATTAGATTTTTTTTTAAAAGATCCCAATAGGAAATGTAAAGCAGAAGGACATAAGGTGAAAAAGAAAGATTTTCTTTTTCTTTAGATTTTCTTAAACTTTAGATCTTCCCCCCGGCGATTTTGTTTCTACTGATAATACAGACATACATCCATTATGGGAAATTGCATACTTTCACTATGAAGAAAAGAAACTCTTCAGAACTTACTTCAAACTCACACAAGATTGAGGAATGTCAGACAATAAGGAATATATCATCTTATTCACCAATCCTTGGTTCCTATCAAGCAATTTGCCAAGAAGGGTGTAATGCAAACGATGAAGAACTTTCTGTTTAACTCCTAATATAGCCTGTCTTGTATTGGCCTCCTCTCCCTCCATTTTTAATGACTTCCCCTAGTCTTAAAGCAGACTGCTCTACGTTTTCAATTAGTTTTGTGCATATAATGCATTGTTTATATCTTGACTAGTTAATAAATGATCAGTTGTGCAGTTATGTCAATGTATTAGCTTCTCCACCATGAGTTAAACAACTATGCCTCTCTTGACAATAAAAATGTCCATTGCCTTGGTTTCAAAACATTAAAAAAATTGACAGCAGAGGTTTCTTTTTCTTATTGTATGGTATTCAATTTTTGTATCTAAGTTACATTATTGTTCAGAAAGCAACCAACAGGAACCGATCTCAAATAAGCCAGTTCTAATAGAAGAAAATGATTTACTTTGAAGTATTTTTAATGAAAAACAGGTTTAACTATGTAAATATATGTACACACATGCTGGGTCTTCCCAGTTCACAGATTAAATCATTAAATAGACTTGCAGCTTGCAATACCCTATATAATATTCCATATATTATATATATTGAAATGCCATATATTCCTCTTTATATAGTATAGTATTGTCATTCTTGAGTAGCTGCTGCCCCTCCACATCATTGGAACAAGACCCAATTCTAGTCCGTGTTCTGACTACTTTTTCCACAGTCCTTTTTTTCCTGCCTAGTACTTCAAGCATTACAGAGAACTAGATATACTGCACTTATCTTTTTATTTTTCATAATGTTTCCTACCTAATAATATTCTGAGCACCATAAGAAATTCAGAGTGTTTAATTCCAACAATGCCTGAAGTACAGATAATGGCTGTGTTTATATAATATGCTAGCCCATGGCTAATTTACCACTTTTCTCAATAAACTCCGTTTTCAAATTTTGCACAAATGTTGAACCACTACAATCACTAATCACATTGACTGGATTCACACAGGTATTTGAGGATTAAATTACAAGTCACATTTTAATTTACTGTGTTCAAAACCTGCAAAGATCCAGAAAGAAAGAATATAGACCATAGTGTTTTCTTAAAAGTTTTTTTTTCAATTCTTACTTAATGGAAAACCCAATCGAACATAAAACTTGGGGTGAGAGAGTTTATGCTAAAGGTAGACACATTTAAAATTAAAACAAATTTGTCTGTCATAAATTGAAGCTAGAAAAAGCTTCAATTTTTCCATGAATAAAAGTAATACCAAATGGCATCTAGACATGTATATATCAGTGAGAAATTATACAGTGCAGTTGTTAGCATAGCCTTGCGAAATCATTCTCAAAATAACCTAGCCCAGACAGAGACTGTTTGCTGGAACTTATCTGATAAATGAAAAAAAAGGATGAGAGGATAATAGTTTAGTGGAGGTGTTTCCTCAGCTTCCTGTTTGTAAAAAAATGTCAAGGTTTCTCTGATTTTCTGGTTGCATTATGTTAAAAATAAACACAGCTTTGTTATCTCCTTTGTGCTTAAAAGTATTTATTACTGCCCATTTTTGGAGGCACAGCTGAAGTTCCTTTTGTCTGAGTCACAACGGAAATTGCTGCTGGCCACATCCAATATATTGTTATAGGTGCATTTTTTACTCCACATAGTCACTGAGCTGTAGGGATGATGGAAAAATATAGTAGCAAGTAATTTTATCAAAAATTTAGAAATAATTATGTGAAAAAGTGGAGACTGATGAGATTAACTGAGATAAACTCTCAACTTTTTTTCATAAGCAGAAAAACAGAATAACAAGAATTGGAAGGGTTCTAGTCCAACCCTTTGTTCAAACAGGAAACCCTATACCATTTCAGATAAATGGTTGTCTAATCTTTTCTTTAAAACTTCCAGTGTTTTCCGCAATATGGAGGCAAACTATTCCTCAGATTAATTGTTTTAATTATCAGGAAATTTCTCCTTACTTCCAGTTGCTTCTCTTCTTGATTAGTTTCCATCCATTGCTTTCTTGTCCTGCCTTCAAGTGCTTTTTAGAATAGATTGATGTCCTCTTCTTTATTGTACCCCCTTAGATATTGGAACACTGCTATCATGTCACCCCTAGTTCTTCTTTGTTGTGTTGTAATACTTGAAAGATAACATACTGTATATCTGTGCTCTAAATCAGTGGAATTATAATAATATATAAGAACATAATATGAACTCATATTAAACTACCAGGCAACCTCAGTGTAAACAAATCTCAGAACTTGAAAATTCTGAACCAGATCATTTTGTCTCTATTTGTTGAGTATTTGGTGGAAATACGGTTTATATTATTCCTCTTATTAAAGAAGATTTAGAGTATTGAAGCAGTAAAACAAAAGCCTCCATACTTCCAAATGCTCCTTAATTCAAGTACACCTCCTTAATAGCTTTGCTTAGGCATTTACAGATGCTGGCTCACAAGTTGTATTAAATCAGCACTTGTATTTTTAAATAAGAATTAGAAAGAAAACCATCATAAAAATTGACTACTGTGGTGCTGACCTCCACTTTATTATTCTGGTTATCTCACTAGAGGCAGAACAATCTAAACCGTATTGTTTGTGTTTGATGTCATTACTGATCAGCATTTATTATACAAATATATAAAGGTTGTTTGTGCCCTCCTCCAGTGGGCAGAACCTTGTGGTCTGTCCCTAGTGCTGTTCAGATAAACCTGGGTCAAGCAGATCTTGTGGTCTCCACTTGTAAACTGGATCATGGAGAATTTTTAAATTGGGTCATACAAATCTGTGAGTTGTGTATGTTATTGTTAGTTGCAAAATTGTGTCCGACCCAGACCTTCTTGTCCTCTACCATCCTCTGGAGTCCATTTAATCTCACCACTACTGCTTCGGTGACTCTATCCAGCCATCTCATTCTCTGTCGTCCCCTTCTTCTTTTGCCCTCAATCTTTCCCAGCATTCGTCTCTTCTCCAGTGAGTCCTTTCTTCTCATTAGGTGGCCAAAATATTTGAATTGTGTATACATTTGAAATATGTACACTATTTGAAATATCATAAAATGGACATCTTGTATTAGAAGTATTTAACCCCATCTACTTCCATCTTTCCCATTATCCTCATGACTTTGATTATCTCTGCCAGCTGAAAATAACACAGTATTCTAGAGTAGATTTTAGGACATCAAGTTCCACAACTGTAAATCTTACTGCATGAGAATCACCTCCTTTCATGGTTGTTTTGTGTACTAATTGGAAAACCTTGCATATCCGTCTTATGTTACAACAAGAAAAATAAACCTACGTAACCCTGGATATTTTTCCATGTGCACATTTATAACACGTTTTTTTCAATCAATGCAATTTAAGGGACATAACTGGGATTCAAGATAATGTTGGGGGGGAGTTGAGCAGCAGTGTTTTCTGGTGCATCTACTCATCTGACATCAGCGTGGTACAAGATGAAGACATCACGGGCAATTAAAATGCTGTCAAATGTAGTCATCCAATGTTGCTGAAGTTACTGGGAAGCCCATAGCACATATGCAACCCCATCTGATATAGGATTCTATGCACCATTATTGGCAGTACAAATATCTCCATTGTAAATTATGACCAGATGAAGGACAGCTAGTTTACAAGTAACTCAACAGATTGACTAGCTGATAGAACAGTTCCGCCATCCTTAAATCACAATGCTTTCCACAAACCACACCTAAGTTTTTTTTAAATCCCTAAGATTTATTTTCAGGACAGTGCATGCAACACCTTTCCTCAGGCTAATGTCTTTCATTATGGGAGGATTGGCTAGGAATTGTGAGAGCTTAATTCCAAAATATCTGGAAGTCCTGAGTTTGGATAAGACTACTATAGGAGAAAGAGGAAAATATATAATTGTACGTGACTAGTCTCTGCTTATGTGGTCTAAAGGGATGGATTGATTATGTGGGTATGTCACAAACATAGAACTCATTTTATTTTAGAAAAATTATCTGTAAATGGTGAGGATGCTTTATGATGAATTTGAAACAACTAGGGTGAAATGCACTTTGCACATAAATATGATTATGCACATTGAATCCTAGCCTCAAACATATATTCTTCTTGGAAAGTTCTGACATTATATAACTTCAGTATTAGCATTTAAACATACTCATTTTAAAAAAATCCCTTAAAATTAATGTCTGGGCAACTTTCAACCAACTTTTTTCATTTCCTGATCAGATTTTCATTGTTCAGTCTATACAATTATACTTTCATTCTCTCAAGGCAATCACTTGCCTAATGACAGTCATTCACTTCCATGACTGAAAAAGATCTCTTTTACTTGCCCATTTCTCCCCAAATCCTTGATTCTATAGAACTGGATGGAAAAAGCTTAGCAGGATGGAACATGCTTCGTATTACTGGCAGAGAAATTCTGTTGTTGCAGTAGCCAAACAGCAATAATTAAGCTGGAGAGCTATAAATTATTCCCCAAATATTTCTCCCTAGTAGTGTTAATAGGTTTGCCCTATTTACCACTGAAACTGGCAAGATTAGATTAGAGCTAATGTCTTGGTTGTTCTTCAAAGGAGGGTAAATTTCACACCTGCTTTTTGTCTGACTTGGGTAAAGAGAAGTTACTGGTTGGTTAAAAAAAACAAATTAAAGCAAATCATGACTCAGATGTTTTACCTAGACAACCAGCTGTTCAGTAAAGTTAATAGAGTTTTTCCATTAGTTGGAAAACAGACTTTTGACACCCCCCAAAAAAGTGAACAAATGAGGATAGAAGTTTGACTGAGGTGAGCTTATGCTGAATTATTTGTATAGATGCAAATGTAGACAAAAATTAACATTCTCCACCAAATTTGTAGTAAGAAAAATTGGGGGAAATTATTTCCTTGAAGTTCTCCAGGGGAAGGTGATGCTCTGAATATTTTTCAAGAGTAAGGGTCAAATTTGGGCATTTTATGGCCTGTAGTCCACATCTGGTTTTTGACTGTCCCTATCTGGCCTGCAACAATAGAGTGGAGATGGCAGAGGCAGCCTTCCACAATTGTCTCAGTTTCTCATGTGGCCCCTTGGGAAAATTAATTGCCCACCAATATCGTTAGTGATAATGGTCACAATAGGAAAATCCTGATGGGAGAAGGTCCTATATGATTTTCCCCCTTTGGGATTAAATGGAAACATAGGAATCCAAGGAGGCTGCAGATGACCGAGAGAAAATTGGACAAGAAAAAGTGCTCGCATCCTTTGGCCACCTGATAATTAAATAAATACAGGAGTGCACCACCAGGTGTGGTTATTTCACCAAAGTTCTTCTTTGAAAGAATTTCAAAAGTAAGTTCTCTTTCATCAAATTGAATAACCAATGTTTAGAAAATCTTGTAGAAAAATGTGTAAGTCTGGCACAAATAGTACAGTAAGTACAGTAATTATGTCATAATGAAGACAAGCATAACCGGGCCACTAATTGCTATAGTTTTTTTGGCAAGGTTTTTCAGAAGTGGTTCTCCATTGTCTCTTTCCTACGGCTGAGAGAAAGGACTAGCCCAAGGTCACCCAGATGACTCTTGCCCAAAGTGGGACTATAACTCAGTTTTCTTCCAATTGCATTGAAACCTGATAATATGCCATATGTGATTAAGCCAAACATAGATCTTTGCTATGCTTATAAGCTTAAACAGAATACTTCTTGTCAACCTGCAGTAACATAAAGTTAGTCTTAATCAGGATTACTTGATAATTCTAATGCAAAACAAGTCTGTGGAATATTTCTGATCAAAATTTTGCATTGAAAATATCTGCTTCAGTTCTACTGAGACAAGGCCATGTTCCTTGTATTTCAGATGAAATTTTGTGCCCACTTCTGGATTGCAAAATTCAGCACTTTCACCCCTAAGAATGATCTTTCCAAAACAGAAACCATTTGATTGAACTCCCCAACAAAATTCTTCTCCTTTCAAGCCACTAAGCTAAAAATTAAATATCAAATGCTAAGAGTTATATAAAAGGGAACTTCAAAGGGGCAGCACCTGGACCCCATTAGGAACAGATTACACTGGCAGATTTTGGTAGGAAAACAAACAAACATCCCAGCTGGTACCATCTGCTCATAGGCTCACTATGAGCTATTGGAGACAGAGTGACAAAACAGCTCTTAAAATCTCTGGGAGCAGTTAGTAACTGCAAGTTGCATCTTGATTTGGCAATATTAAGGATTCTATCTGAAGTCTGTTTGGGCTCTAATTGTGTTTGTCTCTGTTCCAAAGCCATTCTCTGTTTCTATAAAAGTTGAAATAAAAGACAGGTTTTGTATGTAACCTTATGTATTATAGCTACAGTCACTGGAATGAACAAACCTATAAAACCCATAATTCAGTCTGTGAATCGCAATCAGCCATGCATGTTCATCTGCATGAGAGGTCAATTACCTCAGCACTATATCCAACCAATGCTGCCTGTTCCCAAACTCATCATATATCAATCAACTTCCTGTGTAAGCAGAAGATGTCAGGATAGCGGGAGTCTTCATGTCAGATTTTTCATTGGGTCCTTGATCATGTTTGTTGTAGAGAAGCCATGTTTCTATTACTTGCTTTCTTGGGAGGGGTGGGTGTAGTTTTACAAATCTGCAATCCCAGAGAGTTGTTTCCAGTTAATACTGACAGTCTTTCTCCTATCCCTATCTCCTGTTTTGGATCATGGAAGATAGAGATTTCTCATTTCTTAATTTTTTTAAAAAAATACTGTACCATTGGTCCCACTTAGTGACATTGTGCTAATATACTTTCTCACACCTGTTGACACTGCCTATGATTCTTTGGCTACGGTTAGAATGAGATAGGAAGAATGGACTTTTGTATCATCTGGCACTATAAAATTAGAGAATGAACCCACTGTTCATTTTCAATGTCTTCATGCTCCATCTTAATCTAGGCAGACAATGCCAGAGTCCATTTACATATACTACTTTTGGTTACAGGAATCCTTGACTTACAACTATAAAGGAGCCCACAATTATAGTTGAGGGTTGTGTCAGTTGTAAATTGGGTCATTATATAACTGTGCCATTTTTGTGGTGGTCATTAAGCAAACACAGCAGTCATAAACTGATCACCATGGTCATTAAGAAATGCTACAGTTATTTAGAAATCAAACTATATGAAGTAAATACTATAAAAATAGGTGCACAAAATATACTAAATACAAGCAGAAGTATGGAACAGAAATGGGTTGCAGGCGGTACACCCTGGTACAGGCGTACCGGATCCTGCCCAGAGCACCGGATACCGTCCTGGTTGGAATGGAATCCGGAACCCACCACTGGTATGGAAGCACACTCAAGCACAAAGGCCATTCCATATTTATGTGTAAATTACATTCTTTCAATACATGAAGTCCAGATATTTTGCAGAAGCACAGTTAGAATACCATCTATCAAATCATCATATACCAGGTCTTTATGGGTGAGACTTCAGAAGCAACTGGATATGCTTATATCTATATTTTTGGCAGACAGAAGGTTTTTATTTTAATGTTTTATCCTGACAAGCAGTTTCCCATCAACCTCAGCAAAGATAACTAACTCTGCCACAATTAGTAATTACGATCAAAGACCCTGTGCAATAGAGCTGGTTTGATCGCCAGCTTAAATTGCCTGGTTTATGTTTTCTCCTGTCGCCTTGGGCCTGGTGAGATCCATCAAGTATCATTTTCAAAGATAGGAAGTTTCTCTGATCCCACTGCTGAAAAATAGACTTAATTTTCCTCATGGACTTGCAAAAAAGACTCATATAATTTGCCTTAGACATCCCCAGCAAGAGGTATATCACTTGTTGGCACTGACAATCATTTATATCAGGTTTCCTCCAGGAGAAAGGCTAGTTGAGCCTCTGTTTTGCTATTCCTCTTCAGGATATTCCCCCATTTTGTCCTATTTTTTACTTTCTGATAAAAGATAAAATTCTATTTATAAAATGAGACTGGGAGAAAAACCATCAACGAAAAAACAGTTCTACCCTATAAAAGTATATTTTATATTATAAAATAAATTTCAGTATATGAAGTTCCAGAAACTAGACTGCTTTGCAACAGCATGTGGAAGTGCTTTTATTTAATATATTACCTCTCTTACCAACTCTTTCTATCTCCTGTATAATTTTATATAATACCCTAATCCTTAATCATTTTCCAAGCTTAATAGCTATATATTTTTTATTTAGTTATGTCTGATTTTCAGAGACTGCCTGCTTGGACAAATTTACAGGTAGCTTTATGCCTAAAATGGGACTAGAATTCATCATCTACTAGTTTCTACTTTTATTTATTTATTCATTCTTTATTTATTTATTTATATTTATCTATTTTTATCATTTATTTATTTTTATTTATTTATTTAACTTATACTACACTTTATCCAACTTATATGCCACCCATCTTGCCTGGTAGTGAGTAAGTGCTTTAACCACTATGCCAATCCGGCTCTCTTCATCATAGATCTAGAGAGCATCAGGTTGAAGAAGGCTGATAATTGCTTCAGTTTTCACTTCATGCTAAACCAGAATGTTATTTATGTGGATAGATATGGTGTATGATGCCAGACTTTGTGGTTAGCAAGTTATGACTTCACAGTGTGTGACACACAGTTCATTGTGGTACATTCAGTTGTTTAGAAATAAACAATGGTTTATGGTTTAGTAATGTATTAAGGTATTTATTCCCCCTCAATAAAAGGTAGGTGCAAAGAGAAACAATTATTATGGAATGATCTGAATATAACAAGTTCTTCCTGTTCACTGTACTGTAGTAAGTGAACCATAAATGTTTACATTGTGATAGGTAAACCTGCATTTGTGATAAAGAACTGGAAACAATGGCCAGGCATAATTACCAGCTGCTGAAATGGGCTTAATTCAACTTGGCATGAACCCATAATATGTGAAAGAGCAATAAAAGCACCTCCTACTAAGCATGTGCAGAGTATCATTCCTATACTGCTAAATTTAAGGACTCAGCTAGTTTAAACATGTTAGACCAGTTTAAAGCTCTTTTGATTGTAAAAAAAAAAATTAACAACAGTGCTGCCAAGCGATACTTGTACTATCCTTAAGCCAATTTATTGAAAATAATCTGAGCTGAGGGATTTCCTTGTATATTTAGCTTAGAGCACGCTTGTGTATTAATTCATCTCCTGATTCACTGGACAACAATATTTTTTCCAAAGTTTTGCTTCCTGAAAAACTTTTGGTGATTTTGATGAACTCCTTCAAACTGAATACAAATATAATTTCAGAATGACAGTATCACACAGGAATCAATGAAAATAACTATTAAGGACTATAATATATAATGTTTCCAACATGCTGCATGAGTTCCACAGGGCCAAACATTTTTGCTGCTGGTTTTTGTTGATACTCAGTGTCTTATGCATCTTTCTGCAGTGCCCAACAATAGTCAGCCAGCACTGATGAATTCCAGTTGCCCTAATACCATTTTTCTATTTTGCCACTGTCCTTGTGAAACCATATTGGTCACTGACTGCACCTACATTTTCAGGAAAGAAATCCATGTGCGAATGCAGAAAAATGAATCTTCAGTGAGATGTTGCACTTCATGGTCTTGTATGCTATAAGAAGTTTGTCAACTAGCTGAATGTAGTTTGGTGCTCCATAGTTGCCAAGAAAATTCTTGACATCATCCTTAAATGCATTCCAGGCAATTTTCTCTGACCCCAATAACAGGACTTGTCACCACTTGGTGACATATCGGATCTGTGGACCAACAAAAATGCTTTCCATAATCAGTTATTCTTGGAAACATTTGTCTCAAATAAGGAAAACATTTTCCTTGCAGGTGAAGGTTTTCACAATATTTTTTCACAAATTTTTTCACCAGTCTGAGTTTTATGTAAACTGGAGGCAAAAATATCTTTGTTGGGTCGACAAGTGGTTTATATGTCACATTTTTTGACCTGGAACCAAAGTCTTTCAGATTGCCCCCCCACCATGTGATGTGACTGTCTTGCATGGCTGCTCTATCTGTATATGTAACAAATGTCAGGGTTCCAAATAATAATCTCATATCAAGCAACACTCCAAGGCAGGTGAACTCCTCAAGGAATAACTTTATTGGCACAGATCTGGTGAAAATCGACTTTGAAAGTATCCACAGTTTTCACCTAATTAAAACTGAAAGTTTGTCACTTCCCCCAGACCCCCAGTCACATGGTCCAATCAGCATACAGCCCAGTTGGTAGATGACCTCAGTTTTCTCCTCCTGAACACCTGTGGGAATGTCCTTGGTTCCCAAGGGAAAGTATTTTGTTTTGGCTACAGCATCCCAGCTATCTCTATTCCCCGCTACTTATCCTTCAGCTCCAATACGTGTCAGCACTGAGGCGGAAAAATAAAAATGGCCTCAGTTCAGCCAACTTCAGGGTTGACAACAATACTACTTGGCTTATCCAAGCTGCATTCCAATCAGTGGAACCATTACATTTAGATCTCGACAGATATTCCAGATGTAGTTAATGTAGTAGATGTGCTTCAACAACAGTTTTCTGTTTTTTTATGTTTAAAATTAGTAAACTAAGTAAATTAGTTAAATTTAGTGTGTATACGTACACAAATACACACACACGCACATACTAATTTGACTAATTTACTAAGTACATATACATATACATACAGACACACAGACACACGTGTGGTGGGTTCCAGATTCTGTTGCAACTGGTACGGTTGCAACAGGGCCTGGCGTCCTCCACATGAACGTGCGCACATGCCCATAGCACGTGCATGCATCTTACCATCCAGCAATGTCTCCACAAACCTCTGCGACGCTCCAGCTGCATGTGCGCAGAAGCACCAAAGGGTTTAAAGACAGGTAAGGAGCGCGGGAGGGCGGGTGGGCCCTCCGGAGCACCGTACCGAAAAGATACCCGGTGCCACGGGCAGGTTCTGGTACGCCCGTACTGGGGTGTACCTCTCCGGCAATCCACCACTGACACATAAACATACGTACGTACGTACATGTGTGTGTTTGTGTGTAGCAGCCAAAAATCTATAATATACACCCAAACGTTTTCAGGAAGGAAAATCTTAGTGTTCCCGTTTGAAGATATATACCTTCAAGTTGAAGTATGGAAGAATCTAGTCCCCTGTAAATTATAGGGCAATGAAATTTAGGCAGCAAAACCTTGGAAACCACTAAATGGTAGCTAGAGGAGGAGGTGACAGAGTTTTTGTATCGCTGAGATAGGGTTAGGGTCCACCCAGATTTTTCTACCTGAGATCTGGTATCCTTAGTAATTTGAATACATAGATACATTGAATTCATAGAGACTGAGGGGTTTAAAAATAATTGTGAAAGGATTCGAAGCTGACATGAAAAACTTAATGTAAAGGCTTCTACACTAATTTTCCTATTGGACATCTGGTGCCCTCTGCTGTTCATGCTAGATAGAGCTTGCTATTCATTTAACCCATTTTATGCTGCTTCTGTTCAAGATGTTTCAAAATGTGCATCAGTGTTAGAAGGAACTCAAAGTTACAATTAGAAATGTTTTTTTTAAATCTTGTTAGTCTGATTTCTTTATGGTTTTGATTATAAATCCAAGCATCCTATCCAGGATGGCTAAGACACTAAGTCAGGAATGAATTCCAGAAGTGTCTGAGGAGATTCTCAGTTATCCAGATCAAAGTTGTCTCAAAGGTGCTTTTTTTTCTTCAGAAGGCGACTGGACTGTTTTTCCTTGAGGAAGAAGAAAAAAACAAGACATCACCTACCAGCGCAGCCTTTGCAGTAGTTCCAAGAAGATTCCACAACCAATTGCACTCTGATTCAGGTAACCCCAAGTGCCCTCAACAACTCTCAGAGAGTGCTAAGGACCAGATGACTGCAAACAATCCTTCCATCCTTCCCCCACCATACTATCAGAACCTATTCTTTCATCCCCCATCAGAACCTATTCTTTCATTCCCCTCCCCCACCCATCCAGTCTCAACTGCCAGATGAACCTATCCTTCCATTCCCACCCCTAATACCATCAGAACTGATGAAGCTTCTTGGATGAGAAGTGAAACATTTTCTTCCTCTTTCTCAAGGAAGAAACAATCCAGTTGCCTTTAGAGGGGGAAAAAAGCACTTTTGAGAATTCCAGAGATGATATTGTGTGAATTTTTCTTAGAATTTTGTGAATTACATATAGCCACTTAAACACACACACACACACACATACACACACACACAGGCACTTAACCACATATCAAATATGGAAATTGTTGCTATCAGATATGATATAGCTGATGTAGATACTATTTTAAAGGGAGACCAAAAGTTCACAAAGACTCAGTCTATAAATGGCTGCTACTACAATGACATTTTCATCTAAGTTTTGCATGGCAAAATTGTAAATTAAACATATCAGTGTAATGATGATTGAAGAACATCTGAATGTAGGTCACCTTATATTGCTCTCTATGGGATGCCTCACTAAGCTGCAAAATTTGTCTATCAAGAGCTTGTATAAAGAAGTGCCGATACAATTGAAATATACATTATTTGTCCTGCTTTGCTGCTTTAGTCTTTAAGTTATGTTCATTTAGATGAAAACACTAGTTGCTTGTTTGAATAGTAGTAAGGGTAGAACTTCAATTCATCTTCCTCAGCAGGAAGTCTATAATAGCTTTAACAGTTGATTGACATTTTCCTATCATTGTTTCCCTGGTACCTTGTAAAAACTTACTGATTGCCACTTGTAACAAAACTGTGTGAAAGATGCCATATAGGACCTCTGATAAAGAAATGGACATTTATAAAACAGCCCATTCAAGTCAGTATGAAACCCAATCCCACACAATAATTTTATTAGTATCAACAAAGAAAATGCATCCAATTTATGATTTTTTTTCCAGATATTCAGCTCTCTTTAACAACCACATTATTACAAACAAGACTGTAGAATAGAAAAAGTCAGAAGAAGAAGGAAAGGCAACTTGCTATTAAGTTCATAAATTGCCAAAGGGAAATATTCGTAAAGGAAGGCAAATATTAGTATAGTATTGCTTATGTGAGAGTCAGTTTGGTGTAGTGGTTAAGACATTAGGCTAGAAATGGAGCCTGAGTTATAGGCCTGCCTTAGGCACAAAGACAACTAGGTGACTTTAGACCATTCATTTTCTCTCAGCCCTAGAAAGGAGGCAATGCAAACTACTTCTGAAAAATCTTGCCAAGAAAACTGCGGGGCTTGTCCAGGAAATCTCAGAGAATTGAATATGACCAAACAGAACAGAAAAAATAGCTATATACGACTGCCTTAAGATTCTGAGGGTCACAATGTCAGAAAGTTTAATTTAAAATCCGATAAAGGATATATATACATTAAGAGAAATACCAAATAAAAATACTGCTAAGGAAAAGTCAGAGGGACATAAGATGAATAATGGAGAGGAAAATGCAAAAGGAACAGTTCTATCACATCATTACATAATTATCACATATTTGGATATGCAGTTGTTTCATTCCTATAAATGACCTTCATGCTATAAATGTGTATAAAAGAAGGGATGGACATGATGAAGGACAAAATGTTTGCAATCCACTCAAAATAGGATAAAAGGGTTCCTTCAAGAAGATTTTGTAGTATGCTACATGTATCTGAATTAAATATCTGAATTAACATTTCAAAGACGTTCCTAGAGGCAGCTCTCAAAATAAGCAATCACTTGGGATTCTGAACCAATTATTCTCTCTCAGCCCAACCTATCTCACAGAGCTATACAGAGAATATGGGAGAAGGAAGATTTTCATCTTGAGTTCTTGAAGAAAAGGTGCGATGTGAATAGAATATGTAATCTGGATAAATAAGAACAAAGGACGACATTGGAACTGTTATAAACACTTCTTTTGAACCTCTGCATGAAACCTCTGCTTCAATAATTACAACAAAATGTTTAAGTATGTAGATCATGCATGATCTATATAGTCAAACATTTTGTTGTAGTCAATGAAGCGGCATTTCAGAGGGTCAAAAGAAGAGGTTATGAGAATGGCATGGTTGGAAGAAATGATAGCTGGATTCAGAACTGGGGGTTGAAACACTAATAATGGGAGATATGGAGATGAAACTGTTGGCAGAAGTAAAAGGGACATGCAAGAGCTCATGAAAATAAAAAGGGAAAGAGAAAATATCAGATTAATGTTAACTATTAAGCCAAGAGGAATGTCATGCTGCATGGTTGTTGAACTAACAATTGAAAGTGAAAAAGTGAATGTGATAGTTTTGTTTTCATGGGCTCAAGAACAGATGTTTTCTTGGCCTCATGATTGACAGTGTGCTGAAGAAATAGAGAGGGTATTAATCCTAGGAAAAGATAATGACAAATTTAGACATGGTCATGAAAGATGTGGATATTTCTATAACAACAAACATCAGAATAGTTAAAGCAATATTTTGTCATATTAGTATAGTGTATCACACTGAGAAAAAACAAAAGAAAGCTGCCTTCCAATTATGGGACCAAGATAGTTGCCAGGAACACCAATGACTGCAATCTTCCACTGCCATGCTGACAGTTCCACCCATCCAGTTCTGGGTTAGTGGGGAATTGGGAGGGGGAATAGTAAGGAGTAGAATGTGATATTGTCAAAATAAAATTCCTTTCTAGAATCCAAGGTCATCCTTTGTCTCTGCACCTGACCGGAACTGGATGGGTGGAACTGCCAGCCTGGCAGTGGAAGATTGGACCATGTGATGGACTTGTGGGTGTAGGGCAAGATCATGAACTTTCAACTGGGTGGGGAAAACTCAGAAAACTCAGATTCGGGTTTTCCCAGATGTGACAACATGATTCTCTTAATAAATTGGAACTTTGAGCAATACTTTGCCTTGGACTCTGATTTAATTTTGGATGTTATTTGAAACCCTGACACAGTCTTGGGTCAAGTAGAGACTTAAAGCTCCCTAATACTATGATCAATGCATACTGTATTTTGGGTACATGATGCAAGTGGCGATAGCTTAAAAACAATTATTACACTTGATAAGGATGAAGGGAATAGCAAGTAAAGACCACAAGTAATGTGGAAGAACAGGATGAAATTAAAAAAAATACTGGAATTTGATCTAGCACTACAGTGACATGCAGTGAGCTTCATGGCCAGTGAGGCAAGCACAAAAGCCCTGCCGAAGCCCTGGTGCCGCGTCCGCCATAGAGCGGGACCGGGTCCCGCTCTATGGCGGATGGCACCAGGACTTTAAAGTCCTGCCGCCGGTGCCTGCTGCCACTGTAAAGCCCTGCCACCGTGGCAGGGCCCCGGCAGCAGGGCTTTAAAGTCCCGGCACTGTCTGCCATAGAGCGGGACCGGGTCCCGCTTTATGGCGGACGGCGCCGGGACTTTAAAGTCCTGCTGCTGGTGCCTGTCGCCACTTTAAAGCCTTGCCGCCAGGGCCTGAGCAGCCATGATTCCCCCCTCCCCAGCCAGCCAGCCCACCCAGCCCATTCCTCCCCCCACCACCACTGTGTCCAACAGGCCAGGCATCTCGCGTTTATGGTGGACATAAACTCGAGACACCTGGCCTGTTGGACACAGTGATGAGAATGTCCCTGCCGCTGCCACGCTCCACCACCTCGGCCCCCCCAAAGAAACACACAAACACACAAATTCTTCACAAAATATTACAAATTAAATTATCATTTTGAATCCCCCCTCCCTCCGTCCGATCCACATACCTTTTCCAGCTGTGGATTTCAACTCTCCTCTTGTCCGCCTGCCATGATGAAAATGTAAAAAATTAAATAAAAAAGCAACTTACTTAGGCAAGGCTGCCAAGGCATGATTTTCTGCTCCCAGATCAGGAGGCGGGAGAATCACGTGCCTCCTTTGCATAAGGAATTTTTCGCCTTTTAACTCTGAGCAAGGGTTAAAAGGTGAAAAATTCCTTATGCAAAGGAGGCCCATACTTTTCTCGCCTCCCCCTACAGTTAGCACTAAGCAGACTCAGAGTCACTGTGACTTTGGAGTCTGGCAGCAACTACCTTAGCCTTTTTAATTATTTTAAAAATTCTTTTCTTTTCCTCATGAAACTGGTGAGGCCCCCATCTCCCCTGCCTCCCCTGACTGCACGTCCCTGTACCACTACAACTTCTAGAGACAGATCCAGAAGTGAACCATCTCTATAAAATCATGAGAAATTAAACCTAACTATACAATGCCTTTTTTAAAAAAAAAAAAAACCTTAAAATATTAAAAGTACATGATGTTCCATCTTGTGTGTACATATATGTGTGCATGCACATCCATTTGCATGTTTGTGCCTTATTTTGTTTATACTATCATTTTTATTTTTTATTATGAATATATATCTCAAGAGTTAAAAGTAGTCTGCTTCCGACCTGAATGTTAACATCTGGATTGTATAGGGGGAAATGCGTGAAGCCTGAAGTTGTTCCACTGCCTGGCTCCTAATCTGGAGTGCAGCCTTAGAGCCTCTGCAAGAATTTCATTCATTATTGTTGATGCCAAGTACAGACTTTACCAATTGCAAAGAACCGCAACCAGCTCTTCTAAAACTGAACCAGAAGTGGGGTAAAAGGTAATTCAAGTTTGGTTGATGAAAATGATAAGAATAAAAAAAAACTGACACCACTTTGGGTAATCAGGATACAACTGGGAGGTCTTATCTGAAAAGGAGGCAGAAAGTGGATAGCAAAATTTTGTTCTTTATAATGTACCGAAGGTAAATGTTTATTCTTTCTCATTTAGGCTCCTTTTTTGCAGATAGGCAACAGATATTGCACAGGCATGGTTTGTTTTAAGGCCACCCACAGAGTTCAAGGGAATCTGAATTCCAAGTCCAACTCTATCTGCTAGACAACATACTTTCTCAGTGCTGGCCTGAGTATGGATTATCAGATTTATAGATGGAAGATCAAAGAACATTTAACTTTGAAGTTTGGCATGGCCCGGGTATTCTGTTTATAGGTCATAGGTCTTATACAGGTCGTAGACATTCTCTCAAATAAACATAGAAATGTCGTAGGATTTGTAGAAAAAAACTCCCCAATTAACCTACATTGTGAAGGCATTCCAAAAACAGACATTGGTCTCATCATACCATTCAAGACAATATGACCATATCACTAGAATTGTTTGTTAACTGCTGGAGATTATTTATTGCTGATATGTGATTTCTACGTCAATCCTCTAAGCAGTTCCCATTGCTTAGATAACTTATCTCTGAAGAATTATTCTACTTTCCCACCGCTCCTATATTTCATATTCTAAACCACCATGCCAAGCAAGAATTGTTTGTACTGTAACACAGCTTTTTAAAAGACACTGGATCCTATCAAGAAGAGAATAAATCTCCACAGTCTAAAAAAACATATCAGATTTTATGTGATATAATTATCTTTATATGATATGTGGTGTAATGATAATATGGGTCCATAAAGCTCTGCAGTGCTAAGACATAATGTGATACAGTGGTGAAGATGCTGACCAAGATGGGGAAGACCCAGATTCATAACACACCTGCCTGTAAGGTTTTTGGGAGATTTTGGGTCAATCGTATCTTTTTACCTCAGCCTATCTTTCAACATTATCATTGTGGGGAAAAGTTGAGATGGAAGTGCTATTCATACTACCTTGAGTTCCTGTAAAGAAGGTGAGATATGAATCTAATCAAAATAATATATCCTAAGATTCCCTGTTACATTTGCTGCAAAAGTCTAACAGGACTAACCCTCCAGGCGAAGTGGATGAAAATCAACAGATGCAGAATGAGAATTAGTATCATGGATTTTGGTGCCTTAATTGAGTAAATATGTATGTATGTATGTATGTATGTATGTATGTATGTATGTATGCACGTATGTACATACGTACGTACATACGTACGTATGTACGTACCCCAGTTCTCTATCTGTGGAAAACAGGACTGTAACCATGTAATCAGCAAGAGTCATTTGGTGAGGCCTATCCTGGGAATGAAATGAGGCTTGCTCAAGTTCTCTGAGAACTGGACACGGGGGGGGGGGGGGAACCACCCCTGATAATACCAGGGCTAAGGCTACAAGGATTTAGATTTAATCCATTTTCTATTTTGCAAGTTTTTCAATATTTCTACTGATTTTAAAACATTTTTGTACAAATGTAACATTGGATATGAAATAGTCATTTTTTTAAAAAAAGTAATGCTCCATTTCAGAGATTAATTGCAATTTGTGTAGACTATTTTGAGGTAGGTGTATATTATTATGTATTATTTTTAAATGTCATTTAAAAGGAACAATGTAATAAAGCACCCATGGGATATATTATTTCTAAGAAATGATCTCTGCATATGATGCATAATAAACAAATAGTCACCAGGTGCTATCTCAACTTACCACAACTGAGTCCAAAATTTCCTTTGCTAAATAAGACAGTTATTGAGTTGCACCGCATTTTATGACTTTTTTGCCACAGTTATTAAGCAAATCAGTTCAGTTGTTGTGAATCATGCAGTTATTCAATGAATCTGGCTTCCCCCATTGACTTTGCTTGTCGGAAGCTAGCTGGGAAGGTTAGGATAATGATATAAGACCATGACAGTGCAAAGGTCATAAAAAGATGCTAATTACAAAACTCCCAAATTTTTATCATGTAAGTATGGCAATACTGCAATGGTCATAAATGTGAAAACTGTCATAAGCCACTTTTTTCAGCACCTTTGTAGCTCTGGTCACTAAATGAATGGCTGTAAGTTGAGGACTAGCTATATACTGTATATACTTATCACCTACATTTGTGATATATTCTATTATAAATATTTATATTCTCCTCCCCTTCACAAATAAAAAACAGTTGGACAGAATCAAGAAAATCTAAAGTTTGGTGTTCTTCATAAAAGAAAAACATACCTTAAATAAACACATATTTAATTACATGTGCAATTCCAGAAAATTGATGAATACTGAAAACACTACTAAAATATGAAACAGTGGACATATACTAATGGTCCTTTTTTAGTCCACATTTTTTATTTCAATTCCTTTTCCATATTTTACCAACATAAGCAGTAGTCTAATCAGATTTTTGAAATATGTATCTTTCCTAGGAGATGAATTCCGCCCCAGATAACAATACAGTATTGGACGGGGATTATTATAATTATGATGCAATTTTCCTGATGGATTACAGGTTAGGAGAATGGATTACATTCTTCTGAGGTGTGCCTTGGCCTTAGATATCAACAGTTGTATTTCTTTGTTGACAAATGTGTATCAGCATCAGACAGTTTTCTTTTTTTCCCTTTCTTTCTCTCTCTCTCTCTCTCTTGGTATGTTTTACTGATAGGTCTCCTGCTGCTGAGCAAATTGGCCAGATTGTTGTGATAAGAAGAAGCAGGTCTACCTTAGGGGCAGTAGAAAGGATTTGGTTGCCTCCTGTCATTATGAATTGTTCTTTACCAAATATAATGTGGCAATTTCTTTCAGACCTTGACTTGTTTTGGGGAGACTGTTCAAAGACTTTTTGATCACTTAACCAATTTGCTGTTGATTTACTGTTGATTGCTTGCCCTTCACAAAGCTAATGGAAGGAAACATTTTGATACATCTCTTGATCTAGGAACATTCCTGTGGAGAGTTATTTTTTTAGCCTCTGATTTTTATTTCTTTTCTCTCCTTTTTGATCCTTTCCTTTCATTCTTAAATTTCAAGGGATAATTTATTTGCCACCCATGGTGCTTGCTGAATTCATGCCTACACTTATTTGTGTCTGGCAATGACACAAATCTCAGTCTTGCTTACTTCAGATTTTTATTGATAAACTCATTTTTTAAAAAAAGAGTGCTTTCACAATTTAAGTTTTGCTACATCAAATAAAAATCAGCGAAGTCTTGAAGCACCTTTTCTGGCTAACACATTTTATTAAAAAGGCATATGCTTTAGTGAGCCATAGTTTCAACAGATACATGGAGTGGCATCAGGGAGGACCAATTAAAACCACAAAAAATAGAATCAAAGAGTTCGTTGCCTGCAACTACAGCTTACAGATCAAACCATTAAAGTGCATCCTTAATAATTTATGGATCAGACTGGGCAAATGATACTTTCTAAGGCACTCAGTGATAGGTCCATACTTGTATACAGGCAACCACTAAACCACCCAACTACCATGAAACAAGATATAGCAATGATACAAATGTGAAAAACAAACCTGGGCCTCTATTTTGACCCTGTGTTTGCACCCAACAACTTCACACATAGAATCAAAGATGTCTTCACATGTTCTTCCTCTAATGATACATGACAGTACTGTCCCGCTGGATTCCATTTAAGATTCTGCTTAAGATATATGGGCCAATTTGTTTTTGGCGGAAAGTAATGGACTGAAGTATAACTCAAAACAAGGACAAAATAATATCAGAGCATTTGAATTTCCCAGGACGCTATATTGCACTATTTCACAGTAAACATTTTGGAAAAATTAGACTGTTAGAACCACTAACCATTCTCCAGTCACTTTGGCAAGAAAAGCAGTTATATAAATTGAAACTGAAACTGAGTGAGAGATTGTTGAATTCACATCCCTCAAAAGGTTTCGGGCTATCTAAAGAAACACAACAGGCTTTTAGCACATTACATTTGTTAATTGATAAAGTACTTGTAATCTGTCTCACATGTATCTTGTATACACATCACCAATCTTCCCCTCCTCCCACTGTAAAACCCACATCAGTCAAGCTACTCTATGCAGCTGATGAAGTGAGCTACATCTCCTGAAAGCTTAAAAAAAAGTTAATCAAAAAGATGCTACCAGTCTCCTTATTTGCTATCATAGACGAATATGGTTCTCTTCCTACAATGCCTGTAGAAGTGAATGTATTTGTTTCTAGAAGGATTTGTTGTGCTTTTAAAATTTTTGTACCACTTGCACATGTTCAATAGGTGATACTTCTCCATGGAGAAGATGAGTTAGTGAAAGAAATCACATACTGCTGTTAAAACACAAGGAAGGCTTCCTAGAAAAACAAAGTGGACCTTAGTAGGTGTTGATCTACTGGATTTATTTATTGCACATTTGAAAATTTAATCTGACACTTAATCCTGAACACATTCTTTCTTGCTTTTATTATGTTCACATACATGAATGCATTTTTTGCATACTTCTACCATTTTTACACATAACGTAATCTTACTCTCATACACATACAATATTCATCTCTGCAGAAGAATTCCCTCCCAGAGGATTATTAGATCTTGAAATGGACTTCATCAACACCATTGGAGGCTATTGTAGAGTCTGATTGTAGAAGAACAACAAAAAAACAACCTAAGTTTGCCAGAACTGTTGTGGAACTGTCAGCAAAGACATTGTATGACTGTTTTGTGTTTCTATTCTTAATTGATCTTAGTAAGAAAAGAGGGAAGAAGCAGTGAAAAATATGAATATTTATTCATGAAATATGATCTGTCCCCTTTTCAGCTTCCATGAATGTTGATGAAATTGCATAATAGAAGATCTATTTGGTAACATCCATGGAGAAAAAACAAAATCGAAACATTTGGGGAAATACGTACATGGAGAAGCTTGAAAAAAGACAGCCATTTTCAGTTTGTTGTGCAGTTGCCATCATAATTTTTAACTCATCACAGTAATTTCAAAGTTCCTAAGGATCTAGTGAAGCTGAAATAAGATACTTTTGCTAGTAGACATGCCATCATATGAATAACCATCATAGCCATTGTTAAAATATACTCTTCTTAGACCAAAAAAATATTGCAGATCTCTCTGCACATTACAAAAGAGTTAAAATATGGGAATTGATGGTATGCATAAGATTTTCATAATAAATTATGTATTAGTTTATTTTGATTTTGCTAATGAGAAGGAAAGCATCCAAGCTGTTCACCGAGTCTCCAACTTTATAGCAGTTCAATTCATTAGATTTCAATAATAGCCCTCAAGCACATCTTTCAAGCATAATTCAATCTACCCTGGAATAGCTTCTTTGAAAGGTTTTGACCAGTTCTGAAGAACCAGTAGCAGAAATTTTGAGTAGTTCAGGAAAGTGGCAAAAGCAACCTCTTGCTGGCCCCAGAGTGGGGTGGGAATGGAGCTTTTGCAACATCCTTCCCCCAAGAGTGGGAAGTGAATGGGGATTTTGTATTATTCTTTCCCTGGAGTGGGATGGGAATGGAGATTTTGCATTCCCCTGCCATGCCCATCAAGCCATGCCCACAGAACTGGTAGTAAAAAAAAATATTGAATTTCACCACTGCAAAGGAAAGACAGCAGGTGTCTCTGTTCAGAGATGGAATGGGAGATTTCCATATGGACCAACGGGAGGGAACAATTGATCAATGAGATGGAAGCATACTTGTGTTGGTTACTATCAAATGATCTATTAGAATTTTTTTTAAAAAAAGAAAATACCATGCTACTACTAAACTCTAATGATTTCTTTTGTGTTTCCATCTGCATGCAATGCTAGAAACAGAACAGGCTAGTACTCTTATTTATTGATGAGTACATAAGGCTTCTGTCACATCATGTGTATATTCTTCTGTCCACATCATAGATTGGATTTCTCTGTCCTGATTTAGTATTCATGAAGCATCAAGTCTTTGCTGCCTGACTTGGGAGATTAGGTTCTATCCTGTAGTTTTCTAGATAGAAAAGAGTTCTTCACCTTTCAGAGTGATCTGGTAGTGTCATTTGAGCATAGCGCATTTCTGCTGGAAATTAAAGCAGCCTATCTTTTTTCCAACATCTGCATGGGCTTAATAATGTTGTCACTTTAAGAAATTAAGTGTGTGATTTCTGAAAATAATAGCAGTTTCAAGAGCTGTGCAGAAACCTGAAAAATGACATGGTTGCTGTAATTAGCAGCAGACAGGGATTGCATTTGTGTGAGGCCTATATGCTCTCTGCCAAATAATTTTCCAAGTACATGTAATCCTAGCATAAAATTTCATGTACATTTCTTTTCTGTATATCTATACGAACTCTAATAAGAGAAACAGTCACAATAAAAAAACATAGAACCAGAATCAATTCAATTTAAACAATTCTCTGTTTAAAATTGCCTTAGTGAACAAGGAAAGGTCCAATCCCTGATGGAGATACACTGGCGGGACCCAGAAGAAAGGCCTTCGTGGTGGCTCCCTCTCTCTGGAACATCATTCCCCCAGAGATTAAAATAACCCCCATTCTAATACTCTTCCAGAAGGTACAGAAGATCTGGTTCTGCCAGCAGGCCTGGGGAACCTAGAGTGGGATGGAGCCCATTAAATGACTCATGTGATCTCCTATCGCCAGGATGGGGGTGGGGTGGGAGGTGGGGGGTGATTTTGTTATATTGTAGTATATTGATTTATTTGATTCTTTTTGTTAGTTTTTATTGTTTTAAATGTGGTTTTATATTCTGTAAGTCGCCTTGAGTTGCTAGGGGCAAATAGGCAGCAATATAAATTCAATAATTAATAAATAAATAAATAAATAAATAAATAAATATTCTTCTCAACACAAGAAATGTGTATGTTACACTGTTTAATATATGTGCTGTATGTATGTATATAGGCATATGTATATCTGTATATTTGTATCTGCAAAAACCCAAGTGCCTCCACCCTTAATAGGATTAAAACAAAAACAATGAACTAAATTAAAATGAATTGCTTATAAAATAAGCTTGCTATTTAGATAATTAATTGACCTTTTGTCTGCATAGGCCAATCTTTCACTCATACACAAGCCATTCTCACACTGAGAAATACGTTAACACTCTCTTCATATGTGCATACATTCATACATATACACATGGCTTCTCTTCCTTTCTTGCAGCAGAACTAACACATAAGGAAACAAAAATTCAGCAGGATGAAGATGGGGTGAAGGGAAGAGGGAGCTGTTTAAAAGAGAAGGAAGGAAAGAGAGAGGGGGGGAGGGAGACTATTGCAGGATGGAGATAAAGGGAAATACAAGAAAGAGAGGGAGAGCAGGGGATGGAGGGAGAGATAGAGAGAGATAGAGTGGGTGCAACAACTTCTTTGGGCATTGCAAAAAAGATTCAGTTCTGTAGGCAAAAAGACTCTCCCAGGGAACGGCTAATATTTCAGCAGCAAAACCACCTCTTTTTACCCCATTGTTCTCAGCAATGGTTTTTAAAAACTAAGGCTCATCTTCCTATTGAGTTAATAATAAAGTTCTGCTTTAAAAATAAAAGCAAATAAGGTTAAATTCAATTTGATGGATATCCCTGAAGCAAAAGACCCGAAGAACTGATTGTAAGAAAATAATCAGAAGATTAATTTTTCAACTACAAGTAAATGCTAGGAAAGAGGTCTTGTGAGTCAGCCCTAGTTTTCACTCCAGAGGTTGCCTTCTTGGGAGTTGACTCCTAGGTTCTCTTCTCTGTGTGGCAGGCAACTTGGGTGATACTTGACAGCACACAGGCAAATGCAAGTGAACAACAACAACAACAACAAAAGAGAAGCCTCTGTGCTTCATTCAGCAGAAGATCTCATTGTAAATCTAATGAGAAAAGGCACAAGTACAGAAGGCACAGCCTCCTGCAAACAAGGTCCTTTCGGGACAAAGGGGAATATTTTATTCTGTGCAGATAAATGGAAAGAGAGAAGAAAAGCTTCGAATCTGGCTTTACTGTTGGGAGAAGAAGAAAAAAAGATAAAACAATTCTTTGGCTAAGCAGATTTATTATTAATAAGCTCTTTTGACTAATGATGCTTTGTTGCCAAGCCAACATAGCATGGTCACTGCAATGTAATGCGTCAACTATGACACAACTGGGTTGCCATTTTTTTTTCTTCGCAGATTCTAGTATCCAGGCATGAGGAAGAAGCGGTGACTGCTGCCTTTTCCCTTTTTTGTTTTGTCTCTATCAGCATGATGGAATTAGAAAGGTATCCTGGAGTTTGTGGTAAACAATCTTACATGCATCATTTGTTCTCTCTGTTTCTCTCCCTCCCCCCTCCCCCCTTTTTTTGGCATACACACACAGGCACTGTGGTACTCCGTCATAAGAGGCTGCAGTGACATTCTAACTGTGCCTGACCCGGCTTTCGTTCCAGACCCACCATGTCTCTCTGAGAAGTAATTGCCATCCAATGATGACCTTTACTTGAAGGAATCTTTACTTTTTAAAAGCAGTGAACCCAAAATATTTTGTAAGAAGTTGTTTTACTAACAAGACATACAAATATGTGGAAAATCTGCTTTACAAAAGATTTCACTTAATCTGAATAATTACAACTGCAGTGTATATGAACAAACGAATTAACACTTTAAAGTTATTTATCTAGCCCAGCCTTTCATATGCACAGGGGTACTTAAAAAAACTCCCAGAAGCTTGATATATTCTTGATCACACTCCAATACACATTCCATACATCATTAAAAGTTGTAGGAAAAGGTATTTATTTTAACAGCATTCAATCTTCCCACCTTTCAATTAAGTGAAACAAGTAGAATGGATATGTCTCAGGTCTTGGGAAATTCTGCTTAATGACATGAATTATGGGATTTTTAGTCCATTAGAGTTTGGAAACAAATATATTTTGTTTAGCTGCGTTATAATTACTTTTTACCTATTTGTTCTGCTTAAATATAGCACTAAAATGGGATAAGTTTTAACTGGGAAAAAAACAAACCAATGATAGACAAGATTTATAAATCATATTAAACCATTAATGTACCATATTGTATGAAACCATTTATTATGATTGGAAAATCACTGTAACTCTACACTGTTTGAATCTGGCTATTTCTGGTTCCGTGGTTAATCCATGGATAACATAATATTAGGAATCGGGGATAATGTTAAGTGATCAAATGAATCATTGTATATTCGGTCCATGCCTATTTTCTTTTTTTCTGTCAAATCGCCACATGGAAGTTGCCAATCCATAAACAAATCATAATTTGAAATTGTAGACTGCAAAGAATAAATTTCTTTCTCAGTATACTTGCATATCACCGTACAAACAAGTTATGATTTAAAGTTCCTTCTAAATCCTCCCATACTTCTACTTAGAGAGCTTCATATCTACAGACAAACTTTTTAAGTTTAGCATGCGTTTCTATTTATAATTATGGTAGGAGGATTTAGCCTTCCAATGAACACAGTACATTTTTATTTTACCCTTTCACGAAAATATAAGAACCATCTTGCTGGGTGAGACTAAAGATATATTCACATCATGTTAATTCTTTTGTTGTCAATGAGATCCCACATGGTCCAGAAGATGTGGCTGAGAAGTTTTCAAATAGATCTTGAACAGGGCTGGACAATTAATTTTCCCAAGCAACCACATGAGAAATGGGGACTAAAGGTACATGGGCACACACGCAAGTAAATTGAAAGAAAAATATAGCAGTCACTTTCAAAATAAAAACAATTATATTGTGTGCATCGCATAAACATATTTACATTTGATTTCTAATTTCCGATTTCTAATTTCTGATTCCGATTTATCTCAGGTTGGACAAAGTAGCCAAAGGGCTCTCATTAAATGAGGGAAGAGATCCCACCTCCTGAAATGTCAAATATACAGCAAGATTAAGGTCTAGTTTTATTGATATTTACAGGAGTTCCCCTTAAAGAGCCAATGGAACATTGAAAATCCTTCTGTATCTTTAATTATGTACATGCTAGATATTTCTTAGCTATTGATATAAATTTTTTTTGTAAGAATAAGGGTTCTGTAACAAGCATCTCAATTTTGGTGGAGATAAATATGACCATATTAGCTTAGACATTGATGCCAGACTTGTCTGTCATTTCAGTGATTACCTGTGACTCTCTACATGGTTATTTATGGCTCCCATTAACCCCTGGATATCTGCCCTGAGGTCCAGCTTTTGTTAAGAAAGTTAGTATATTTTTAGCAACCGGAAGACATTCCAAAGAGCGTTTTGCAAAACAAATCTTGGGTGATTCAGACAATGACATTGCAACTTTAGAGGCGGGAAGATGGAAAAAAACAATATGATGCATGTGAATTTCAGATCTGATTTGAAATTTTGTGAGATGTAGATTCTAACATTTCCACCCAATTCTTAAATTATACTTTGAAGAGTAATTGTAAGTACTGCCTCCCACCCCCAGAAAATATACAGAGAAAATTTGTCCCAGGTCTTCCTGGAGACATGCAGAAATACATGTTTATGTTAAGGCTTTGAGGGCTTCTAAGTCCTTTGAAATGAATGAAGATATTAATATAGCATCTGTTTCTTACAATAGCCATGACTTTCTCCCATGATCTTGCAATGTACTTTAAGAATTGCAGGCAGAAACAATATTCAAATTTCCATGGTCTCCACAGCAGTTTTTGGGAACTGAATCCAAAACATTACATAGATGTTGGTTCATATATTGCTATAAATTACAAAAGAGGCTTGTTAAAGTTTTTGAAGAATTTTATGAGAAGAGACAAAAAAAAAAACACAGAAAGAAATTAAGTTCTAATCTAGGACATTATTTGGCCGGATTAAAAGTCAAGATTGTTAGAAGTAAAAGGAAGGAATATAAACTTTATTTGATCAAGATTAAAATACATATGTCATTTCTCATGAGTCTTAAGGGACATCAGGAGGGAAATCATGTGGTTTTATGGATTTATTTATTGATGAGAGATTGATATGGGAATAAGAGATCATTTGTTGTATTTTAAGAGAAGATAAGTTACTAAAATTGTTTATTTTGATGAAGATAGGAGGTCCCTTCTTTGTATATTTTTCTTTTTAATATATTCCTCTTTTTCTTTTTTCTGCAGGTTTTAGTTTTATTCTTGCTTTTTTTCAGTTTGTATTGGTTTTTTACTATTGCAATTCTTAAAAATTACTATAAAAAGCAAATTTCCAGGATTTATTTAAAGAAGGAATATTTGATTGATTCCCATATTATGGAGCAAATTGGAATCATAGGTTCCCAGCACGACTACATCTAAATAGCTGTCCTTTCACAGTCACCTCTGTGCTTTTCTTCTTGCAGCTTTACAAACTATCTGTATTTTAGCTTAAATAATTTGTTGACATTTGTCTCCCCTTTCCCATGATATTGTCTGTATGGGAGACAGCTTGAGAACTCATCATTTTGGGGTAGTGCAATTGTTTCTACTCAGAGCTTGCCTTCTGATGCTATGGATGGTTCTATGGAAGTAAAATCTCATTGAACCCAAATGAGTACACTAGTTGTTCTCTAGACTTTAATAATTATTACCAATTTAGTAACCTTTAAGTCTATAAAAGCTCTCCAGAGTAAATTACTCTAAATTTGATATATTTCTCTGCATCACATATATGCCAGGGAAGAAACACCAAAAAGAGTAGCAATGTTCTTAATCTCTTCATTTCCCATATTTATTGGGATATATGCTACTCGGAGTCAGTCATGGCTGGAACAGTTTATAAGTCCAGTAAAATACCTCTGCTCACACATATGTTTCCAACTTCTGGCTACTTTTGAAATATGTAGCACACTAATCCAACCAAGATTAATTGAATTGAATTGAATTTATTACATTTCTATGCCGCCCTTTTCCCCAAAGGGGACTCAGGGTGGCTCAAAACCCAAGTCAAGGGGGAAGGGTACAAGATTAAACTATATTTATCTAAATTATATAGTAACTTCTTGTCTCAGTTACTGATGCCTCTGTCCTGGACATAATAAGATACATAATTTAAACCAAAATACAATTTTATCATACAATGGAAGAATCTATGATTTTTTTTTAACCCAAAACATTTTGTCCTGTGCTTCCATTTTATAATAAAGCAATATTACATGCACTTAGACTTACAGTATATAACACTTCACAGTACTTTACAGCCCTCTCTAAGTGGTTTTCAGAGTCAGAATAATGCCGCCAACAATCTGGGTCATTTTATCAACCTGAGTCTATCTTGAGCCATTCAGGATCAAACTCCTGGCAGTCGGCAGAATTAGCCGACAATACTGCATTCTAACCATTGCGTCACCACAGTTCAACTAATATACCCTTTTTCTCTTCGTTGCTTGTTTAATTCCATCCTCCCCTCCCCTCCAACCCCATACACCCTCTACACCCCCCCACACACATTTATCCCCTAAGTCTAGTTGGATAAGGAAAGGGGACACAAACTTGGATGGGACTGGTGTGAATGCCAAGTAAAGGGTTACTTTGCCCATTAACCTGAACAGCCTGGCACCTACATGATTGCCCTCCATTTTATGGCAAGAAGAACCTTCCTACTGTTTGATAATCTGAATCCCTCCTTTATCCAAACATCTCATTTCCATTTTGTTCCTACCAATTTTTTTTCAAGACTTTATGGGGACAATTGTCTGTTCACTTCCAGTAAGTTAAAAGGATGAGAACATAGCTATTTACCCCAGGTGTGGAAACAGAGGGAGTCATCTGCTGTCAGTTTACTTAACTAAAGCCAAGCAGGTGGGATATAAATAAGGGCTGATTGTGTTGTCAGCTGCAGAGTAAACGTCTTGTGCCTTTCATCCATGTGAGGTGTCAGGTCAAGATCAGAGAGAAACACCATTTCACAGCTGTTGCTGCAGCACCACATCAAGGGGCTTCTTGGTGACAAAAGCAAATAGAGTGGAATGCTTCCCCTTCTCCTACATGCTGTGAACTTATGATTTTCAAGGGTGGGAATCTGCAATATTTATTTCTACCTCTACCAGCTTTTTCAGGGTTACAATCAATTTACTTCAATGACCGAGCTGGAAGACTTACTATAAAGTTAATTCATGAATTCATGGATAAATCATGGATTTAACTCTTCAGTAAATCACTTTTTTAAAAAAAAGCTAGGGAGCCTTGGTTTTCTAAGCAAGTTTCAGATATTCCAAAACTGTGGTTTAAAGAAGTACTAAACTGAAATGGCCTTTATTCCAAGCTAGCAGAATCACTGGGTACATGGCTGGAAGCCTTTGCAAAGCACCAGTTTAAGGAAAACTGGCCTACTGTATTTTTATATCTTCTCTTTAGAGTACAGATAGTTTCTTGATCTAGGCAGTTGGAAATGAATATTTCCACTAAATGGCTCTTTAATTATTAGCCGAAAGAACAATAACAAGTAAAGGTAAATTAAGCAGAAGTTGAGCATGGCAGGAAGAGCTAGTGAAAGTTAGAACAGCAAATTTGAACAAGAAGAGAGCAAACCAGTTTTTAATATTCAGTTTCAAAATTCCAGCTGCTGCTGCATCCTTTGTCACCATGAAAGCAAGCTCTTCCCTGTCTTTATTTATGATACTTTGTTATATAATAAAATGCCACTCAGAGTCACTTTCCATGAGATGGATAATTTTGCTAAATAAATAAAATAGTGAAATGTAAACTTTAGGCATATAAACATCAAATTCAGTGGAGGGGAAAAATGCCTCTTACAATGCCAGGGTCTTTGACCCCCCCCCCCCCCATATGTATCATGTCATGTATAATACGGAACATTGTGCTAAGTGACAATACAACTGGTCTCATGTGAATTATAACATAGCAGGAAGTCCCAGCTTTTGTTATAAATGTAAAAGGGATATTTTTATTGTTAAAATATTGCTGTGGAATGCAAAATTTGCTAACTTTTCTTTCCTGAACTAGAAATTAAAAAAGCAAAGTCTCATTTCAGTCACAATTTCAGATGATTTCATAGACAAGCCCATGTAGATTTCTAGGCATTGATATGCAAATGGTTGACCATTAATTCCTTCTGAGTTGCTTACTTCAATTCCCCGTCTAATCTAAAGCCAAGGAAGGTCACCCTTCTTCAAATATTAAATACTAAGTCTGACCTTCTTCTTCTTTTTTTTTTTTTAAGATCAGCTATGGTTAGAGAGATGCTGCCATCTGCTGTTCCAGATATGGAAATGCCCTGAGATAAATTTCAACCGTTGTTAGCAAGAAAATCCACAAGATGTCCTAAGAGTTTCACAAGAATGCAACCTCAGAGCCACTTTGTTCTTTGAGTTTCTCCTATTTTTTAGCTACCAATATGAACATCTATGACTATATAAATTTATTATACATGATTCAAGGCCTGTGAAATTCTGTTTATACAACAATGTTATAATAGAGATAAGGCAATACAACAGAATGGAAAACTTCCATAAATTGAATTACAGCCTGATATCCTGACCAGTCGCCATGCTGGCTGGCATTGCTGTATATTTAATTCAGCAAAATCCCACCACTATATTAAAATAACAGATTGGCCAAAGAACCATTAGTATCCTTTGATCTGCCAGGAAACATTTTTTATTTCATCCAGGCAACACTAGTTATTATTCCATTGATGTTCATCCATCGTGTTCAAAGAGGATCTTAACATCTAACAGGTTGTGGGCTGTCCACAATGTGTCTGCAGGGGGCTGGTAAGACCTACTATACCAGTGATGGCTAACTTTTTCTGTTGTTGGGTGCCAAAAATGCAAGGGAACAAGCACAACAGTGCACATGTGTGCTGACATTCATAATCAATGCAAAGCACATCCCCACATGTGCATGTGTGCACAACTCCCCCCTCCACATGCTTCCCCACATGCAAGCTGCATTGCTCACCTCCAAGCTGAGCTTGATATTTCCTCGGGGAGGGGAGGCCATTTTCGCCCTCCCCAGGCTCTGGAGGCTTTCTGGAGGGTAAAAATGGCCCCCCCCCCCCCCCAATCCTCTGGAAGGATAAATCAGCTGGCCGGCATGTGCATTGGAGGTGATGGCTCATGTGCCAGCAGATATGGCTTCATGTACCACAAGTGGCACACCTGCCATAGGTTCGCCATCATGGGCCTATACAAGCATGAAATGTTCTGCCACATGTTGGGCAGATGTGTGGGCATATTCTATTATACTTCATGGCAAGACCGAACCAACTAATTCCAATGTCTAATTTTTATGTTACTAGCAGAATACTGCTTTAATAAGCTTCTTAGCTCTAATTTACCTTGAGGAAAGAAGATGTAATAGTCTATGTGCCAACAGCTCTTATATGCCTATACACAATTTGACTAATATATAGTTCATTATTTTAAGCAATAATTTATTCTTTTATTGTAATGACAAAATGTATCTGAATTCTTCTAAAAATGCATATCATTAGCACATTAGAAAGAGATGTTTCAGACTGACCCAATTAGAAGACATACAGTAGCTAATACTCTGTTCTCCTCCTATTTTCCCCTAAACAACAAACCCATGACATCGGTGGAAGTGAGAGAGAGTGATTGGCCCAAAGTCACCCAGCTGGCTTTCATGCCTAAAAATGGGCTTAGAACTTACACCTTCCATTTCTAGCCCTTATAGTAGAGTTGTATCTAATACATAACATTGGGGCAAAGGAGTTTTTGCTTGCCATGTTAGGGATCTGTACAGTAAATGATTGTGTATAGAAATACCACACTTTTTTGTTGCTTAATGTATAACTACTTTTGCTTGAAATAGTGAAAGGTCTGCTTAGCAGGGCTCCAGTGTTATTTAGGATACTTGACAGTCATTGTGCTTTTGACTCACAATTAATCAAATTCTATATTGTTTCATCTCATTCTGAATTTCATTGATGCTATTCACAACTGATCCATTGGTTTTCCAATCATCTTTGCAACTCATGCTGTTGTCATCTAAGAATTCTTTTATTTATTATATCCTCCCTTCCCTAAGTCTGTTCTCATAGTTATCCACCTTGCAATTAGATCACTGAATATATCAATGTTGGACTATCAGAAGAAAACTTCAGAAATAATGTTTATGTCAGAGCCTTTGATTTTTTAGAAAGGATTAGTATGTGCTGTATTCTATGAAATTATATACATTTGATTTACATGACTTCAAATATATTGTATGGACCCATCTTCTAAAAAGATGCATATTAAGATAGGAAAATAGGATTCGTCTTATAGAAGTCTTTTTAAGACTTCTGGGATCAGATATGGCCTTGTATTGAAGCTTTCTAAGCTCTTTCACATATATGAAAATAATTTTAAAAATTGTTGTTTTTCCTAGTTTTCCCCAGTTCAAATTTTGTTTTAATCTGTTGTTTCCTAAATATGTGAAGATTTTTGTTTCATTTCTTCTTTATGGTCACTACATACACATTGATTCAATTGTGCCTTTAAGAAACATTTTATGTTGATTCAGCTATGTCTCATTATAAGACATAAGCTAATTGAGCCACTGAGAAGTTCCACCACTGACAAACTATGGTAACTGGTAGATTTCCCAACATCTGTATGTCTGCCACAAGAAACACATAACATCTGCAGTGCTTCTAGATAGCTTCTGGAATACAAGTACTAAGCACATTACAACAGTATTTTGCTTTTGCCTGTGAAATGGATTTTTGTAAAGGGAAAAAAAGATGGACAACAATTGGAAAATATGGGAATGCTATAAATGGAAGTCACTGTCAATTAAAACTTGGAAAATGATTGTGGAGCAATTCCTAGCCTGTATGTGTTGTCAGATGGACTTTGTCTGCTGATGTGTTTGTGTGCCCAGCAACCTTTAATATTTTTTTAAAACTAAGGATATCCATCTTTTTAACTCCCACACTCTGATGTGTGGGTTGCAAAGGATTCACAGCAGGAAAGAGACTTTTCAGAGGCTTCCCTGGTAGTATTTGCGTCATCTGCTGATGCTGCCAGCTCTTTATGGGCAGAAGATTATCACAGATGGTTCTACCCACTTGCCAGAGGAAAGTCTGCTTTTGTGTACTGCATCCTGAGCTCTTGTTACAGTTCTTGCCAGTTTGAAAGAAGAATTAAAACCAACCTCAGCAAGCAGTAAGTTTTCACTATATTAAAGCTGCCATCCAATTTCTTGTGTCTTCTTTCATTCCCAATATATTTTGCTAAATCCAGGCTGAGATTGCAATTCTGGCAGGCCAAGAGGCTTCTAAGACCAACTACTATTGCATAAGAAAATTAGAAGAGGTATTCTGATAGCAGCATTACAATTAGAACAAGTGGATTTTTAACAAACTTTGCTGTAAGCTGTGCTTACTCTTGTACAGCAGCACTTTGACAATTGTCTCTGGACTTTGAGTCTAAAGCAGGATTAAGATAGGTAATCATCAAGGACTTTCAAATTAAAGCAGTCTGAGAAGCTGAAAGAAGGTAGAAGAAGGTAGTGGCAATTCACTTCAATACTGTTGCAAAGTAAAACACATGGATATTTCCCTTAAATGAGCCTGACTAAAGGCACTCTTTTTCATGTTTGCTTCTTCAGTGCTTTGGATAGTTGTGGTGCCCTTTTTATACTCTGTCCACAAACCTGATAAAGTAAGCAAATCCCATTTATTCCAATTAACCCCAATTACATTTAACCTTGTATTTAATTATGCACATAAACTCAAGGCAGTTTTGCTGGAACAGA